>NC_081568.1:98972061-99100105 GCF_022355385.1 Mustela nigripes
TTTTTTTTAAAGATTTTATTTATTTGATAAAGAGATCACAAGCAGGCAGAGAGGCAGGCAGAGAGAGAGGAGGAAGCAGGCTCCCCGCTGAGCAGAGAGCCCGACGCGGGGCTCGATCCCAGGATCCCGGGATCATGACCTGAGCCGAAGGCAGAGGCTTTAACCCACTGAGCCACCCAGGCGCCCCTGAAAGGAAACACTTTTAGAAATGGTTTTAGTCAGTCTGGATTTTGCTGTCACTATCGGTTCTGAACAGTAGCTGTTAATTTTACTTGCCACCAAAATTCTTCTGTTGGCCTAAGTTCTAAATAATTGCTACAGTTACTGTTGCATTTCCATATCTATATAAACTTCAAATTAGCACATTTTAATGATGTGCTCTTTAATTTTCTTTTTTTTTTTTAAAGATTTTATTTATTTATTTGACAGATGGAGATCACAGAGAAGCAGGCAGAGAGAGAGGAGGAAGCAGGCTCCCTGCTGAGCAGAGAGCCTGATGCGGGGCTCGATTCCAGGACCCTGGGATCATGACCTGAGCCGAAGGCAGAGGCTTTAACCCACTGAGCCACCCAGGCACCCCTGCTCTTTAATTTTCATACTGAATACAATTTCAGCTTATTAGGACAACTCCCATTTATTCAGTTGGTCCCTAACACAAGCTGTACAAGTTTCGAGAGTAGGTTAGAAAAGATATGGTGTCATTCAAACTCACTTCAGGTTTAGTTTGTGTGTCTGATATCTGTAGTACTGTTTAATAGTGTACATAAATAGTGGGTTTGAAATAAGCGATGATAGCACAGTGATGTTATAGACCAAGAAACAAAATTTGAGATACTTGAATTCTGTCCTATTACGTGACCAAGTGGAGTTTGCTTAAAATGTTAAGCAGTGACTGGAGAGAAGGAACTTCTTCGTGCACTGTTGGTGGGAATGCAAACTGGTAGAGCCATTGTGGAAAATAGTAAGGAGATTTCTCAAAAAAAATGAGAAATAGAATGACCCTATTATCCACTAATTCCACTACTAGGTATTTACCTAGAGTATGAAAACACTAATTTGAAAATATATACAATCCCCAATGTTTATTGCAGCATTACTTATAATAACCATATTATGGGAGCAGCCTAAGTGTCATTCAGTAAAAGGGTGGATAAAGAAGATGTGGTGCGGGGCACTTGGGTGGCCCAGTGGGTTAAGCCTCTGTCTTCGGGTCATGATCTCAGGGTCCTGGGATCGAGCCCCAAGTCTGGCTTTCTGTTCAGCAGGGAGCCTGCTTCCCTCTCTCTCTCTCTCTCTGTCTGCCTCTCTGCCTACTTGGGATCTCTGTCAGTCAAATAAATAAATAAAATCTTAAAAAAAAAAAAAGATGTGGTGCTTACACATGCGCGCGCGCGCGCGCGCGCACACACACACACACACACACACACACACACACAGAGGAATCTTACTCAGTCATAAAAAAGAATGAAATCTTGCCATTTATAACATCATGGATAACCCAGAGGGTATAATGCTAGGTAAAATGAGTTAGTAGGAGACCAGCAAATACCATGTGATTGCATGCATATGTGAAATTTAAGAAACAAAACAAATGAACAAAGAAAAAAAAAATCCAGACAGGAAACTCCTAAATATAGAGAACAAAGTGATGGTTACCAGAGGGGAGCAGTGTGTGGGGGATGGGTGAATTAGGCAAAGGGGATTAAAGAGTAAACTCATTGTGCTGAGCTCTGCATAATGTATAGAATTGTCAAATCACTATTTTGTATGCCTGAAACTAATACAACACTGCATTAATTATACTGACATTAAAAAAAATCTGAATAGATAAAATGTAAAGCACTGAAGGAATTTAATCCTGTTTCATAAGTGAACATGTTATACTTGCACTCTTGAATAATTTTCAAATTGAAATTCCATTTTTTAGATTGTTTTGAAGCTGAAAAATGAATGTAGGAAAAAAGTTAGAATTAGCATGGTTTAGTAATTGACATCTTTGGATCCTTGGAAGGCACTTAAAAGTTTTGTTGACATTTGCTTTATTTTTACTGGCATGGTTATATATTTGTAGTTCAATAAAGGAAGATTTTCCTGGTGTTTCTTGTTATTATGCATTTTCTTTTTTTTTTTTTTAAAGATTTTTTATTTTTTATTTATTTGACAGAGAGACATCATAAGTAGGCAGAGAGGCAGGCAGAGAGAGGGGGAAGCAGGCTCCCTGCTGAGCAGAGAGCCCAATATGGGGCTCAATCCCAGGACTCTGAGATCACGACCTGAGCCAGAGGCAGAGGCTTAATCCACTGAACTACCCAGGTGCCCCATATTATGCATTTTCAAAAAGATTATTATTACTAAAAACAACTGTCCTGTGGAAGAGGAGTTAGGTCATCACTGCTTGGGGTCACTCTGAAGTGCTGCTCTTGTGTCTTCCCATCAGGCATTATTGCAAAGGTAGTGAGAATCTAGGTTGTAGATGTGCATGGAACCTAGTGGACTCTGGGTTGGCTGACATGGAATTCTTCCTATAGCTTCTTGGCGTGCTCCCTGTGATGGTTCAGGCTTCACCATTTCCCTGGATTACTGTAACAGCTTCCCTTCTCTTCATCTTCTCATCTCCTGCCACTGCCACCATCTAGCCACTCTGCTCTCAGGGCACATTTACTGAAATACCAACCTGAGCATGTCTGTTCTCTGCTTAGAATCTGTCACTTGCTCCTCCTGATTGTCCGTCTACATGATGCTTCATGGGCTGGCTCTTGTTATCCTCTTTGGCCTTCTGTTCTGTCAGACAGCTCCCCAAGAGCTCCATGTACAAAACTTGATGCTTACTTCTCTGCCTTTGTGTCTCCTCTTCCCTCTGCAGACCATCCCTTTCCACTTCACTCCCCCTATTCTCTGCAAAAACCTGGCTATCTTCTGTTCTTAAAAAAAATAATAATTTATTGGGGTGTCTGGGTGGCTCAGTGGGTTAAAGCCTCTGCCTTCAGCTTGGGTCGTGATCTCGGGGTCCTGGGATCGAGCCCTGCATTGGGCTCTCTGCTTGGCAGGGAGCCTGCCTCCCCCACTCTCTCTGCCTGCTTCTCTGCCTGCTTGTGGTTTCTGTCTGTCAAATAAATAAAATCTTGAAAAAAAATAATTTATTACTATTATTATTACTATTTTTGATTAACACATAATGTATTATTTGCTTCAGGGGTATGGTTCTGTGAATCCTCAGTCTTACATGATTCACAGCATTCATCATAGCGCATACTCTCCCCAATGTCCATATAAATAGTTTATTTTTAAGTAATCTCTATACCCAACATGTGGCTTAGCCTTACAACCCCAAAATCAAGAGTTGCATGCTCTACCAACTCAGCCAGACAGGTGCCCCATAACTTCTGTTCTTAATGAGTCCTAATGTCTGGGTCCACTGTCCCCCTCCCTTCTGCTCAAGAAGTAGCTGCATCTTGCCTACCAGAGCGCTCGATGTTGTCATCCCTGGCATGTGTGGTCTTTTGTGTCTCCTACTAGACCGTGGGCTGCCGGCACCCAGCTCAGTGTCCACTGCAAACTGGGAGCTTTTGATATTGCATGAAGGGATGAACTGACAACCACAGATTCTAGCCATCTGAATGACAGTGTTTGTGTCTGTGAAAGGCTTCATGATCTGGGGCACTGCTTTCTTGTTCACGTAGAATCACAGATCTCTCTGGTCACAGAACCATCATGGGAGTTTTTGAACTAGCTTCCTGTGTACTTAGACCACTTGAGTTAGAATCTCTGGCAGGTGGGACTTGGGAATCTGTATCCAACTCAAATGGCATAGATCTTTTTTCCTGGAAAGTTTTTTTTTTTTTTTTTTTTTAAAGATTTTTATTTATTTATTTGATAGAAAGAGATCACAAGGCGGCAGAGAGGAAGGGAAGCAGACTCCCTGCTGAGCAGAGAGCCCGACGTGGGGCTCGATCCCAGGACCCTGAGATCATGACCTGAGCTGAAGGCAGAGGCTTTAACCCACTGAGCCACCCAGGCGCCCCAAGTTTTTGTTTTTTTTTTTTTTAAGATTTTATTTATTTATTTGACAGACAGAGATCCCAAGTAGGCAGAGAGGCAGGCAGAGAGAGAAAGAGAGAGAGGGAAGCAGGACCCTGAGATCATGACCTGAGCTGAAGGCAGAGGCTTTAACCTACTGAGCCACCCAGGTGCCCCTCCTGGAAAGCTTTTGATGAAAATCATGATTAATTCCTGATAGTTTCTCTCTGTCCATTAGCTTGCTGCTCTATCCAAGAAAGAGATTTTAATAATCTTATAGTTCATTCTACATAAGAAAATAGAGTTTATATATCCTTTCACAGTTGATAGAGGACTCCTTTTAACATCTCAGTTAATCCTCAATTCTAGGAGAAAGGGGGTCAGATTTTTGCATTTTGAAGCTGAGACTTGATCCAGGCCATGTTTCCTTAATTAACTAGGTTGCTGGAACTCCCAATAACCAGCATTTGTCAAAACTAGGAAGTGACAGGGACGCCTGGGTGGCTCAGTTGGTTAAGCAGCTGCCTTCGGCTCAGGTCATGATCCCGGCGTGCTGGGATCGAGTCCCACATCAGGCTCCTTGCTTGGTGGGGAGCCTGCTTCTCCCTCTGCCTCTGCCTGTCATTCTGTCTGCCTGTGCTCGCTCTCTCCCCCTTTCTCTCTCTGATAAATAAATAAAATCTTTAAAAAAAAAAAAAAAACTAGGAAGTGACAGAATTTCTTCTTGGGTTGTTTGCTAAAAAAAAATTAAAAAATAAAAAAAATAAAGAGAGTAGAGAAAAAGAATATGCAAGTTTGGCAGAAAACACTCCTGTGGTTTACAGTAGATAAGGGAATTATTAAGAATTCCAATCTCATTTTGACTTAATTTTGAACAAAATTTAGAATTGTGATACATTCATGTGATCCTCAGAAAATGTAATAATGGATTACAAAGAATATATTCCAAGTCATTTGAGATATGTTATGACTACCAAATAATACAGAGGTTAAAAGCCATTTTGAATAAAATATATGCTTCGATTCTTCTTTATTTTCCGTTTGCCCATAAATACCTTGTTTACTTTGGTTTCCTTCCTTTTTTTCCTGAAAAGAGCTTGGAGAATTTAAGCAGTGTCTTCCGTTCCTGTGATTTATGATTGACAACCACCCCCCTTCCTGCTGGCACTTACCATTCCCTGTACCCTGGGTATCTACATCATCTACATCCTTAATTCTGGTACTGTCGTTGAGAACTAGGCAGGGGGCATCTGTTAAAGATGTGAATTGGCATAAACACTGACCTCTCACAATTGCTGTGTCTGAGACTGAGCCTGTCCCTTTGCTGTTGCCCCCTGTCTGGTCCCTTCCTCTAACCCAGAAGTTGGGGATTCTGCTTTCAGTGTTTACCCTTTTTTATTCCTTAGGGTGACTTGACTTTTTAAATAGTCTTAATACTGTCATGTCCTCTCCTCACTGCTATTGCTGCAGTTTAGATCTTATTATTATTACTATTTTTTTTTTTTTACCTGAATTGCTACTGTATTACTTGCTTTAGATATGGTCTCCCAAAAATGTGCTTTCTGCATCGGCACCAGAATGATTCATCTGAAAGCAGAGTTGAGTCGTTCCCTCCTTGGGTAGGATCTTCAGTTGCTCCCCATTCCTACGTGAAAAAAGTTTGGGTTTACCCTCCACCATTCAGGGCTTTCCAGTACTTGCCCAGTCTTTCCTGCCTCACCCATCAGGGCTGCCTCTCTCCTTCACGCAGTGCTCCCTCTCTCCAAGTTGGTGCTTTGCTTTGAGAGCTCACAGGCATCGCCTACTGACTCTTGCACCTCTGCCATGACTCTTGTCTTTTCAGCCCTGCTCCCCTTTCTTGCTCTTGGTCCTCCTGACCAGTATTTTTATTGTCCTTTCCTTGGTGAACTCCTGTTCTGGAAGGTGTCTTTACAGGTATCAGTCCCTTTAGGAAGCCTCTTAGACCTTCCTGTTTTAGCTTAGAATATAGTTAAGGTAACTTTAAAGAGACTTAAACAGAGGCTTAAATAAGAGAAGAATTTCTTTTCTGTAAAAGTCTGAGCTGGAGAGATGGGTGGCTCACTCTAAGGTTACTTAGGAACCGTGTTCCTTATGTCTTGCTGCTCCGTCATCTGTGGAGTCTTATTTTCTTTGGCATGACCGTAGCTGGCTTGCTACCACTCATCTGTTTCCAACCACCAGGAACAGAGAAAGAAGTTAGAGAGGCCACACTTCCTCCTTTGAGGAGCCTGAATGACACTGTAGGCATAACTCCTGCTCCCATCTCTGTAGCCTAAACTGCACGGAATGCCCACACCCTAGCTCAGGGAAGGCTGGGTGATAGTTCTTAGCTTAGTGGTTTCTTCTAAAATGTGAGCCACATATGTAATAGAAAGTTCCCTAAGGACCTTATTAAAAAGGGAAAAGAAACAGATGAAATTAACCCAACATATTTAACCCACTGTATCTAAAACAGCATTTCAGTGTGCAGGAGTGGCCATGTTTCAGATGTTCAGTAGCTCCATGTGAGAGTGGGTACAGAATTGTGAAGTATATGGCTTTCACTGGCCATGTGTGTAGCTAAGGTTGAAGGCTCCTACCAGGAAAATTAAGGGGAGAATGGTATCTGGGCTTATCTGGGCTTACCTGGTAGTTGGGCCTGTTTTCTTGTTATCTAGTGTCTGCTTGCCATCCCGATTTGATATTACTACAAGGCATGACATATTGTGTATATACTTACACGTTTTATTGTCTCATTCCCATTAAGTGTTTTTTAAGAGGTGATGATGTCTTTTCTCTACATCCTGGTATAGTATTTGGCACCTTTTCTTTTTTTAAGATTTTATTCATTTGAGAATGAGAGAGAGACAGAGACATGATGATCAGGGAGAGAGGAAGAAGGAGAGTGACGAGTAGGGGGAGGGAGAGGGAGAAGCAGACTCCCTGCTCAGCGAGGAGCCTGACACCGGGCTTAATCCCAGGACCCTGAGATCATAACCTGAGCTTAGGTCAGGTGCTTAACCGACTGAGCCACCTAGGCACCCACACACATTTTGATTATCCAATAAATGTTAAGTGAATAAAGTCACTGAGTGGGGCTTTCATTTAATTGCTCAACTTTTTTTGTTATTCTTGGGCAGATGCTTATAAATGGATTCATTGACAGGGTCATACTTCCATATGCATCAAAGGTTAGATTTTCCTCAGGGAAATGAATATACTTTGATTTTATTTGATACATTTCCTGTGAACTCAAAGTCAGAAGTGCTTTGGGAAGATATTCACATTCTGATATAATGGCAGGTTCTCTGGTTCCACAAATAACATTTTAGAAAATTAGGTGCATCGTGCAGAAAACTGATATTTTCTCTGAAATAGTGAATCTTCTGTTGAGGGTGCCTCTGTATGGGTGAAAGAACAGGATGGAGTTTCTCGCATGGAACCTCTTGCTTTGAGAATTCCCTTTCAGTCTTTAGGGAGATAGGCCATTTCCAGGCAATATTACAAATCTGTTGCCGGTACATGTGAAGCACAGTATTCCCAGAAGTCAGCAATTCAGCATAATTTATCAATGATTGTTAGAATTAAGTAGAACCTGAATGTAGCTCCTCATTAAATGAAATACAGAACTGAATGTTCCCTAAACAAGTTAAATTGTAGATATTACAGGCTGTTCCTAATGGTGCAAGCCTATCTTGCATCCCTCATTGGCAGGTTACTGCAGAAATGCCTTTTTTGGCATTTGAGATTTGTGGCCCTTCTCCCTGGGGGATGGGGAGCAGTGGTAGGCAGTGTAAATGAACAGGGCTGCATCTCCTCTCACTTTTCAGCAGTACCTTTCTCTCTTTGTGCCTTGCTCACTCTGTCATCACTCCACACCTCATTCCAACTCTTGAGACAGAAGCTTTTTCTCCCCATCCTGGGAATGACTCTTGAGATGAATTTCCTAGGTTAGTCATCTTTTGTGGGAGTATCTCATTTCCATTAGGCTGTGGTATATTACATGGTAATATTTATAATATTTATAGCATAATAGTAGCCACCACCACTATGATCATGGTGTTAGAGTGCTTGTGCATGCCAGGCACATTTGGAGGGCTTCATGTATGTTTCTTAGAATGATCTTATGACATAGGCATTATTTTGATGCCCATTTTTTAGGGGAAGTAGAGGCTTAGGATAAGTGCCTTGGCTGGAGTCACAAGCCAAGTTGCTAAACTAGATTTATACCCATACCTGAATCTAAATTTTAGGTTTTTAATCATTATATGGTCCTGCTTTCTAACTATAACTAATTTGACTTTTCCACCCTATTTGATCCATATGTATTTTTGGTCATGGTGAGGTTGGGCAGAAGGATAGGGTGTGGGAGGGACCCGGGAATATCTGATCTAGAAGAAAGATAATTGAAGAAAATTTGGATGAGGCGTTACACAACAAGGATGACTTACTGCTGATAGAGCAAGGAGGGGTCAGAAATAATCAGGCTCAGATTCTGTGTACTGGGAGGACTTTCATTGTGACACTCTTTAAGATGGAGTTGTACCATACATTAAAAAAAAAAAAAAAAAAAAAGTCATGAACCACAGTCAAGTGGGATTTATTCCTGAGTTGCAAGGGTGGTTCAGTATCCACAAATGAATCAACATGATACATCACATTAACAAGCGTAAGGGTAAAACCCATGTGATCATTTCAATAGATGCAGAAGAAACCTTCATCAAAGTAAATGATAAAACCCTCAACAAAGTAGGTTTAGAGGGAACATACCTCAACATAACAAAGGCCTTATATGAAAATTCCATAGTTAATAACATCATATATGGGGAAAATCAGAGCTTTTCCTCTATGGTTAGGAACAAGACTGGAATGCACACTCTCACCACTCATTCACAAATACTGGAAACCCTAACCATAGCAGTCAGATAGGAAAAAGAAATAAATGGCATCCATATCAGCAAGGAAGAAGTAAAACTGATTATTTAGATATGATATGATACTCCATGTAGGAAAAATGAAAGACCCCACCAAAATACTACTAGAACTAATAAATGAATCTAGTAAAGTCACAGGATATAAAATTAATATACAGAAATCCAATAATGAATCATCAGAAGGAGAAATCAAGTAATCAATCCCATTTACAATTGCATCCCAAACCATAAGATACTTAGGAATGTACCTAAGTAAAGCTGTGAAAGATCTATACTCTGAAAACTATAAATGCTGATGAAAAAAATTGAAGAGGACACAAAGAAATGCAGACATTCCATGCTCATGGATTTGAAGAACAAATATTAAAATGTTTATACTACCTAAAGCAATCTACAGATAGAATGCAATCCCTATTAAAATACCAACAGCATTTTTCACAGAGCTAGAACAAACAATTCTAAAATTAGTATGGAACCACATAAGACCCTCCAAATAGCCAAAGCAACACTGAAAAAGAGAGCTGGAGGCTTCACAGTTCTGGATTTCAAGTTACATACAAAGCCCTAATAACCAAAATGATATGGTACTAGTCCAGAAATAGACACACAGGTCAATAGAACAGACTAGAAAACCCAGAAATGGATCTACATCTGTAGGGTCAATTAATCTTCAACAAAGCAGCAAAGAATATCTAATGGAAAAAAGACTGTATCTTCAATAAATGATATTGGGAAAACTGGAAAGCTATATACAAAAGAATGAAACTGGATCACTTTCTTATAATGTATATAAAATTTTAAAACATAGGTTAAATACCTAAATGTATAACCAGAAACCATAAAAATCCTAGAAGAGATCATAGGCAGTAACCTCTTTGACATCAGCCATACTGACTTCTTTCTGAATATGTCTCCTTAGACAAGGGAAACAATAGAAAAAATAAACTATGGGGACCATGTAAAAATAAAAGCCTTCTGTATGGTGGCATAAACAATCAACTAATAGGCAACCTTAGGAATCAGGGAAGATATTTTCAAATGATATATCTGGTAAAGGGTACATATCTAAAATATATAAAGAACTTCTAAAGCTCAACACCCCCCCCCCAAAATGACCCAATTAAAAAATGAGCAGGAAATGTGAACAGACATTTCTCTGAAGAAGACATTCAGATGGCCAATAAAAGCATGAGAAAATGGTCAACATCATTTATCAGGGAAATGGAAATCAAAACTATAATGAGGTATCACCTTATGCCCGTCAGAATGGCTAAAATCAACAGCACAAGAAACAAGAGTTGGCAAGGATGTGGAGAAACAGGAACCCTCTTTTGCTGTTGGTGGGAATGCAAACTGGTACAGCCCCTCAGGAAAACAGTATGGAGTTTCCTCAGAAAGTTAAGAATAGATCTGTACTCCAGTCCAACAATAATACTACTGAGAATTTACCCAAGGAATACCAAAATACTAATTCAAAGGGATACATGTATCCTAATGTTTGTAGCAGCATTGTCTACAATAGCCTAATTATGGCCATCAATTGGTAAGTGTCCATCAGTTGTCCATCAAGTGTCCATAAGTGTCTATCAATTGATGACTAGATAAAGAAGATGTGGTATTCCTGGAAAACAGTATGTAGGTTCCTCAAGAAGTTAAAAATAGAACTACTTTATGACTCAACAATTGCACTGCTTGGTATTTATCCAAGGATACAGTGATCTAAAGAGGTACATGCAACCCAATGTTGATAGCAATAATATCCACAATAGCCAAACTATGGAAAGAACCCAGATGTCCATCAATAGATGAATGGATAAAGAAGATGTGAGAGATATATATATGCAATTGAATACTATGTAGCCATCAAAAGAAATGAAATCTTGCATTTGCAATGATGTAGATAGAACTGGAGGTTTTTGTGCTGAGTGGCATAAATCAGAGAAACATAAATACCATATGATTTCACTCATAACTGGAATTTAAGAATCAAAAGAGATGAACATAGGGAAAGGGAAAATAAAGTAAGATGAAAACAGAGGGAGGCAAAACAAAAGAATCTTAACTCTAGGAAACAAACTGAGGATTGTTGGAGAGAAGGTGGGTGGGTGGATGGAGTAACTGGGTGATGGACATTAAGGAAGGCACTTGATGTACAGAGCACTGGGTGTTCTGTGCAACTGATTAAATCACTGGATTCTACCCCTGAAAATAATAGTACATGTTAACTATTTTGAATTTAAATAAAAAAGATATGTATATTTTAAATTATATATAAAATATATTTATATATTTACATATTTTATATATTTTATATTTATATATTTTATATATATAAAATATTTTATATATTTTATTTATATAAATATATTTTATATTTATATACTACATATATATTTATAAATTAAAAATATATTTTTATATATGTACAAATGTACATATATACACATACATATATATGTATATATGCACACATATACACATACCCATATACATATGTATATACACATATACACATGCACACATACATATATGTACATATATGTGCATACACATGCATGTGCACACATGTACATATGTGTATATATGCATTCGCACACATATACATATGCACATACACATATACACATGTATATATAATATATAGTATGTATACATATGTATATATACTATATGTAATGAAATATTACTCAGCCATTATATATACTTAAGATGTGTATGTGTGTATGTGTGTGTATATATATATACATATATATGTATATATATATAATGAAATATCACTCAGCCATAAAAAAGAATGAAATGTTACCATTTGCAAGGACATGGATGGAGCTAGAAGTCAAGTGAAGTCAATCAGAGAAAGACAAATGTCATATGATTTTATTCACATGTGAAATTTAAGAAACAAGCAGAGGGGAAAAAAAAGAGAGGCAGACCAAGAAACAGACTCTTAACTGTAGAGAAGTGATGGTTACCAGAGGGGAGATGATGGGGGATGGGTGAAATGGGTGATGGGATGAAGGAGGGCACTTTTGGGGATGAGCCCTGGGTGATGTGTGGAAGTGCTGAGTCAGTGAATCACTAAAGTGTATGTCTGAAACTAATAGGAAAGTGTATGTTAACTAACTGTTAACTAATTGGAGTCAAAATAAAAAATCTTAAAACGATGGAGCCATAAGGTAGTTCAGTCTTCTTATTATTTAGGTATTTGAAGCCCGGAGACATGGCATTATTTTCTGGGGTGTGTGCTCTTAGTAAAATAAATGAGGATTGCATACTTGATTTGTTCTGATGATTCCAAGTTGATTTTATTGAGCTACATTGTTTCAGTGCTGCTTTTTATTAGTTTGTAACCAACCCCTGTTTGTTTCCATTTTAGGTTTTTCTATTTGTTACCAGTAGGAGACTGTCCCTGGGAAGTAAGGGCAGGGAAAGTGTACTTGCTTGAGGAATAGTAGCAGGATAATGGAGAAACTGCTAGAGAAATTGGTTCTTCAGCTGCCCAGGGAGTAAAGTGAAGAACGAGCTAACACGGTAGGTAGTGGGGAGGGAAGGAGACTGTTGGTGGGCCCTCTGGGGCCCTGCGCAGTTGGGAGATGGGGAGATGAACAACGAGACCGGACTCTGCAAATTCCAAATCCATCTACCCGCACCCAGCTCTGGCCCTTGCATGGGCCCTGTTTCTCACTCGGTTTGAGATGTGGTTGCTCCATGATTCCCTCACTGGGAGTGGAGGAAGGAGAGGTATAGAATCCTACTGTTAGGATTGGAGCCGGAGGAAGTATGTTCTTGGAATACTAAGTAGGACCCTTGATTTTCATGTGGAAATATGGGTAAATATGCTAGCACAATAACCACAAGTCGGTATGTGAGGTAAAAAGGCTCTTTTGGGTTATTATTTTTTAGGTGGTGCCTTAAGGACCTCAGTCTCTGTCTCCCATGAAACGAACATGATACTCCCTGTGCTACTGGGCAGAATAAATACATAACACATGTGAACAGGCAACTCTTCTCTTTGCTAGGAATGGAGGGAAAGCAGTTGTGTAGAAGGGCACGGTTTTCTCTTGAAACAACACAGTGTCATACTAAAGTTGTAGCATGTGGGGAAGCAGGTAGAGATGACGGGGGAATGTTTCAGGTCTCAACCAGGCTGGCCTTGTCACCGTCACTGTGTGAAAGTGTTAGCAATGAGGGTGTGGTGTAGAGTAAACTTGGAGTCAGTAACAGCTTGTTTCATGATAACTCTTTATTATTATTTATTTATTTATGAACTTAATTGAAGTCACATAGTATATACTTAGAACTTTCCTTGTTTTTCGCTTTTTACATTGGTAATGTTTTTGTTGCTCATTATTCTTCCAAAATTATTTTCAGTGGCTGTGTAAAATTCTCTGTTATTATTCTTTTCTTGAAGGGGGTATTTTCCACATATTACTCATGTTATAATGTGTGAAATGCACATTTGTCTATTTGTTATGGTTCACCTCTTAGAAGGGAAGAGGCAATTCTGTATTCCAGCTATGGTGTGAATTCTGGGTTAGAAACAGGTGCTACAACTGTGGCTTGTCCTGGCTTCCCATGCTCCATGGTACTCAAGTCTGGCATCAACCTGTTTGTTGTTGGAGCCTGTAAGGTGGAGGGACTGGCTCTACTCACCTTGGTTCTTTTGACCAAAGAGTAGGTGCTTGTTAAGGGCTTCTGGTAAGATAAGCTGAGGATAGAAGTTTTGATGAGGAAAGAGGTTTGAGAACATCCAGTCCATGTTTTCCTCTGTGTTCAATGTACTATTCCAAATTTTTAGGGAATGGTGGGGGTGAGTATAAAACACATCTTTTCCCTCAAGAAGAAGAGCTAGCACAAGCTGTGAGAGAAATTACAGAATTTAGTAAAAAATAATAAGTTGAAGATTCTGGTTAGGAATTCAGAGCTAGGAGCGAATTCTTACTTGTGGAGTAATCAGGTATAATGGAGCAGTTCAGGCATACGAGGGCTTCAGGAAATCACCCGCTTAGGTAGATAGAGGGCAGAAGGGGTGCGTGCTTGAGGCAGGAGAACCCATATGAACCAAACCGCAGGAATGGGTATCACTGTGAATCATGAGAAAGATACTGTGACAATCTGGGGGAGAAGGAAATAGCATTAGCTAGCTAGGTAGGGTGGGGCTATATTAAGGAGGGTTGGAAGCCAAACAGAGTCAGACAGAGGCATAATAGGCAATAAAGAGTCTTTGTAGGTTCATGAGTGACATGAGGAAAGTGGTTGAACTGGAAATTCAAAGGTGGTGTCAGAAATAACTTTGAGAAGGTCACTTGTAAGTATGCAAATACTTTGCAATATTTTACATATCTGGTATCCTGAACTTTCCACGAATCTCATTCAATCCTTGAATGTCCTGGAATGGGCAACAGTTATATTCATTTTGTTCTTAAAGTATATTCTACACCCAGAACTGGGCTTGAACTCACAACCATGAGGTCAAGAGGCACCTGTCTCCTCTACCAACTAAGCCAGCCAGGTGTCCCTGTAGTCCCCACTTTATGCATAGGGAAATGGAGTGCCCAAGTGGTTGAATGAACTCTCACTTAACACTGTTAAAAAAAATGACAGATGTAGGAACCCAGATCTCCTTACTCTTGGCTCTTTGGCTTCCAGTGACGGATCAGGGTGTGGTGGACAGGTTGTGATTTAGGGCATTGTTGCGGGAGCAGTTTCTTGGAAAGAAAAGGATAGCATCAGAGTGGAACTCCTGTGTACCAAGTGCTTTGTGTAAGGCTGACTTCCTCACCCTAACACTCTTGCAGCTGTTGGTATCCCAGCTACATTTGACAGATAAACAAATGAGGCTCGACAAGGTTAAATAACTTGCCAAAGTCACACATGTACTGCGAGGCAGAACGGGAGCTCTAATCCAGAGGTGTGTGCCTCTTTCCTGACTTGTTTCTTTTCACTACCTTGCACAAATCACACCTACTTCTCTGTAGTGCTTTGCTCAGGAATTTGATGGGTTTATCCCCCACCCAACACCCCACCCTGGGTGTTATATATAAAAAAATGAAATCATTTTGGAATGAATCTAACTAAAGAACATCTCTTGGCTTAATATTACATTGTATTGGGGCACCTGGGTGGCTCGGTCGGGTAAGCATCTGCCTTCGGCTCAGGTCATGATCTCAGGGTCCTGGGATCGAGCCCCGCATCGGGCTCTCTGCTCAGCAGGGAGCCTGTTTCCTCCTCTCTCTCTCTTTCGGCCTACTTCTCTGCCTACTTGTAATCTCTATCTGTCAAATAAATAAATAAAATCTTTAAAAAAAATATTACATTGTATTTTATGGAGGGAAGTGAATATATTAAGAGTAAACTTTAGGAAATTCAAAGAGCTAACTAGGAAAAAAAAATAGAACTATGATCTTTTTTGGGCTTTGCATTTGTGTTTTGAATTCACCCCTTAACCTTCAGGATGGAGATTGAAATTGTTGGTGTAGTATGCAATGTGCAGCTTATGTCTCTAGCTTTGGCTCTGGTCCTAGGTAGCTTGTGCACAGCTCTGTAGTAGGACTTGAGATCCTCAGCCAGGGGCGCCTGGGTGGCTCAGTGGGTTAAGCCTCTGCCTTCGGCTCAGGTCATGGTCCCAGAGTCCTGGGATCGAGCCCCGCATCAAGCTCCGCATCGGGCTCTCTGCTCGGCAGGGAGCCTACTTCCCTTTCTCTCTCTCTCTGCCTGCCTCTCTGCCCACTTGTGATCTCTGTCTGTCAAATAAATAAATAAAAATCTTAAAAAAAAAAAAAAGAAAGAAAAGAAATCCTCAACTGTAGTTTGCAGTGTTCCCGCGTCCTCGGCACCTGTGCTGGAACATACCCTTTCTCCCCAGCCCCCTCTGTTCTCCCTTCAGTCTGCTTAACTTGTATTCATCCTTCAAGACACAGCATGCCCAGCTCCTGGACCGAGTTTGGTGTTCCCGCCTTGTGCTTTGCCCTGTCAGGGAACTTCTGTCCTGTATTTTCTAGGAAGAGGTTGCAGGGCTCCAAGTATACACGTGGTGTTGAGAGGGGAAGGCTCCCCATCCTGGGGAGAATGACTGGTCTGTAAAGCGAAGAGGTAGGAAGTAAGCTGGTCCCAGAGTAGCTTCTTACTACTAGTAAGTAAGCTTACTTACTTACTAGTAAAAGTAAGTAACTAGTACTTACTTACTCATACTAGTAGTACTAGTTGGCACACTCTGGAGGTGAACTCTTTCCCTAACAAAGCAAGGATGCCAACTTGGGTGCTCTTGGGTGCCAACAACAAATGATGTGGTGCATAAAGATGATCCTAATTGCCCCCGTGTCATGCCTTATTGCAGAATAGACCCCTGCTTAAGCACCCTACCCATGTGCCCACTCCTGGCTGCCCTGGGAAGAGAGAGAATGAATTCCCATTGGCTTCTATAAGGACAATGAGATCCTACTTCCTATCAATTGTATTGATAGAATTGTACAATTGTATTGTACACAATGGGGGCTCCTCAGAGGGGAGAGCCACATGCTAACAAGAGAAGGGTGCTAGACAGCTGAACCCTAGAAATGTCTAGAGAAGAAAGGAAGGAAGTATTGTATGGAGCACTGGGAGGGGTTCTAGCTCACAGTGGCCTTGAATGGCAGCTATAAAAGTGGCACCCTTTCCTCTCTAGGGAGCCCCTGAGCAGTTTGAGGGAGTGGGGCTGGACACCCAGAGCAGTACTTGAGGTTGAATGTTTTGGTCCTAGGCCACGAGGACTGGAGGGAGCTGGAGCTGAAGGGAGAGAGACCAGTTAGGAGATTAGTGCCAGTGTGCAGTAAACACTGGAAATCTGGAATTTACCATGAGTCATCAGTAGATGAGGGATTAGAACTCACTGACCTTGACTGCCTCTCTGCCTACTTGTGATCTCTGTCTGTCAAATAAATAAATAAAATCTTTAAAAAAAAAAAAAAAACTAATCTAAACCCAAGATTCTGCTGAGCTCATGCTGACTGTTTCCTGAGTGGGCTGGCAAGCTCACCAAGTTGGGGACACCTGAGGCAAGGGAAGTCTGACGAGGCACTCAAGGTCAGAGAGAGAGGAGGAAGCAGGCTCCCTGCTGAGCAGAGAGCCCGATGCGGGGCTCGATCCCAGGATCCTGGGATCATGACCTGGGCCAAAGGCAGAGGCTTTAACCCATTGAGCCACCCAGGCACCCCGGGTTTAGATTAGTTTTAACCGGGGTTTCATTTTCAGCAGGTAGGCAGTTGGCCCCCTTTCTGTGTTTGATCGTTTTCTAGCTGCCCCTCGCTTCCCTGTTTCTTCTCTGTTTCTAGCTGCCCCTCGCTTCGCTGTCTCTGTTTCTGAAGAGTTGAGGTGTGCTAAACCGTGAGACTTGCAGTAATCTGAGCACATCCTTGCTTTGTTAGGGAAAGAGTTCACCTCCAGAGTGTGCATTCCTCTGGTCTCTGGCACTTTTCTGAACCAGGAACAAGACCATGAAGGGTTGCTTGAATACTGATGTAAAATCAGAGTGGGCAGGGAGAGCCATCTCTCTGGATTATGAGCAGAATCCCTACAGTGGCCTATTCATGTCAGTGTTAATTGTGATCGTTTGAGTGGAGTTGGACAGCTTTTAGAAAACAGGGGGAAAATGCCTTCAACAAAGCTCTTTTCAGGGATGGCTCTTAATCATGCGCTTGGTTCCCCGGCCGGCCTTTGGGCGGCAGTTCATATTTTCTCCTGGGGTGGAATTAAGGTTCTAGCTTGTACTACAGCTCAGAATTTGGCTTTGCTGTGGCTCCCAGGTCAACACATTTAACTCCTGAGTGAAGCCTTACTATAGCTACAACTTTCTGTTGGTTTTTAAGTGATTTTTAACCTGTATTTTTTTTTAAAGATTTTATTTGACAGAGATCCCAAGTAGGCAGAGAGGCAAGGAAGAGAGGGGTGGTGGCAAGCAGGCTCCCTGCTGAGCAGAGAGCCCCGTGTGGGGCTCGATCCCAGGACCCTGAGATCATGACCTGAGCTGAAGGCAGAGGCTTAAACCACTGAGCCACCCAGGTGTCCCTTAACCTGTATTTTTATTTTTGAGAGATTGCTTCTGGAAATCCTTCTATCGGAAATGTACATCACAAAGAGGTTTCACACATGACCTCATTTTGTGTCTTTAGTCAGGTACAGGGTAACTTCACATGGTTGTCTCATTTTCCTCGGAGTCTGTGGGGAAGAAAAGATCATTCTGTCTGGACCTTAGAAGTGTACAGGGGAGTTTCATTGTCCCTTTATTTGAATAGCTCATAGTGTTTTATACACACTAATTCATGAATCCTCCCCAAAGCTCTGTGTGTAGGCAGCGGAAAATATTTTTTGCTGTGGCAGCATTTACTCAGGGAGAAACCTAGGCCTGGGGCAGCGGGCGGGGCCAACCCCGGCTGTTGGCTGCCCGGTTCTGACTCTGGCTCTCTCCCTGGACTGTTAGAAAACCCAAACTCCTGCTCCTTTGGAAGATAAACATCTCCAAGATAAATAGCTTTGTTAACCAAATTCTGCCTGGAACAGAACTGCCGGAGGGAAGAATTCCGAGATGGTTGCTGTCACCCTGCGTGGGGTCTGGGCCCAGTCTTGGGTCCACCTGTTGCTTTGGTTGTGGATGTAACTCACCTTGTTGCTTGGCTACCTTCTGAGTGTGTTGGGGTAAGATGGGGTTTCCTGTTCCGGCTTTGGCTGTTCCAGAGGCTCGGGAATAGCTGCCGTGTTTCCTTCTCCGGCTGCCAACTCCACAAGGACAGGGGCATGGCCTCCGTTCTTAATCCTTTTAACCTCTTTCATCTTCCCGCTAGTGCTTTCCTAAGAGTGAGTCAGGAAAAGATTTGGTGGGCAGAAGAAACTGCAGGTGTGGGTATCTCAGTGCCTTGCATGACAGGTCTGCCCATGTGGGCATTTTAAACTGAATGTGCCTCAAACGGGGTTCCTGGTTTCCTTCCTACACTTGCACCACCTGGACCACCACCTTCGTTCATGGCAGCCCCATCCTGAGCTCAGGCTCCCCTTTGGGAACCTCCTCTTTCTCTCACATCCCACTTCTGATTGGTCGGGAAATCCTATTGGTTCTGCCTTGAGAACATGTCCCAAACTCAGTGCCCACAGCTACCCCCTCGTCTCAGCCACCATCTCTTGCCGGTATTATTATTATTATTATTATTATTATTTTCTTGCTGGTATTATTGCTAGGGCCTGCAAACCAGCACCCACTGCTGCACCCCCCCCCCCCCCACCGACCCTGCCCAGCTCTCGGCTGCTCTCAGCCTGCCTCTGGTGTAGGAATTACATGATACTGTTTAGGGTGTAGGTCCCTTCATGTCACTCCTCAGCTCGGAACCCTCAAGTGGAGACAGAAGCCAAGGTCCACAGAATAACCTACAAAGCCTTATGGGACCAGGTTTTCTGTTTTTCCCCATCATCATCCTTTACTCTCCTTTTCCCTCACACAGACTCCTTGATGTCATTCACAGTGCATGTGTTCATGCTTTGCTTCTGGATTTCTCCCTCTGTGCTGCTCCTGTGAGAGACTCAGCCCAGCTGTCTGCCCTGCTCTCTCAAACGCTGCCTTCGCAGCTGCGTCTGCCCTGACCACTGTCCACCCCTCCACTCTGTTCTCTTCCTCTACTCCATCTTAAAAATGATACATACCATTTTGAAGTGTACTATAAAATATACTCTGATGTATTGTCTATAAACTATACTGTAGGCTTCAGAAAAGCTAGGGTTTCTGTTTCTTGTTCAGTTACATGTCCTCAGCACATAATATCCTCATGTCCAGCAGATGGCCAGACACTGTTTAATGAATAAGCAGTATTTACAAAAATGCTTCTGCCCTCCAGTCCTAGTCAAATATAATGACTGGGTTTAGTCTCCTAGTTAAATTGTGATAGCACAGAGCACAGCAGAGGATACAGGAGAAATGGTTTAGCTGGGAGATCGGGAAAACCCATGAAACTCTGAGCAAAAAGTACCAACATAGAATGGTTAGATCATAGAAGAAATAAAAAATCTAGGGGAGGTCGTTGGGAGCATGGCAGAAGGGAGGGCCTGGGAATTTGATACTGGACTCAGTACTCGTCTGAGTATTTTGTGTACTGGACTCCATTTGATCTTAGAACAGGTATTGTGAGACAAGCAGGTAGTCAAGGTCATAGAGCTAGTAGGTGTTTGAGCCAAGATTCAAAGCCTAGTGTCACATGTTAACAGTGTTAGAATATTTTGGGAGGGATTCATGGAGGTGTAAAAGGTTTGGCTTGGGCCATCTTCGTAGAGCCTGGGTGTTTATGGCTCCATTGGGCAGCCAACCTGGCTCCAAGTGAGATTTGTGTGTTGAAGTGATTGGTGGGTTACATGTAGCATGAACAATACCGTTGAAGGTTCTGGATGCCCATTGTGAAACTTATATTTCATCTGATAGGCACCAGGAGTTGAGGTTTGTTCTTGACCAGAGGAGTAAAACAATGGAAATAATTGTGACTATTGAAACTGGCAGCAATATCCAAGATGGGTTAGAAGTGGGAAGGACATTATGCTGCTGACCGCATAACAGACCATTTTGGAATATTCTGGCAGGGGAGGTGAAAGGAAGGGTGTGCTAGATTATAATGAGAACAAAGAAGAGATGGGAGAGAAAGAGTGCCAATAGTGACTATTTGGTGAATGAAGGAGTGTGGGGAATGAGGATGGAAGAGAGATCAGAAGTGGTCTAGGATTTTAAGCCCCAGTCTTTAACACAATTGACAATATACTAAAGGCAGATTAGTTAGGGCTTCCTATACTGAGAAGTACTTGAAAAAGTGATGTGAGGAAAGTCATGGAGGGACCAGTTCTCCTCCTAGAGAAGATCTGCAGGAGTGAGGAAGTGTTGGTATGTGGTCTTCAGAGATTGTGAGGTAAAGGGGATAACCCTAGTTCTGTGGAGTTTCAGAGGTAAGTGTATAGGGCAAATGGGTACAAATTGGGGGAGGCACATTTTGCTTTAAAATAAGGAATTCCAGGGTGCCTGGGTGGCTCAGTTGGTTAAGCCTCAGCCTTCAGCTAAGGTCATGATCCCAGGGTTCTGGGAGCAAGCGCCACATCCAGTTCTCTGCTAAGCCCTGCAAGCCTTTCAAGCAGGAAGTCCACTTCTCCCTCTCCCTCTGCCTACTTGTGCTCTTTTCCATCTTTCTGTCAAATAAATAAATAATAAAATAGGGGTGCCTGGGTAGCTCAGTGGGTTAAAGCCTCTGCCTTCCGCTCGGGTCATTGTCCCAGGGTCCTGGGATCTAGCCCCACATTGAGCTCTCTGCTCAGCGGGGAGCCTGCTTCCTCCTCTCTCTGTCTGCCTGCCTCTCTGTCTACTTGTGATCTCTGTATGTCAAATAAATAAATAAAATATTTTAAAAAATAATAAAATAAAGTTAGGAATTCCAAGTATCAACATGGGGGGAAATTCACCTCTATTAGCTGATCTGATCTTCCATGCAATTCTGCAAAGTAGAAGCTACCATCCCATTTTTTACTGGTAAGTAAATTGAGACCTTGAGGCAAACAACTTTGAAAGTGTAGAGTGAAGGTATGCTAGTGATTTTCCTTTTGTGGCTGAATTTGTTTTTCAGATTTAAAAAATTTAAAACATGGGGCACCTGGGTGGCTCAGTGGGTTAAAACCTCTGCCTTCGGCTCGGGTTGTGATCTCGGGGTCCTGGGATTGAGCCCTGCATTGGGCTCTCTGCTCCACAGGGAGCCTGCTTCCTCCTCTCTCTCTGCCTCTCTGCCTACTTGTGATTTCTGTCTGTCAAAAAAAAAAAAATCTTAAAAAATTTGAAACATAAAACTTGAACAGTTAAATATAAGTTCAAATTAAATACAACTTAAAATTAAAAAACTTAAACATTTAAAAAATGATGTGTCTTATTTATACATTTTATTATAGGTCAAAGGAGTATTTTTAAAAACTTGAAGACCTTTTATTTTTAATCACTCCTTGCAGTTCCACATTATAACCCATATGAACAGTTCTCTATAGTCTGCATTTTTCTCAGTCATCATATAAAACATATAATTTTCATTATTAAAATGAAACCACGCAGTAGATGTGATTTGGTTAAATGCCTTTTTAAGATCTCCTGTACTTTGATGAATCTAGATGTAGAATGGTTGGAACTTCATATATTTTCAGAATCAGGGTTTTATCAACTGATGGAAATCTCCAACAGCTTCTTTAATTACTGTTTATCCTCGTTAATTTTTTCTTAGTGTGAACTCCTATAAAATGTACGCTGGACTTTATCATTCCAGATTTCATGTTTCTTAACATCTTTCATATTTTTCACCTTTTCTGACTGTGCTGTATTCTGGGTAATTTCATTCATTCTTTTTTTTTCTTTTAGATTTTGTTTATTTACTTGACAGAGAGAGAGAGACACTGAGAGAGGGAACACAAGCCAGGGGAGAGGGAGGGGAGAAGCAGGCTTCCAGCCAAGCAGGGAGCCCGAGGTGGGGCTCAATTCCAGGACCCTGGAATCATAACCTGAGCTGAAGACAGATGCTCAATGACTGAGCCACCCAGGCACCCCTTATTCTGGGTAATTTCTTAAGATAAAAATTCCATTCTAGTTCACTGATTATTTCCTGACTTTCCTTTCTTTGCTACTTAACTGTCCAGTGAATTTTTAAACACTTGACCTATTACTTTCTGAAGTTCTATCTGCTTCTTAGTTGAGTCAGCCAAGAATAAATCATACTGTCTTCGTAAGTTAGTTTTCAGCATCTTTAAGCATACTTGAACTGTAGAATGTTTGATTAGTCTGTTACTTGAACATCTGAGGGTCTAATTTTGCTGTTTTGTTGTCTTTCTCATGATCAGTAGCTTTGTCAAGTGTCTCAAGATTTTGTGTTGTGAGCCTATGACCAATGACACTTCAACTGTGGGGGTCCTATAGTTCAGAGTTAACCCCAAATGAATGTATACAATGAACAGGACTATTTTCAATGTAAACTTTGTAGTTGAAGATTTCCAAAGAACATCTTTTGCCCTCCTTAACAAAAGCTTAGACTGAAACAGAAAAGTTCCTTCTTTTTTCCTTTTGCTACTGGTTGTAGTTTTCTATTTGACTAAAGATGAAGCCCCATTAGACTCTTGTCTGATGCAGGAGTTTCAGGTCCAATACTGAACCACACGTGGATCTGTAAGTTGTCTCTTGCTCTTAATGGATTTTTTTTTTTAAACTATTTATTTGACAGAGATCACAAGTAGGCAGAGAGGCAGGCAGAGAGAGAGAGAGAAGAAAGCAGGTTCCCTGCTGAGCCAGGAGCCGGATACATGGTTTGATCCCAGGACCCTGAGATCATGACCTGAGCCGAAGGCAGAGGCTTAACCCACTGAGCCACCCAGGCGCCCTAATATAAATTTTTTAAAGATTTTATTTATTTATCTGACAGAGAGAAATCACAAGTAGATGGAGAGGCAGGCAGAGAGAGAGAGAGAGGGAAGCAGGCTCCCCGCTGAGCAGAGAGCCCGATGCAGGACTCTATCGCAGGACCCTGAGATCATGACCCGAGCCGAAGGCAGCAGCCCAACCCATTAAGCCACCCAGGCGCCCCAGTCTAGCTAATATTTTAAGCAATAGGGACATCAGTTTATTTAATCCATCATACAGACAGAGAGTAAGTCTAGATTTAAAAACATTTAACAAGTCTTTGTCAACTTGCAAGAACAAGCTTACCCTGCTCATTCCTGTCAGGATTAATGTTAATGCCTTTCCTATGTTCTCTGCTAGCACCTGCTACTTATCTTTACTCTAATGTCACATGGTAACATTACATGGTATGACATGATATTAGCTGTTTAATAGTGTACTTTCTCCAGTAAACTAGAAGTTCCCTAGGGCAAGGACCCTGGCTTATTCACATTAGAATACTAGTACTGACCACAGGGCAGAAGTAGGGGGGGTATGTAGAAATAGGAGCGTTTGAACACATCAGTAAAGAGGGGAACTCCCTTAGCTATCTGAATTAATGGGACACAGATCACAGGAAGAGAGGTGCATGAGGGAATATGCACAGGGCCAGAAAGAAAGCATTCTTAAGGCCTCATCTATGGCTAGTTGGCTTCAAAATAGGGAATGATATTGTCTGTTCAGAGTAACATCCTGTAGATGGAGACAAGTGGAGAGAACTACCATGGTTCTTCAACAACTGATGAGGCAATGGAATCAGGAGAGCATACCAGGGTGTGAGCTCATGACCAATGGGGACAATAAGTGTAGTTTGGAATTGGTGCTCTACACTCTCTAGTCATACTGCCAATTCTAACTACTTGACTGGGTGCATGTCATACCTGGGGTTTTTTTTTGTATGTATCTGTGATATACTAAATGTTCTATGAACTCAGCCAAAATGAAGATTTCCCCATAAATGTAACCTAAATTTATAGGCCACATACCTAGAAATCACAAGCCTGTGATACATACAGGTATGTGTGTAATACAGACTGGAAACAGCGTATTTCCTCTGATTTGGCTAATAGACCTACTTGCCCCAAGCTATGTGTCCCGCTTTCCTTCCATAATCCCATCAGTTAGTTAGTGTTCTGGAGTAAGGTCTGGCCTACTGGTAGGGAAGATTGAGACTTCATACTCATGTCTATTATCCTATGAACCTGGATTATATTACTCAGTTAGTGACTTTACACCTCCAGGAGAATTTGAACACAGAGAACTAGCAGATGAGAGCTAAGTCTCTTACACATTTGTGTGTGCATATGGGTGTATGTTGGAGTCGAGATGAACTAAATGTAGCCTCATTGGTGAGAAATCCTAATGTGGGAAGTACCAATTAAGCCCTGACCATGTATTTGGCATTGTCTTTCTCTGTTTGGACTACTGTAACAAAATACCCAGACAGAGTGGCTTATAAACCTATAAAGAAAAATTTATTTTTTATAGCCTGGAGGCCTGAAGTTCAAGTTGAGGGTGGTAGCAGGGGCTGCAGGAGGGCCCTCTTCTGGGTCAGAGGCTTCTCACTGCATGTTCTCATGGCAGAAGGGGCTAGGGAGTTGTCTGGATTTTTTTTTTTTTTTCATAAGGTACCAGTGCCATTTATGAGGGCTCCACCCTCCTAACCTAAGCACCTCCCAAAGCCCCCACCTACTCATACCATTACCCGGGTGGTTAGGATTTCAACATAAATTTTAGGGGGCTAGACTGTAGCAGGTATGTACACAGAGCCTTATTCTTCAGTTTCTCTTGGTGAAAATGTTTTTTAATTTTTTAATTTTGTTTTGTCTTGTTTCTCTTGGGGAGAAAAAGTAAAACCTTTTACCCCAACAGAATCTGTATGGAATTAGATATTAGGACTTTTTTCCCAAGGATACCTGGGTGGCTCAGTCAGTTAAGCATCTGTGTTATGGCTCAGGTCATGATCCCAGGATCCTGGGTTCGAGCCCCACATCAGACTCCTTGCTCAGCAGGGAGCCTGGTTTCTCCCTCTGCCTCCTGCTCCTCCTGCTTGTGCTCACTCTCTCTTTCTGACAAAAAAATGAAATCTTAAAAAAGACTTTTTTTCCACAGTAATTTTAAAGTACTCTGGGCCTGGCATTTCTATTGAAAAAGAATGTTAATATGTAATATAAAATTTGAGTTGGGTAACTTCTAATTCAAACAAATATCTAGGAATTTTAATGATAGACATAGAAAAAAATTGGTTAATTCCTGGGCAATTACAGCAGGGATAGGATGAGGTAGTTTATGGTTGTCTAGAACGGAGGAACTGTCCTGTGAGGAATGCCCTTCCTGGAGGAGACGTTTTGAAGCTGGCTAGCTTCTTTGAGGAAAAGGCACACCCAGGCCATTAGAACCAAAATTAAAAATCTGTCCAAATGGCCAAGAAGGATATGGGACAATTCTTGAGTTACGTAGGGCTGTCCTTGTTCTAGGACATTGAACATCCCCGCCCACTTGGCAACCAGTGCCAGCCTCTGTTCTCCCTGGCACTTCTGATACTCTGGTTTCTTTTTCCCATCCTTGCAAGCACCCACAGGTCCCAACTGAAAAAGAAAGAAAAAACAAAACAAAACAAAACTCCACAAAACCCCAGACCTAAAATGTAAGCCTTCTTTAGGAGTCTCTTTGTTTCACTGGAAGTGCCAGCCAGTAACTTTGTAACTTCCAAAGACAATGGCCTCTTCTGAATCCCCATTCTCCTTGACTTCACTACAGTTCTTTGTAGGCTGCAGCATTATGTATTATTTCACTGCGTTATTAAGCTTTTCAATGTGGCTGAACTGTTTGTGTGTTTGAACTTGTCTCTATACATTTTTAGATGGAAGGACCTTATACTTCTCCATACCCATATTAATGTTCAGGATAATTTTTTTTTTTTTTTTTAAAGATTTTATTTATTTATTTGACAGAGAGAGATCACAAGTAGGCAGAGAGGCAGGCAGAGAGAGAGAGGAGGAAGCAGGCTCCCTGCTGAGCAGAGAGCCCAATGTGGGACTCGATCCCAGGACCCTGAGATCATGACCTGAGCCGAAGGCAGCGGCTTAACCCACTGAGCCACCCAGGCGCCCCCAGGATAATGTTTTAAATAAACACTTAAACTGTTGAAGGTTTTTTCTTTTTTCTTTTTCTTTTTTTTTTTGTAAATCATTGCAGTGTTTTAATATTTATCCTATAAGAACTTTGTTTTAATCTTGAATCTTAAATGGTAAATTGCATAAGTCCTTTTTTGTTAGGTGATAAAAATGACTACTACTAGCTTATGTAGGTAGCATTTGTTCAAAGCACAGGAGTATACTGGGATTTGAATCAGAATAACAACAATTTTCAGATTCCCTGGGTGGCTCAGGTGCTTAAGTATCTGACTCTTTTTTTTTTTTTTTTTTAAAGATTTTATTTATTAATCTGACAGAGAGAAATCACAAGTAGACAGAGAGGCAGCCAGAGAGAGAGAGAGAGGGAGAGGGAAGCAGGCTCTCTGCCGAGCAGAGAGCCCGATGCGGGACTCGATCCCAGGATTCTGAGATCATGACCTGAGCCGAAGGCAGCGGCTTAACCCACTGAGCCACCCAGGCGCCCCTAAGTATCTGACTCTTGATTTCATGATTTAGGGTCCTGGAATCAAGGCCCGTGACAGCAGTGGTGTGACTGCAGAATCCCTCCTCTATCTACTGGCACAGTGGCTTCTTGAAAACACAATTCAGAACACATCCTTCTTGTACTTAAAGCCACTCAGTGGCTTGACATTCACATTCCTTAGTAAGGTGTATCCTTGGGACACTGAACAGGTTTCCATCCTTCTGTTCCACCACCACCCCATAGACTTTCAGTGGCCCTGGAGGTGTTCGTTCTTCCCCGAACAACCCTTTTATACTTAATGCAGTGATGCCTGTTATTTCTAGTGCTTGAAATGTCCTCCCATTTCATCGTGGACCTGGTGAATGTCTGTTGTCTATGTCTGTGAGTCTCCACGGAGATCTCTGTTGCCATCTGGGCTGGGGTGATTCTTTATGCAGGCTTGACCTGGCATTATAGGACATGGAACATCCCCAGTTCCCAGGTGCTCAGTGCCAGTAGTGGGTTCCATTTCCTCTCCTGTTTTTTTCTCCATCCCACCAGCCCTGTCATTTGAGAACCTGAAAAGCTGCCCCTTTTCTAAATGCCTTTTGGGATAGGAGTACCCTTAGCTGAAAAATGATTTAAAGGCTTAGCTTGGGCTCCATCTCCTTGGGGAGTTGTGCCGATAGCTCAGCTACTGACAGATGGGAGTATTTCCACCTCCCTGTGCTCCTAGAACCCTACCCATATTTTGTGGTCTTATTTTCCTCTCTCACTGGCAGCCCGTTCCTCTGAGAGGAATCATTTCTGTATTCTGATCCTGTGGAGTTTTATATGACTCCTGGTATTGTCTTTTCCTTAGGTTATTTCCTGACTTCACATCAGTGAGCCCTTTCTTGTCAAATAGATTGATAGGTACCTGAAGGGAGATGCATGGTTTTCTTTACCCAGTAAGAAGCAGATAAGAAGTTCTGAGTAAACGGGCTGAACTAAATTAAACAATTAGTGACTAGTCCTATTTCTATTTCTTTTTCTTCCCTCCTTCCCTTCCTCTTTTCCTTCCTTCTCTCCTTCCTTCCTTCCTTCGGAGAGAAAGCGCATGTGTGGAGCAGTTGGGACAGAGAGGGCAAGAGAAGATCGCAAGCAGACTTCATGCTAAGCTGGGAGACCAGTGCTTGGTTTGATGTCACAACCCCGAATCCATGCCTTGAGCTGAAATCAAGAGTTGGAGGCTCAACCAACTGTACCACTCAGGTGCGCCAAGACTAGTCCTATTTTTAAGGCTAAGCCTCCTTTCCTTTAATCTTTGCTTTAAGGTTATAATTCTAAATGTTATGTGGTCATTCTAGAGTTTCTCCAGGTTTTACACATGTCCGCTAGTTTTATTGTCTACTGATTTAGCTATGCCAGTTTCAAAATGTCTTAATCTTTATTGTTGATTTAGCACATAATGTTAGTTACAGGTGTACATCGTGGTGATTGAACAGTTCTCTACATTATGCAGTACTTACCATGACAAGTGGCAATCATTAATATGATTACCATATACATATTAATAGGATATGTATTATATTACGGTGCATTAATATAATATCGACTGTATTATCTGAGCTACACTTTCCATCTCCATGACTTGTTCTATAGCTGGAAACACGTACTTGTTAATTCCTTTCACGTCTTTTGCTTCTCCTTCCACCCCTCTGGCAACCACCAATTTATTGTTCTTTGTGTTTGTGAGTCTTTTTAAATTTTATTTCTTTAGATTCCATGTAAGTGAAATCATGTGGATATATATTGTATTCCTACACTACCATAAGCTAGAGAAAGAAAATGTTGAAAAAAATAAGGCAGAGAAAATAAATTTAGAATACTGACTCTATGCAGTCCAATAATCTACCACTGAGCTATACCCCCTACAGTACTGACTCTATGTATTGAAGAAAACTCCATCTATAAATAGACCCAAGCAGTTCAAAGCCATGTTGTCCATGGGTCAGTATATTTCCTTGCTTTATAAAAATGAACAGAAAATTAAAGAATAGAACTGAGAAGCTGACAGAGAAACAAGGGTCTGAAAAATTGGGTAAGGTCATTTGTCCAAGTACCAGTAAGGTCCTCACTAAACCTGTTCGTGTGTGCTGTTAGGCAGAAAAAGCAAAAAGTAAAGCATGCTGTAGGAAAAGCTGGAATATATTTTGTTAAATTCTGACCAAAAGGGAACATGCAGTTGGTGTTGTTAAGTCTCTGGCAAAGGACCCATGGCCCCTGAAAGTCTGTTCTCTTTTGTCATGGATTAGGTGTGTTTTAGGAATCGATTATGTATAAAAGTCGGGAGCAATGACCTTTCCTCCTTCCAAACCTGTTAATCCATCCTCTCTGTCTCCTTAGTGTTTCCTGTATAATATGCATCTGTGTCTTATTTTTCGACCTAGTCCTCCACCTCCCCCACCTCCATTCCATTTTTATTTTTATTTTATTTTATTTAAAGATTTTATTTATTTATTTGTCAGAGAGAGAGTAGTGAGAGTGAGCACAGGCAGACAGAGTGGCAGGCAGAGGCAGAGGGAGAAGCAGGCTCCCTGCTAAGCAAGGAGCTGGATGTGGGACTCTATCCCAGGACGCTGGGATCATGACCTGAGCTGAAGGCAGCTGCTTAACCAACTGAGCCACCCAGGCGTCCCTCCATTCCATTTTTAACTTAGTTATCGCTTCATGCTTGCCCCACACTGTCACGTTCTGTCAGGTCAGTGCTATTGCTTCTTAAAACTTGTAGCTTTTCATGGATGTAGATCTCACCCAAACCAGACTGTGAACTTGTCAGTGATGGGGTGGGTAGTGTTTTATATATTTTAATCTTTCCGAGGACGGCTACCCTGGTGCTTGGCAATGGAGTAGGTGACCGCAAACTGACTTTTGGAGAATGCCGAGGGATCTCAGATTGCCAGAGAGGGAATTGACACCTTCATGGGTTGTATCTTGCCCAGGATGCTGAGTTCTAGAGCTTTGCGTTGAGAATGAAGGATACACTCAACAAATCACTAGCATAAGCGAGATAGGTAAGGGGTTGTCGTAATTGATTTATAAAAGGCTTTATATGCAAAAACAGCCTATAAAATACAAGTGAGTGTGACAGCTTTGGTGGGACTTTTTTTTAAAATTACTTTATCAATTAGCCAGCATATAGTATGTCATTCCTTTTTTTTAAAATTTTATTTATTTGACACAGAGAGAGAGATCATAAGTAGGCAGAGAGAGAGGGAGAAGCAGGCTCTGCTGAGCAGAGAGCCCAATGAGGGGCTCAATCCCAGAACCCTGAGATCATGACCTGAGCTGAAGGCAGAGACTTTAACCCACTGAGCCACCCAAGCACCCCCATGTCATTCCTTTTTGATGTAGTGTTCTATGACTCATTATTTGCGTGTAACACCCAGGCTCATCATTGGTGGGACGTTTTGTTAGCGGGTAGCTCACACTCTTCTTTGTACTTCCTAAATGTCCTCTCATTTAGGCTGCACCATTTCCCCTTCTAACTCGCCGGCGCTCTCTTCTCCCACTTGAAGCGGCGTAGCCCTGTGTAACTCAGGTTTCTGTAGCTAGCACTGTGTATTTAACAGGCTTGTTTCTCTGATGCTCTCTTCTTACCCATTTCCGTCATGCCAGGACTGATGCTTTTCCTTAGACTTGGCGTTATCTCCCTGTCGTTGATGTGTTCTTTCCTCCTTCTCCAGTTAGCAGACTAGCTGTGAAATGCAGTTAGAATTCTACACTCCTAGGTTTGTTTACGGAGCCATGAATCAACATTTCCAAGTGAAGGTTTCAAACAACATGGCAGTCGACAGCTCCATCCTTTGAGTTTTCCCACCTTCGGGGTAATAGTCAGCTCTGTAAAATCCTGGACTTATCTGGTATGATGCCATTCGGAATTCTTGATGCTGGGAGGTTCCTCTGGGCTGGGGTGAGGCTGAGCTGGGTGGATCTCTTTCAGCTGGGCCTGGCCTCCGTGCCTGCTGAGTCATTTTGATCAGTCTGATATTTAGAAGTCATTCGAAATATTCAAGTGCTTAAAAATCTGTTTATCTAAGTGTAATAACTGCAGCTAGCCTTGGAGTGCTTGTGATAGCCACTAAGTATTTTCTGTTGTTTGTGTCAAATCTCAGTCCTCTCAGTAGTCTTCCGAGATGGGCACTCTTAACCGTTACTGCTGACAGAGGAGAGACTGCCCCAGGGAGCTGAAGTCCTGGGCCTGAGTCACACTGTTGGAAGAGGGCAGAGCTGGTGTTCATAGGCAGCCTTTCCTGAGATGTTACTCATACCAGGTGTTTGCTACTTTTCAGCCAAACGGATTGCTATCTTTGAGACCATATTTATGTTACAAAAGGCCCTTGTGCTGAGGCTAAGCAGAGTTTGGGTTGGACCCATTACACAGGCTGGATTCACACCCAGTTTGGCCACTTCCAGCGGCTTGATCTTGGCAAAGTGGTGCGATTTTACTGAGCTGCTTTTTTTTTTTCTTCTTCCAGATTTTATTTATTTATTCGACTGAGAGAGACACAGCGAGAGAGGGAACACGAGCAGGGGGCAGTGGGAGAGGGAGAAGCAGGCTTCCTGCTGAGCAGCAGGCAGCCTGATGCACGGCTCAATCCCGGGACCCTGGAATCATGACCTAATCCGAAGGCAGACACTTAATGACTGAGCCACCCAGGTGCCTGATTTTTTTTTTTTTTTTTTTTTAACTCCTGTAAAGTGGAGATGGCAACACTGGACGTCCTCTTTCAGGGGGAGAGCAGGTATCAGTGAGGTGTGTAAAGTGAATCTTTTTAAAAATGGGGACCAAGATCTTATGGGAAACAGTGGTGGGAAAAAGATGGGCCTGGGGTTCTACTTTCTTGAAAATGAAACCAGAATTAGGAAAATGAGTATTGTTTATAGAATGTGGTGTTTGATTTCTGTGGCTAGCACACAGCAGAGCATCGTGGTTACCAGTCCAGACTCTTGAAGCAGGAAGCTTCACTCTCTGCTCTGTCATGCTCAGGGTGACCTTGTACAAGTCCAGCTTTCAGCCTCTAATTCTTTCTCTTAGGAGGAACGTAAAGTGAAGTGTGTGTGTGTGTGTGTGTGTGAGAGAGAGAGAGAGAGAGAGAGAGGGGAGGGGAAGAGAGGGAGAGAGCGATGGTGGGTGGTGGGGGGTTGTGAGATTTTCTGACAAAATTTATGCTGTCACATTTGATTTTTCAAAGCACTAGTATGGGGTGGTTTTTTTTTTTTTGGTCTTTTTAAGATTTATTTGTTTTAGAGAGAGGAGGAGAAGGGGGGAGGGGCAGAGGGTGAAGGAGAGAGAGAAACTCAAGTAGACACTGCTCTGAGTGTGGAGCCCCACGTGGGGCTTGATCACACAACCCTGAGATCATGACCTGAGCTGCAATCAGGAGTCTGCCCCTTAACCGACTAAGCCACCCAGGCTCCCCAAAGAGTTATTTCTACTAGAAATACTTAAGAAGTTTGTCTGTTTTCTCATAGGATAGGGAGGAGGATGTGCTCTTCTTCCTTTAATACTGAGATTATCATTTATTTATTTATTTATTTGACAGACGGAGATCACAAGCAGGCAGAGAGAGAGGGAGAAGCAGGCTCCCTGCCGAGCAGAGAGCCTGATGTGGGGGCTCCATCCCAGGGCCCTGAGATCATGACCTGAGCCGAAGGCAGAGGCTTTAACCCACTGAGCCACCCAGGCGCCCCAATACTGAGATTATCTTTAAGCCTTTATCTCATTATGATCCCCTTTTCACTTCTTAATGGTTTCATGATTTGAGGAGTTTCCCCAATACTCAAAAATACTATCCTCCATTTTATCTAATCTTATTTCATCTTAAAAAAACCCCAAGATTTCCAATTTTATCTTAGGTTGATATGTCTTTTATTTATGAGTTCTGTAACCACATCAAGACCGAAATAAGTAGCTAGAAAACATCTGAAGTACTAGGAGGACTGTGTGGAGAAGGGATAGTAGCATTAAATGGGGGTGAGTGTGGTGAAGACAAAAGGTGGGAGGGAGTAGCTCCTCATCTTCCAGGTGGTCAGTTGACCAAACAATTACTTTTAGTTTAGGTAACTTTTGCTTCAGTGTAACCTTGTAACTATAGAGATTTGTAAAGTTTCAGGTAGGTAAGACCCCTGTACATTGCTCTCAGGGCTACTGTGAGGATTCTATGAGATGTTTGTAAAACATGTAGCACCCTGCCTTAGCCACATTGTTAGCCTTCCAAATGTAGTTCCTGATAGTATTAATAAACAGTTGACCATTATTTGTTATTAGGTCTTGTAAGAGGTATACAAGTCAAGGATTTGGGGCATATTCAAAGATAAAGTCATGGGTTTTATGTGGAGAAACCCAGAATTCCATAAAGTCAAGAATGATTATTTTCTGTGTAAGTTGAATGTTACATTTTCTTTTATTTTTAATTTGGAATATTCTTTTCACCTTTTAAGTGGTGTAACTTTTATTAGAAGTAACTAGCAAATGATTATTCTGAATATTAGGTATTCTTTCTAATACGTCTGAAATACTGAAGATTTTGTATCTTGATGTTCTTTTCATAAGATACCCCCCCCCTGTTTTGGAATTAAACTTAAAAATTGTGGCTGTGTACCCCAAATCATTCTCTGGTGTCTGCCAGAAAGACTGGAAATACTTTGGCCTTAAGTTTTCAGGGGGAAAAAAACCCCCAAAACTAAAAAAGACCTACTTGTGTCTGAGAGGGTTTTTTTGTTTGTTTGTTTGTTTGTTTTTGTCTGAGAGTTTTTGAAATTGCAGATGAAGTCAAGCATTGGGAAATGAGGTATAGAGCCTAAGATCTGTGTAGTGAACAGCTAGTGTGTGTAGAATGTGGGCAGTTATATACTTGTGTAGCAAATACAAACAGGTTCTGTACTTAAACTTGATGTAAAGGGAGGCAAGGCATGGTTTAGTCATGTACCTATGCAAGTGAGTGCAGGTCTTGTAAGGATCAGTTTTGGAAAAATTCAAATGAGAATATGGATTTTTATACCTAATCAGTTTGAAGTTACATATTTTATTGAGCATATAATATACTTGACACCAATTATTCTCTCTCCAGCTCAACTAAGAAATGCTGAGAGCGACCAAGGAGGATAATTGTGGGGACTTCAGTTTTAGTTTATTTTTAAAAGGAGTGAAAAGTCTTTTCTTTCAAAAACAAAACCTTTGCTGTTCAAAATGGTTGTTAGAGGTATGGAAAAATGGCAAAAATTAGAGTAGGCAGGATAATGAAATCTGAGTTCTTCAGTATGTAAGGTAGAGTAGAGAGGACATGTTGTCTAGCCCTTGATGTTAACCTTTAGTCTGAGATCATAGTATAATGCTGCTTGGAAGCCGTCACTTGATGTAGCTGGCATCATAATGACATAATGAAAACTGTAGCGAAACTGGATCCTTGGTAGCTTTAAAGTGGTTTGATGCCACCTTCTACCCTGCAGTCCAACTTCCATGTGCCTTCCTGCTAGGTAAACCTCATCTCCAGCTCTGGCGTGCTGGGCACACTCCATTCGTTCCTTAGTCTACTAAGCCTGCATGGAAACCACTGTGAAGACTACTCATGGCCTGATAAGTGGGGAGAAATGCCTTTTTTTTTTTTTTTTTTAAAGATGTTATATGTTTATTTGACAGAAATCAGGAGGAGGCAGAGAGGCAGGCAGAGAGAGAGGAGGAAGCAGGCTTCCTGCTGAGCAGAGAACCCGATACGGGGCTCGATCCCAGGACCCAGAGATTATGACTTGAGCCAAAGGCAGAGGCTTTAACCCACTGAGCCTCCCAGGTGCCCCAAAACGCTTTTTTAATAGGAGCAGATCCACCAAATGTACTCTAAGTGAAACAAAAACCAAAAAATTCCATGTATCCTTATTATATTTATTTGTAAATTGTACTACTGCAACAGTATATTTTCTAAAACCTACCCCAAATTTAAAAAGCTATGAAGATTAGGGACACCTGGGTGGCTCACTCTGTCCTGTCTGCCTACTGCTCAAGTCCTATCAAGTCCCACATCAGGCTCCTCTGCCTGCCACTCCCCTTGCTTGTGCTTATTCTCACCCTCTCTGACAAATAAAATCTTTTTTATAAGAAGGCTACGAAGGTTAAGTGTAACTCATAACCCTTTATGTTTTCACTGAGAACACTGATATATAATACATGTCAGTGAAAGTAATGAGACACATGGATGATTCTTTTGTTGGTTTAGTAATACCATGTAACCCTTCAGTTTGAATGTCTGGTTCAAAGCACTTTTACTTTTAAATTGGATTTAATGAGTGTCATAGCTGAACCAGATAACCTCTTTATGATACATATATTCAAATGCAAGTACAGTGCTGGCTACACTTAAAAAACTGGGGTTTTGGGGCGCCTGGGTGGCTCAGTGGGTTGAGGCCTCTGCCTTCAGCTTGGGTCATGATCTCAGGGTCCTGGGATCGAGACCTGCATCAGGCTCTCTGCTCAGCGGGGAGCCTGCTTCCCCCCCCCCTCTCTGCCTGCCTCTCTGCCTACTTGTGATCTCTGTCTGTCAAATAATCCCATCCACTAATTACACAAGTTTCCTAATGTTAAAAGTGACTGCAGGGGCTCTTGGGTGACTTAGTGGGTTAAAGCCTCTGCCTTTGGCTCGGGTCATGATTCCAGTGTCCTGGGATCAAGCCCCATGTCGGGCTCTCTGCTTAGCAGGGAGCCTGCTACCTCCTCTCTCTCTGTCTGCCTCTCTACCTACTTGGGATCTCCTGTCTGTCAAAAAACAAAAAAAAAAGTGACTGCAAACTCCCATCTTCGCTGATGTCACTCAGTCCTCCTATCACTTAGATCTTGTCACATTTTTAAACTAGAAAACCTGTGAAACATTTGTTTTGAAAGATTTATATAGATTCGAAAGCTTTTTTATTTTTCCAAGAATTTAAAGCCTGTAGATGTGAAGGCTTCATTAGGTTGCAAGCTTTAATTACAAAGTCACCAAGCAATGATAACATGTACTAATACTCTTTTTCAAAATGTTATGATAGCATAAACTATCCATATCCTGAATTTCCTTTGAGATATTTTTCACTTACTAAAATATTATCCCCTCTTGATGGAACAGGCTATTTATTTGGAAAAATGAATGTTTTCAAAGACATGTCATAAATATCCACTTTTCTTAGAAAAACCAGAATCTTCTATTTTAGAAAGAGAAAATTATTTAGTACATGTTTAAGTTTGACATTTTTAAAAAGTACTTAGCCACAGTATAACCAATATACCTCACTTGGTGTATATGGATTTTTATGATCCTTTCCCATCCCATGGCAGAAATTGCCAAGATTGGACCATGTTTGAAATTCTTTTTTTTTTTCCTAGTTTGAAGGTGTTACTTACTCCTATAAAATTAATCATGACTGATGTACTGAGGAACTCTGCAGGTTTTCAGTTTAAAGTTCATTACCATATGTTTTCTATGGATGACACAGTGAACAAATTTCACTCATGGTGCTTTTTAAGCTTCTTATCCAAGCAGCTGCCCTACCATTGGTTGTGGTTGAATGGTTTTCCTAGAGAACATTACTTTTTTTTCCAAGATTTAAAAAATTCATTTGAAAGAGAGAGAGTGAGAGAGCGAGAGCGTGTACCACTGATAGCCCAAGCAGGAGTAGGGGTTAAAGGGAGAAGGAAAAGCAGGCTCCCAGCTGAGCAGGGAGCCCAGTGTAGGACTTGATCCCAGGACTCTGGGATCCCAGGACTCTGGGATCATGACCTGAGGTGAAGACAGATGCTTAACTGACTGAGCCAACAAGGTGTCCCTTTTCTATTATTATTCTATAGTCATATTATGATTCTAATATTTACAGAAGCAACGGGTATCTTTAGCTCATCATGCCTTTTTTTTGGGGGGGGGTGAAGATTTTATTTATTTATTTGACAGAGAGAGAGAGACAGCCAGAGAGGCAACACAAGCAGGGGGAGTGGAAGTGGAGAGAAAGAGACTGCTGAGCAGGGAGCCTAATGTGGGGCTGGGTCCCAGGACCCCAGGATCATGACCTGAGCCCAAGTCAGATGCCTAGCCAACTGAGCCACCCAGATGCCCCTACAAGATTACTTTTTGTTAAAGAAGTAATCTGGTCTTCAGATTAAGTGTGTATTCTCATCAAAAGTAGTTTCTTTAGGGGGCACCTGGGTGGTTCAGTGGGTTAAAGCCTCTGCCTTCTGCTCAGGTCATGATCCCATGGTCCTGGGATCAAGCACCTCATCAGACTCTCTACTTAGCAGGGAGCCTGATTGCTCCTCTCTCTCTCTGCCTGCCTCTCTGACTACTTGTGATCTCTGTCTGTCAAATAAATAAGTAAAATATATTTTTTTAAAATAGTAGTTTCTGGGGCGCCTGGCTGGCTCAGTGGGTTAAGCCACTGCCTTCGGCTCGGGTCATGATCTCAGGGTCCTGGGATCGAGTCCCGCATCGGGCTCTCTGCTCGGCGGGAAGCCTGCTTCCCTCTCTCTCTCTCTCTCTCTGCCTGCCTCTTCGTCTACTTGTGATCTCTCTGTCTGTCAAACAAATAAATAAAATCTTAAAAAAAAAAATAGTAGTTTCTTTTAGATGTATCATCAAGACAAAGTATAAAAAGCTGAGTAAGGGAAAACATCTGTGTTTTATGAGTACATGGCAAACCTGTCACACAGCTTGTAAAACTTATCAGACTATTCAGGAGTGTTCAGAGTTTTGCTCATAAAGGAATACATTTTGATTTTATTATTCTCTGTGTATTTCATTCATTTTAAAATCACATTTACTGTAGAATATACTTCTTTTGATATTAAGTAGAAATTTCACAAAGATCTAATTTTATCAAGTTTAGTGAAATTTTTTTGATGGATTGAAATTGTGTATGGCATGATTGTAAACAGAGGTAAAAAATTGCGGATACCTCGAAGCATAGTATGACTTTAGGGTAGGAGGTCATGGTATATGCTGTTGGGTATATTTTCATATTTAAATACATACTTGATGGCAGATTTTGGGGGAGGGCTATCTATTTGTTGTTCTTAGTCATTTTTAATTTGTAGTTGATGAATAATTCATACTTAGGAATGAGAGTCTCATTTGTCATATTCTTATTAGTATTATCTTTAATTTGAAGTTTCTGTCCTAGAATCCTTAAGCCATTCATCCAGTTTATGAGGTTAGTTTCATTAAGAATTGATTATAATATATAAGCCCACTCAAGTAGGTCTGCATAAACTGCCACAGGGTACGATGTGTGGAAAATAAGCTTGTTTGACGTTTGGTGTTCTCTGAGGATGACTTAGGAAATATAACTTGTGACCTGAGAGGGTGCCAGTGGCAGCATGTGTATGAAGTATTAATAAAACTGAAGTTAAAGGTTTTTATTAAAAGAAAAAAAAAAGAACTTCGAGTATTTTCCTTCTTGCCTAGTGTCTACTTGGGGTAATACCGTACTAAATGTCACAGTTCAGGTTGCTATATGCCTGTGGCCCTACCAGATGTCCCTGAGGCAGTATTGCTAGAGTTTCACCTGCGACCCAGAGGCAGAACTTGGGTGGTGGTTGGGTCTCCCTGTCTGACCCTTGCAGAATTCTCACGCAGCCTACTCTTCCCTTTTTTGGTCTTCCTTGTTAAGCTGAGGTTTTTTTTTTTTATTTTTTTTTTATTTTTTTATTTATTTTTTTTTTTTTTAAATTTTTTTTTAAGATTTTATTTATTTATTTGACAGAGAGAGATCACAAGTAGGCAGAGAGGCAGGCAGAGAGAGAGAGGAGGAAGCAGGCTCCCTGCTGAGCAGGGAGCCTGATGCGGGACTCGATCCCAGGACCCTGAGATCATGACCTGAGCCGAAGGCAGCGGCTTAACCCACTGAGCCACCCAGGCGCCCAAGCTGAGGTTTTTGAGGGCTGGACCACTTCCTGATCATCTTTGTGTAATGGTTGGCCCCCTGTACGTTTTCAGTGAACTCCTTTTGGAATGGTGCTAGCTTTTTTTTTTTTTTTTTTTCTTTTAAATAAATTTTAAAATTAAGCTTCAAGGTTGTTTCTGGGTATGGGTTTTTAAGGGTACGCATACCCAGAGGCAGATAAGATGCATGCAACTGGTGGGGAGGTTGGTAACAGTGGAGTGCATACCTGACGTGTGACCATGAGACAGAAGTCTTTGGCCTTCTGGAGGAGAGGCAAAGAACTGTCTTGTCACTGAGGTCTCCTGCCTCATTCAGACCAAGGTAGATTCTAACCTTTAGGAGTTAATGAAGGTAAAACTTTGGACTTGTTGACTTTCTTGGCTTTTTGAAATATTTCTCTTTTGAGAGCTATCAGGATAATATCTGGGGTTGATAAGTTTTCCTTATGTGTGCACATTAATGTGAGAGAAGAAAGGGGGAGGGTATTTTATATAGCTAGAATCTCTTTTCTGTTGTTCATGACTTTGTGTCTGCAGTTTTTGTTAAAGAAGTAATCTGGTCTTCAGATTAAGTCTGTATTCTTATCAAAAGTAGTTTCTCTCTCTCTGCCTGCCTCTCTGCCTACTCGTGATCTCTGTCTGTCAAATACCCATGGTCCTTCCTCCCCAGGTGTCGGTCACTGCCAGGCAGGACATAGGGGTGCAGGTTGGTTACAGTGCCTCCTGGAGTAACAGTTCTCATTCATTATCTTCTTTGCAGATGCAGAAGCCATGGAGTTGAGCTGCGGCGAAGTACCTCTTTATGTAAGTCCCCACGCACTGGACTTCAGCTCTCTGTGTCCCTTTCTGACACTCAAAAACTACCTGACCGAAGTGGAGAGCAATGTTTGACTCACTGTTGAGTTGAGGCTTTAAAAAACGAACTGAGCCTTACTGTCTCATTCCGGTATTCACACAGACCCTTTTAAAATGGATTGGCTCTTGGTTCTAATGTCTAGGGTTTTGTGAAAGTTCCCTGAGGAGTTTTATTTAAACAGTTTAACTTCTAGACTCAGAAATACCCATCTCATTTGTGTGAATGATTTTTGAACATTGTATTTTAAGATACCATGATGATATTCAAGAATATCTTCTCTGTGTCTTTTTTGGGGTAAAGTCTAATGACAGCTGTATTAGCTAAAATGACAAAGGAATTCAAAGGGCCAAGTGCTGGGGCATCCATAGAATAGGTGTGGGTTGGGCTGACAGATGCCCAGGGAGATGTTCCGTCAAGGGTGCCTTCTGCATTGAGCCAGGAAGGATTCTTTTCTATTCTTGAGAGCAATTCTGGGTGTAACAGGGAAGTGAAATTCCTCTCTTCGTAGAGGAAATGGCATATGGTTTCATTTTCCCTTGGCCAAACCTCTTTCCTTAGAATCTGACTGAGTTGGTGGGGAGTGGGCATGGGTGGGTGTGTGGGAACTGTGGTTTCAGGTGAACGTTGAATCTTCAGTGCATGGAATTGAGTCAGAGCACTGCATCTAGGCTAAAAATATGAGTTCAATTGAGGTTAGTCTTTAATAGAATGAAGTATGGAGGAACTAGAACATACTTAATCAGAATCTTCAATTAAAATCTATTTATTCATTTCCCCTTAGCACACTCCACTGTGTAGGTAGCCCAGCCTCCCTCCTTCTCCCTGTACTGATTCCCCCACCTTTTACATCCCCCACTCTATTCTCTGGAGGAAAAAGTAAATGATAAAATGAACGGGTGTCAGAATAATGAATGACGTGCCTCCTGGGTTGCCCAGTGGTCTGTAGTACTCTTTCTAGGTTGTGATGTGCAAGTCACAAACTGTAGGCAGATTGGACCCTGCTCAGCCATAGTGATGAAGAATGGTTCAAGGCTAAACTGTAAATAGTTCCTAAGTCTCCCTAGCTTTTTATTTATTATTATTATTATTTTTTGTATCTTCCTCCTTCTCACCTTTACTTATTCTGTCCTGCTTTCCTACCTCAAATCCCACAAACCTAATCAAGATAATCTTGTAGTTGATCAGCATCTTACGGTATGGCTGTTTTGATTCCTAACTGTTTGATTATGATCAGGCTAGAGAGTCAATACACAGAGCCCAAGGAAAGAAGGGACTTAAAAAACAAAAGCCAAGATACTTTTCAAATTATCAAACAGTATGTACTGACTAAAATAAAATGAAATATATGAAAGGTGCTAAGAAGACATTACTCAGAATCGCATCCCCTATAGATGTTATATTAAAATAATTCTTTGTTGGGGCGCCTGGGTGGCTCAGTGGGTTAAAGCCTCTGCCTTCGGCTCAGGTCATGATCCCTGGGTTCTGGGGTGGAGCCCCTGCATCGGGCTCTCTGCTCAGCAGGGAGCCTGCTTCCCCCTCTCTCTCTGCCTGCCTCTCTGCCTTCTTGTGATCTCTGTCTGTCAAATAAATAAATAAAATCTTTAAAAAAAATAATTCTTTGTTGATACTAAGGTGCAGTTTTTCCTTCCCTCATTTTAATTTCCTTCCCTCAAATTAACATCTCATTTAATTAAGTTTTTTTTTTAAGATTTTATTTATTTATTTGACAGAGATCACAAGCAGGCAGAGAGGCAGGCAGAGAAAGAGGAGGAAGCAAGCTCCCTGCTGAGCAGAGAGCCCAATGTGGGGCTCGATCCCAGAACCCTGAGATTATGACCAGAGCTGAAGGCAGAGGCTTTAACCCACTGAGCCACCCAGGTGCCCCTGGAATTCAGATATTCTTATATCTGCTGTGCATTCTGGCAGATATCATGTTGTAGCTAACTCTCTGTGCATGTGTGTCCTGGGTTTTAATGGTTGTATGAGTTCACTTAAGATTACTTGTGACAGAAGTACTTGTGATTGTTGTTGCTACGTGAATTAAATGCTTTCAAGATGTATCTACCAGGATTTGGTATTAAAAAGTTGAGCTATTGTGTACACACAGTGACATGGAACACATGGAAATAGTATCATGAAACACGATAAAATCTGTCTAAATTTAGAAATTGTTGCAATGAGGGGCACCTGGGTGGCTCAGTGGGTTAAGCCGCTGCCTTCAGCTCGGGTCATGATCTCGGGGTCCTGGGATCAAGTCCCTCTCTCTCTCTCTCTGCCTGCCTCTCTGCCTGCTTGTGATCTCTCTCTGTCAAATAAATAAATAAAAATCTTAAAAAAAAAATTGTTGCAATGAGTATGAAATAAAATTCAATTGTATTATGATAGATAATTTTTTAGTGGAATATAAAATGAAAGTTATAACTGATGATCTTAGATGAAATATGTACATTTGTATTCACTATGACTCCTAATATCTATATAGATATAGATACACACACATACATATATATATATGTTGTAACCTGATTTTTTCCCTCACTTAAACTTTAATGTTAGTATGATAAACTGATCGCAGCCAATTTGAGTACTTGGGCACATGCAGTAAGAGGTCAGAGGGGATACATTATAATGAAAATAAGACTTAAACCAATTTCTATGAAATTAGTATCATGTAAATGGAGAACACGTGAGAACTATAATAAAACTTATTTCTGTATTCTGGGGTGGGCCTTCTCTCTGCTCTTCTGTGTTCAGAAGTTTGAGAAATATTTACTCCAAGCTTCTAGTTTATAAAATCTGGTTTGTAAATATTTAATTTTTAAAATTCATATTTATTTTCATATATTATAAAAATTGGAAATATCAACAAACGTTAAAATCCCATGTTTTTTTTTTTTTTTAAAGATTTTATGTATTTATTTGACAGAGAGAAATCTCTCTACTGAGATTACAAGTAGACGGAGAGGCAGGCAGAGAGAGAGAGAGGGAAGCAGGCTCCCCGCTGAGCGGAGAGCCTGATGCGGTACTCGATCTCAGGACCCTGAGATCATGACCTGAGCCGAAGGCAGTGGCCTAACCCACTGAGCCACCCAGGCGCCCCTAAAATCCCATGTTTAATCCTATCATCAGTATGAGCACTGTTGATATTTTGTGTTTCTTCAGAGCTATATTTATATTTGTGCTGAATTTTATTGACATTAAGGTTATTAATTATTAAGGCCTTTATTTGGATGATTTTTTAAATTGCCATATATATATGTATTAAGTTTTTATCTTTTTTTTTTTTAAGATTTATTTATTTATTTATTTATTTGACAGACAGAGATTACAAGTAGGCAGAGAGACAGGAAGAGAGAGAGGAGGAAGCAGGCTCCCTGCTGAGCAGAGAGCGGGGCTCAATCCCAGGACCCCGGAATCATGACCTGAGCTGAAGGCAGAGGCCTCAACCCACTGAGCCACCCAGGTGCCCCTTAAGTTTCTATCTTTTTAAGTAATCTCTACACCCACCACGGGGCTCAAACTCATGGTCCTGAGATAAGAATTACAGGCTCTACTGACTGAGCTGAGCCAGCCAGTTGCCCCTTGACTGCAGTATATCAGATCTCTTTATTTGGGTACTTTTATGTACTAACAATCCTATTCATTATGATTTGTTCTCTTAGAAAAAGAAACTGACTCTGGCAAGTGTATAATGAAGATAACCCCCCCACACACACACACACAGAAATTTTGAAGGGCCTATAACATATGGAGATACCTTTAAATTACAAAATAATAATTGTGGGCTAACGAAAAGTCTTATTAAGATGTGCTTTATTTATTTATTTTTTTAAAGATTGTATTTATTTACTTGACAGAGAGCTCACAAGGAAGCAGAGAGGCAGGCAGAGAGTAATGGAAGCAGGCTCCCCACTGAGCAGAGAGCCTGATCTGGGGCTCAATCCCAGGACCCTGAGATCATGACCTGAGCTGAAGGCAGAGGCTTAACCCACTGAGCTACCCAGGCGCCCCAAAATGTGCTTTAAAATATTAATTGTAAGATTTATTTTATGGAGGATTAGATCACATAAATAGAGTGATAATTATGGAGGAAAAATTTGATAGAGATGATTCTCAACTTTGACCCACTTTCCACAGAAAGGTGCTTTGTTCAGGCCATTTTGTTTTTGTTCCTTTGATTATAAACTGTTTTGATGTAAGAATTCATTTTTAAAAATCAAAGGTCTTTGCTTCTTGGTTGCTAAAGAGAATCCTTACTAAAAATGGTAGGGGGTATTCGTTTACCAGGTCTGGTAGGTTTTTGTGGTCTTCAGGATATTTCTTATATGGTATCTTGTCACCTGCAAATAGTGAATGTTTTACTTCTTCCTTACCAGTTTGGATGCCTTTTATTTCTTTTTCCTGTCTGATTGCTGTGGCTAGGACTTCTAGTACTATGTTGAATAAAAGTAGTGAGAGTGTACATCCTTGTCTTGTTCCTGACCTTAGGGAAAAAACTATGAATTTTTTGCCATTGAGTATAATGTTAGCTGTGGCTTTTTCATATAAGGCCTTTATTATGTTGAGGGTTGTTCCTCTAAACCCACTTTATTGAGGGTTTTTGTCATGAGTGTTGTACTTTCAAATACCATTAGATTTCACTCATGTGGAATTTAAGGAATGAAACAAATGAATAAAGAAGACGAGAGACACACAAAAAACAAATTCTTAAATACAGAGAATGAACTGATGTTTACGAGTTGGGGTGGGGGGCTCAGGCTTAGCATTGGTGAGAGAGGAGAAGATTATGAGCACACTTAACCACAATGAGCGCTGAGTAATGCAATGAGTGGTTGAATCACTATATTGTACATCTAAAACTAATACATACAGCATTGTACATATAGCACTGTAATGGTAACTATATTAGAATTAAAGTTTTTAAAGAAGATGGTGGAGAGATACCTTTTTGCCTATAGAAAATCTACAGTTGTAAGTACTCTTTTTTTCCTCATGCATTTTGTTTGGATCCATGAAGTAAGCTGTCACATTTCATCTTAGAGTTTTATTTTTTTAGGTCTTTCACTATTGTTTCTCTTTCCAGTTTTTCTCTTTCCACTATTGTTTCTCATTTCAAGGACTGTTTTTTTTTTTTTTTTGGTCCTTTTTTTTTTAAATCTTTTTTAAAATTTATTTTCAGCCTAACAGTATTCATTGTTTTTGTACCACACCCAGTGCTCCATGCAATCCGTCTGTGGACTGAATTCTAGGAGCATTTTTTCTTTTTTCTTTTTTTTATTTAAGATTTGTTTAGAGAGAGCACACACATGTGCAAGCTGGTGCAAGCAGGGGAGGGCCAGAGGGTAAGGGAGAGATCCCGAAGCAGATTCCTTGCTGAGTGTGGAACCGAGCCCCAGGCTCCATCCCAGGACCCTAAGATCGTGACCAAAGCCAAAATCAAGAGCTAACCAACTGAGCCACCCAGGTGCCCCTAATATTTTTAATTTTCTACTTAATTTACTGTGTTGTCGAGTCTATTTATCTTACAATTTTAGTTTCCATTACTTCATTTGTGGTTTCTATGTAGTATTTTCAAATCTTGGTCTGTTTCTTATGCCCATATAGTTTCATTATCTTGTGTATTTTATTGTGTGCACAAAGAAAGGACTTAAATTTTTTTTTGCATTTCAGGAATTTGTTTCAGAGGGTGTTAAAATTTCTGATTTCGTCTGGTGTGCTGTCGAACTTTATAGTTTTTGGTCAACATTTCCGCTTGCTCATCTTTAGAGGGGAGGCAGCCTTAGTGTTGGAGCTGCAGGGATATTCCTCAGCTCAGCCACAGACTCATTCTATTTTTAAAATGAACAATGGAGGTCCACTGAGTTGCTGTTGCAGGAAAAGAGAAACACTGCACTGTAATAAGGTTAGAGAAGGAGCAGGGGTTGGCGACTGGTAGCCAAGAGTTTTATATCGATTTGTATACCATGGGGACCTGAGCCTTGCAAATCCAGTTTACAGCCCAGAGCAGCTTCCTGACTCTGTGCTCTAAGGAGCACTAAAGGAGCCCCTTTTCTATCATGAGCTGTTTGCTCATGATAGAAAAAATAGTAGACATTTGCAATCAGGTTTGAGGTCTAGGCTTATTATTAGTTTTTAATTTTTATTTATTTTTAAGGATTTTACTTATTTTACAGAGAGAAGAAGAAGGGGGAGAGGAAGTGGGAGACAGTTTCTGAAGCAGCCTTTCTGCTGAGAGCACAGAGCCCAACACCTGGCTGGAGCTCAGGACCCCTGAGATCATGACCTGAGCCAAAAACAAGAGTGGGACCCTTCAGTGACCTCTAGGTGCCCCTAGGCTTAGTCGTTAGATTAAGTGACAATATGGTTTTGGGAGGAGGAGTGTTAAGCTAGCAGAGTAGTCATGCTGAAGCTAATGACAAGTGTGAAAGCCTGGAAAAGTGTCATTTATAATTAATATAATCTAAGATGTTTATTCTCTATCTTAAAACCTCCTTAACTCATACCCTTGGGAACTTGAAATTTCTATATTGGAAGTCATAAAGTTATTTTTATTCTTTTAGTTTGTTGTTTTCAGCCCTTTGCTTCCTAGTTTGTACATAAAAAGATCGGAAATGATGCAAGTAGTGTTTAAAAGGAGACATTTTGCTTACTTGGGATTTGCTTGAATTATTTTTTAAAAATATTTTATTTATTTATTTGACAGACAGAAAGAGATCACAAGCAGGCAGAGAGGCGGAAAGAGAGAGAGAGAGAGGAGGAAGCAGGCTTCCTGCCTAGCAGAGAGCCCGATGCAGGGCTTGATCCCAGGACCCTAAGATCATGACCTGAGCTGAAGGCAGAGGCTTAACCCACTGAGCCACCCAGGTGCCCCTTTGCTTGAATTTTGAAAGGGATTTTGCCTTCACAAGCCAGAGAGTATTATGCTGTTCATTGTTTTTCAGTTACTTTTAAAATTGAGTTTTCTCAAGGTTTTTAGAAATTAATAAGTGTCATTAAACAAATGTATGTTATACTTGTTAATCTAGAAACTTCTTTTCACATTATATTTTGATTTTTATGTATGTTGTAAGTAGCACTGATCTTCCCCAAATCAGTTCAGTGCTGTGAATAAAGGAGACGAGCTCTTCCTTGAGAAACTGTTGATGGCAAAAATTTTTTCTCAATAAAAATAGCTATATTTTGGGGCGCCTGGGTGGCTCAGTGGGTTAAGCTGCTGCCTTCGGCTCAGGTCATGATCTCAGGGTCCTGGGATCGAGTCCCGCATCGGGCTCTCTGCTCAGCAGGGATCCTGCTTCCCTCTCTCTCTCTCTCTGCCTGCCTCTCCATCTACTTGTGATTTCTCTCTGTCAAATAAATAAATAAAATCTTAAAAAAAAATAGCTATATTTTAAAGTTATTTAACCCTTGCTCATCATAGAAAATATAAGTAGAAATATTAGACATTACTTTTTGCAAATTTGTACACGCAGTGTTCCATGAAAGGAATCCTATTGGAAATCCATTAGGATCTTGGGCAGAGTCCATTAATTATTCGTCCCCATTTTATACCTCCTTTTCTGTCTCCCTGGTAACTACTGTTGCAGATTGATGCGTTTGTCTCAGCGGCAAGCATTAGAATCCCCTTGGAACTTACTGGCAAAAAGAATTTTGAGACCTTTACCCCAGACCTACTGAATCAGAGATTCTGGGGCACCAGTGGGGCCCAGCAAGGTACATTTTAAAGCAACTTTCAGGTAGTTCTGTTTCACACTAAAGTTTGAGAACTAGAATTAATGGATATATTTACTGATTTTTGTGTTCTCCTACAATCCTATGCATAAACTTAGACACAGGCTTTAATGAATCATTTTTAAAAATCTGGATCCTGTTTGGGGCTCTTTATCTTTAGCCCACCAAAAGGAGTAGAAAGTCCTCTAAGTCATCAGGCATAGCTCAGACTCATTCTTTCTAATGAGTGGGTGTGAACCAGGTCTTTTGTCCGTGGATGGGTACTCACTTTGTTTTGGTTCTCTGACCATGAACAGTTGTTTACTAGATATCTTTGTCTATATGTCCTTATGTATTGATATTTTTGTCTCTGTAGTATGGGTTCCCAGGAGTGGAATTGCTGGATGAAGGGTATACATATTTCAAATTTTTGTTTAAAAGATTTTATTAATTTATTTGACAGACAGAGATCACAAGTAGGCAGAGAGGCAGGCAGAGACAGAGAGGAGGAAGCAGGATTCCTGCTGAGCAGAGAGCCCTATGTGGGGCTGAGTCCCAGGACCCCGGGATCATGACCTGAGCCAAAGGCAGAGGCTTTACCCCACTGAGCCACCCAGGCGCCCCTCGTATTTCAAATTTTAATGGCTTGCTTTGCGAATGAGATATAACATCATTTCATCAAATAACTTCCAGATAATTTCATAGCTAGTTTTTTTTAGCTTTAATAACTACTAATTATGAAACTGGGCATTCCCATTTTCATTGTGCAAAGGCAGTGTGTTCAATTCTGTATACTTTATAGATGTTCAAAAATATCTTGATTTAAAATTTTTTTTTGTTATGGTTCCTTCATTTCTTATGTTTCTCCAATTCTGTTGAATGCAAGCCTCTGATCCCTGGAGATGTCTGTAACATCTGCAGAGGGTGTGTCTGTGAACCTTTGCGTGTGGGCCCTTGCTCTCTTCCACCCTTCAGGCATGTTCATCGTAGCAGCTGACTGAGGAGTATCATCATTTCTGTTCTCTGGAGGCTGCAAATGGTTTAATGGTTTGGCAGCACAGTTTTACTTCAGGAGCTTGTGGCCTGCTGGCTCTAAGCTGCTTCCCTCTTCGTTAGCATTTTAGGTTTTGTTACTCTCCCAAGTTTATGGTAGCTTGCTGTGTTTGCCCCAGGAATATTGGTTGCCCCTGGGCTCGCTGATCTGATGTTTAGGCCTTTGACTCGGCTCGTTAGCTAGCTAGCTGAGCGGAATCTGCCCCAGTCAAGCACTTGGATTTCTGGGGCTTGGAGTAACTTCCTTGAGTCCTTGGCTGAGTGTACGCTTCTTGGTCCCTGCCGTATAGGGGAAGGACCCGAGGACAGGTCCCAGGGCCTGTTTCCTAGACGAGGGAGGCAGCTTCCTATTAAGGCGGGAACTTAGTGGCTTTGTTTTTTGCTCACCTGGCAGACACCTCCTTCCTGACTCGCACAAACTCCCTCTGGCTTCTGGTTCCTGTTGAAGGAAATCCTGTCCTCCAGATGCTGCTCCTTCTCTCCTTGGGGCTCTCTGTCCCTGAGGGCTGCCTGTGACTGGCCTCTCTCCCCGATTATCTCAATGTTAGTAAGGGACGCTATCGTTGAGACTTTTGCCTGGTCACCCTCACTTTGAGATGAGGAAATTAAGGTTCTTAGGGTGAGTGACTCACTTGACTAATTAAACTGCACTGGTTTGATATTCAGATTATTTAATGCTATCTATATTAGAAGCCGTATAATTTTCTTGCTTTGAAAGTGGTAGAGACTACAACAAGCCTAGGGTTTTCCCACCTGCCCTGGTTAATTAAAATGACCTTCCCAACTTGTCACCACAAGTTGATTGCCCCATCGGCCATTACCCAAGGACACCATTTTGTTCTTCACAGTCCTGCAGTCTCACTTAAGCTTTAATTGTGAAGAATGGTACTACTTCCTGGTCTTTCCGTTAAAGCATCTCCCTTTTCTCAACTTTTTTTTTTTTTTTTTTTTTTTTGTCTTGCTAGAGGATCCTGCCTATAACTAAATCTAGGTAAGCCCTGACCCTCTAAAACAAATATACTAAAAAAAAAAAAAATGGGCTCAGTAATTGTTTTTCATTTGCTCCATCAAGCTCTCCAGCTCAAGGTAATAGACATTTTATTAGCTCGGGTGTCGGGGGCATGGATGAAGGTGTCTTTTAGCACATACCAGTACAGCTAAGTCTGCCTTTGAGAATGGAATCAGGAAGGGCTTTTGCCTGAGAACAATTTCTAGATCACGTGTTGCCTTTGTGAAAATTTATTTTTAGCAGCTTATGTCTCCTGACTTAATCCCAGCAGCATGTGCATCTCAACTAATTGCCCCTTCTTGCCTGGGTTTTTCCAACATTGTTTTGGCTGGGCTAATTGAAGTCGCCGCTCCTCGATGGCTTTTGTTTTCTGCTGACTTGATTTTTTCCTGTTCGGTCCCTTCTGCTGTTTCTCCTGTCTTGCTTGTAAGGGGGCAAACAACCTTGAAAGCTGCATGTTCTGCCCATAGTATAGAGGAACCGTGGTAACTGCTTCATCCTGCCTGGCGAGGAGCCACAAGATGTCAGTTCCTGGAAGTCCTGAGATCCTTAGCTGCTGCCAGAGATTGCTTCATGGTATTGCAAGAGCAGAGGGGAAGACCACTTCTCAGACATTAGCTAAACCTATGACTTGGAATGTTACATAAGCCCTCCATTAGCTTTGTCCTTGTCCAGATGCTTAAATGGTATCCTGTCCTCTTAGCACAGGGAGGGTTTCTGGTAACCCCTTCTATCACTACTGATAGGACATACTTCAAATAAAGGGCCAAAGGTAAAATGTACAGCTGCGGGAAACTTCTGGAAGAATCAGCCCTAGCACCCAACTTTGAAGGAATTTCCTTGTGGGTGTAGATTTGGGGGCTCTGGGTAAAGAAGTACCACATGTTCATAAAGTCTGATTGTCTCACTTCCCATACTTTAGTGACAGCCCCCACAGTTTGGGCAATATGCAGCCTTGTGTTCTTCAACACAGAATGTGAAGTAATTGACATTTTTGTTCTAGTGGCTTTTAAAAATATTACCATCTTAACCATTTCAGGCATGATTCGTAGGGGTCAGATATTTCTCTCAGAGAACCCTCAGAAGAAGTAAGATGTGATCCAATTAAGATGTTTTATTAACACATTCTAGAAAGGGAGCTATTACAGAAGATGGGATAGTGATTCTGCCTTATTAATAACTCCTCCCTCTCACCCCCGAGGTTGTGCATGTGTGTGGTTTGAGTAGGTGTTTTAAATTCCTGACTCTTTTCCCTTGTCATAATTTGATACACTCTGACTCTAGCCTTATTTCTAACAAAACTGATCCCATGAGGATTACCAGCTTTATTCTTCCTTAATCAGGGGTGTTTAAGCCCCTGTTTAGTATAGTGCACTATTCTAGGCACAAAGGATATAGCACAGAGGGAAATAGTCAGGATTCTAAGACCCTACTCTCCCAAAGCCTGCTTAAGAGTGGAGAGATGGACAGTAAGTAGGTAGACAAATAAAAACATAGGGCATGCAGTTGTGGTATATTGTGGCACTTACAGCATATGATGTAGAGGTAGGGAGGTAGGGAGAGAGCCGGGATACCCCGCAGTGTTGTAGAAGGATCAGAAAGCACAAATGGCCCTGAAGGAATAAAGACCTTCACATATTTGGGGGACAGCAAAAGGCCCAAGTAGCTGGATCATTGAGAAGGAGAGGAGACTGTTCAGAGATGTAAGCAAAGCCAGGCCATGGAAAATTTTGGACGCCAAGGTGATGAAATGGCAAGTCATTGGGGAGTAAATGTAGGGAAATTGCCCTATGTGATTCTTAATGTTCAAGAATTATGCTGGTTCTTACTGAGTCCTTTCTTGGTTATTATGTTTTCTTCCCTTCTGCTTACCTGGGTGTACCCAAGGCCTACCCCTTTATTTTCTCTTTCTAGGCAAGCTCAGCTCTCCTGTTGTTAGAACCACAGCACCTCCTTGAAGACTCCCACATGAGGAGCCTCCTCCTGACCTCTGCCCAGGCCTCATCTTCTGTTTCCAGCCTGTTTGGTATTTCCATTCAGTTACCTAGCACTGACTTCAAATCTGGGCTGTTAAATATATTTTTTTAAGATTTTATTTATTTATTTGACAGAGAGAGATCACAAGTTGGCAGAGAGGCAGGCAGAGAGAGGAGGAAGCAGGCTCCCTGTGGAGCAGAGAGCCCGATGCTGGGCTCAATCCCAGGACCCTGAGATCATGACCTGAGCCGAAGGCAGAGGTTTTAACCCACTGAGCCACCCAGGAGCCCCTGGGCTGTTAAATTTTAAACAGTCTTTCAGTTCTCCAAATTTCAGCTCCCTCCCACCCCCCAAGTCCAACTTCCTGACTGGCTGTTCCCATATCACCATTCTCCCAGGCATGGTGACCTTACATCTGAATTTCCCTGATTCCTCCATTACTTTATTCTCTGTAGCCCATCAGTCATCAAGAGGTGCTGAAGGTCAGGGTTGTCTGTTTTCTCTCCTCCACCATTATGCAAATTCATCTCTGAGTTGTTGCCTATAACCTCTTCAGAGTTGCCATTGTCTTACTTTGCACATGTTTTAATCTATGCCTCAAATATTATCTCTGGTAGATTCATCTCTTGCTTTGTGGCCATATCCCCTATCTGTTCTGATCAGACAGGTTTTTGCTCTGCCTTGGTGGGGTTTATTTTCTTACAGTAGAACTTTGCCCAAGCTGCTCTGGCTCCATAACCAGAACTGTCCCTCGGGTAAGAGTGAGATATATCATTGTATCTAGGTTATGACACTGGAAAGCTATACATTTGGTATCTTTCTGGAAATTTTCTAAGACTTGTTTGTGCTTTAGGTGTTAGGTTACCATTTTGGAAGGATTCTCCTGCTTCCTGGTTATTTTGATAATCAGGTTGTAATACCCTTTTGTGCCGTGGGTAGAGCCTGTGGCCTGAAAGCCTGGGCTTTCCAAAAGTGAGGATAATTGAAAGGGAATAATAGCTTTCTGCTTTAAAAAATGATTTAGAAAAATTAGAAAAATGAAAATTCCACTAAAGAATACTAACATTCACATTTAAGTAGGACAAATTATTTGGAGCAAAATGGACACATTGGGTCCAATGAAATATATTAGAAATGTTTGGTTTTTAATCTGTTATATGCCAACCATGGTGCTCTATACTTCTTCAAGAATTCTCTAATGTATAGAAAACCCTAGGAGTTAGCCTTCTTTTACCGAAGGAAAACTGAGGTTCATTGACGTGGGGCTGGTTTTTCTTCATCAGTGCTTATTTATCTGGCCCAGGAGCTGTGGTAGGCTCAGACGTGATCAGGGAACAGCCGCCTAGCTGAATTACAATAGAACTTGGATTTGAACCTCAGATCCTCTTTCAGCCTCTGTCACACCACAACCATGTGTCCTGTGGACACAAATTATCATCCTCCATTATATCAAAATACCTAGTGTGGTGTCCAGCATGTTACAGCCTTTCAGTAAGTGTTGGCCGACTGCATATCTGGAAAACCACTGAGGGAAGGTGAGCTTGTTCTCTGACCCATGATAGCAATATTCTAGACTGCGGCTGTGGTCACTAGGGTGGTGACCCAGCTGGAAAAACAATAATTAAAGCTGGTACTTGATTGTAGAAACCCTTTGCACCATTAACTCCAGCCATACTGTTCTCAGTGTCTCACGAGTGTCATGCTTATTCATTTTCCCAGACCTCTAGTTTGGTCTGCTGTTTCCTCTAGTTGGCACACTCTTGCTTCCTCTCTCTTTGTATTTAAATTCTTACTCATTGTGCACATTTCAGCTCAAATGGGACACCCACCTCACCCTTTTAGGTTTTTGAGGAGGTTTTCTTATTGTTTGGTTTCATCTCTTTTATTAAGCTTGAAATCACCAGGGCAGCAGAGATTTAAGGAATTACTGTCTTGTCCCCTGATTTTCCGGTACCAGTACAGTGCCATGCTCAGGAAATGTTTGTTAAATGAATATGTGGTTCTAGTTTAGTTCCACACAAGCAGTGGTCAAGGTTCATTCAGTACACTCTTCAGTTTTATTGCTCACTTATTCCTGTACTGTTGTGCAATTTGCCCAGCCGGTCTATGGCCACCCCTGTTTTGGGATAGGGACCGGCAGATTGTTCTGTACTCCAGGCACACAACAGTCAGAGCAAAGGTCACGTGAGGAGGGGGTTGTCACAACAGTCAGAAAGTTACAAGGTTTGGGGGAAGCAGGTCCCAGAGTGTGAAGCTTAACCACATTTTGGAGGCACAATGTAGACTCTCAATATTTGAAATTCAAAATTAAGTTTTTGTGAAGCAGACAATTCGTAGCCCAGAATTAGAATTTAATAGGGAGGAGGTTCTGATAAAACAGTAGGGAATTAAAAGCTTATCTTGTCCAGCTTAAGATTCCTGAAGAGTTTCTTGACTCAGTAAAGATGATCTGTGAACGATGTCACACGAACTCAGATCCCTTCTTTGGCATTCTTTCCTAGTATCTCCTTTCAGTTAATACACTCCATGTCTTTGGAAAGAAGTCGTTGGCGTTACTACCTTAACTGTTTGGGGCACCTTGTAGTGCTATGCAAAATGTTTTTACACATGAGCTGTTTCATTATTATTATTAATTTATTTGACAGAGAGAGACACAGCCAGAGAGGGAACGCAAGCAGGGGGAGTTGGAGAGGGAGAAGCAGGCTTCCTGCTGAGCAGGGAGCCTGATGTGGGGCTCAAACCCAGGACCCTGGGATCTTGACCTGAGCCTGAGGCAGATGCTTAACAACTGAGCCACCCAGGCACCCTGAGCTATTTCATTAGACTTATACTTTGCTATTACTTGGAGGTGGTGAACTGAGAGATGTTGAATGACCTGCCTCGGTCTATTTGTGCATGCATGCTTACACTTGACCAGTTCAGTGTGTCAGGTTAGGTGAGGCACAGGCAGGGGCAGATCCAGGTTTTGTGAAGCCTGGGTTTATGCAATTGGAAGGGTTGTTTTTCAGAAAAGGAATATAAAATTATAAAAACAGAAGTAGGTCAAGGTGAATATTTATAATGAGAAATGACAAAATTTTTAAAAGCCAAGAAATTCCGTATGCATTCACAATCCAGCCTTCTCTTTACCAAATTCCAAAAATGTCCTCAGACACGTTAGTTTCACCCAATAGGCAAAGGAAGTGTGTCCTAGGGGACGTCGAATGGAAAGACAGCATAATCAAATAATGGCAGTTAAAACATCTCCCCCTTAACTCCAGCGTATGATATAAAGTAATCATTTTTTTCTGTAACATTTCACCCAAAACACTTGGATAGACACTCAATCACAAGCTAATTTCCCAATAGTTCATATTGTTTTCCACTGATGGTCAAGATGACCACCCCTGACTTTGACAGATCAAACTATCACATTTTAAAAAATATATTACTATTGGAAATTGAGAGAAAAAACAAACATAAACAACACATAGGGCTCTCCTATGGCTTCAGAAGAGGGCTTGTAATGCAGGAGCCTTGATCTTAAGCTTTGTTAGCTTTATGGTAAACCTGCTGGGCACAGGGTATACAAGCTTGGGAGAAGCAGGCTTTCCTGCCCTCAAGACTTCATTAGTAGGGAGGCAGCATCATCCCAGACAGTGAATAGTGAGAAATGGTTGGGTGAAGATAAGCTGAAGATGCTTCTGAAGCCATCAGGGAACACAATGGGGCCTGGGGTTAGAAGGTGAGTGGGTTTAGCCAGAGGACAGGTAGGACAGGAGTGGTCCAAGCAGAGGGCATGGTCTGAGAGGGCATATGGGCTTGTTGGAGCCCTGTGATTGGAAGAGAGGGCCCAGGTAGCCTCGGGCAGCAGGTGCTGGTATAGATCATGCCTGGAGTGAGGGCAGTGCGGGTCCTGAAACCCAGCTCTTGTAACTCTGCTGTATGCCTTACGTGGTAGTTACACAGTCTCATACATAATTTTGCAGCCATTTTGGTCTAAGTGCAAAATTAGAACATCTACATCTTGTGACAGATGGTAGAACTGTTCAGAGAAGAATCTGCAGTCCGAGTTCATTCCCTGGTGCTCTGTTTCAGAGTAACAGTGACAGTAATTTTTCTGGAGCAGGTAGCATAGATGTGGAAACTTTTTGTGGGGGAGGGGGTGCATGGCTATCAAGGTTCCATGTTTTCCCAGGGGGCTTGTCTTTTACCTGTACTTTGGTGAAGAACAGTAACAGTGAAAGGAACTGCTAGAGAGAGAGAGAGAGAGAGATGTAGGGGAAAGCTCATTAAGCAATAGAAAAAGTTGTCATAGTAGACCATGTCAGACTAAGTTTATCTTCTTTAAAAATTTCTGAAGACTTCAGTGCCAGCTTAGAATTTGAAATGACCAGGTTGTGTAGCAGCATGTAGATGAGGGCTGGTCTGGGGTCCTCTGGAAATGTCGAGCATGGGAGAGAATTTGAAAATATAGGTCCCTAAAGCCAAATACATTTAAGCATCTGATATAAATGTTAATTGGTTAGAATATGGCTGTGGTTATTAAAATGTGACTTTCTAGAAAGAGGAAACATGGCTTCTTATATTCCCTTGAGAACAACAGATAACAAAGGATTTGCAAAAAAATGATATTAATGATCCAATGGAAAAAAATCTCTTGAATGAATGGTGTTGAGAAAATTGGACAACTACATGCAGAAAAAGGAAACTGGACTACTTTCTTATACCACTCACACAAATAAACTCAAAATGGATGAAAGAGCTAAATGTGAAACAGGAATCCATCAGAATCCTAGAGGAGAACATAGGCAGCAACCTCTTTGACCTTGTCCATAGCAACCTCTTTGACCTTGGCTGCTGCAACTTCTGGCTAGACAAGTCTCCAAACGCAAAAGAAGCAAAAGCAAAAATGAACTACTGGGACTTAATCAAGAGAGAAAGCTTTTGCACAGCATAGGAAACCATTGACAAAACTAAGAGGCAACCTACAGAATGGGAGAAGATATTTGCAAATGTCTTATCTGATAAAGGGCTAGAATCCAAAATCTATAAAGATCTTATCAAACTCAACACCCAAAAAAAAGAAATGGGCAGAAGACATGAACAGACGTTTCTCCAAAGAAGACATGAACAGATAGCAGACACATGAAAAGGCCAACAGACACATGAAAAAATGTTCAACATCATTCAGTATCAAGGAAATCCAAATCAAAACCACATGAGATACCACCTTAGAATGGCTAAAATTAACAACTAAGGAAACAAGATATTGGTGAGGATGCAGAGAAAAGGGAACACTTTTCACTGATTGGTGGGTGTGATGGATCACACAGGAATCACAACTCTTGTCATTTAATCTCATCATAAAATCTTCTGTGAAAGGGATAGTGCATATTTTCGTAAGAAACTGAAAACAATAGTCATGAATTGGAATAAGAAAAACTGTTGCAAGGATTAGTGGTATAAACATGAGTTGTATGACTTTTTTTGTATGGAATCGAACATTGACTTTCATAATGCTGCAGTTGTTTGCTTTTATTATTGTGTTCTTACAATTCTTTACACCTTCGTTTCTTTATGAACAATATGGTAGTAAAGATGTTTGGGAAAGTTACATGCAAACAGTCTTTCACAGGAGAGTACTCTCTAACAAAATACAGTGCTGAACACTTGATCATCACACTAAATTCTGTGTTTGCGTTCAGATTTTTATAAACTGGATTTGGTTGAAGTGACAGCACCCTATCCATCTTTGTGTGTTCTTGAATTTTAAGAAGGTAATTATACATAAGTGGTAGAGGATTAAATATGAAAATAGCAGGTATTGTGTCAATACCACTGGTTGAACTTAATAGTAACCCTGGGCAAAACTGGGAAGAAAATAGGCCAAATTGTGGTGGGTAAAAGTTGGTGTATGACGAGTTGTCAGTGGAATTTCTGTGGGTAGCTGCCATTGTGCTTTCACTAGGAATTGGAATGATGGGGAGGGACATTAACTGAAGTACATGTGGTCCTGAAGAGAATACAGAATAATTTTTGAAGCATTTTTGATCTCAGATCATTGTAAGTCCCTTCAACCTCCATGAATGAACCACTCTTCCCTCAACTATCCCTAACTCTTGGAAGTCATTGATCTGTTCTCCATCTCTGTAATTTCATTTTGAAATGTCACAAAAGTGGAGGGATATAGCTTGTGATCTCTTGATTTTGATTTTTCTCAGTGTAATGTCCTTTTTTTTTTTTTTAAAGATTTTATTTATTTATTTGACAGATGGAAATCACAAGTAGGCAGAGAGGCAGGCAGAGAGAGAGGAGGAAACAGGCTCCCTGCTGAGCAGAGAGCCTGATGTGGGGCTCGATCCCAGGACCCTGGGATCATGACCGAAGCCGAAGGCAGAGGCTTTAACCCACTGCGCCACTCAGGTGCCCCTCTCAGTGTAATGTCCTTAACATCCATTCAAGTTGTGTATATCAGCAGTTCCTTCTTTTTTGTTGATGAGTAGTAGTCTGTGAGTTGGCTGTATCACACTTTCTTCAGCCATTCATATATTGTAGGACATGTTGGTTGTTTCCAAGTGTTGGCTACTTTAAATCTGATGTGGCCAATTATATATAGGTTTTTGTGTGGGCATAATTTTCATCTTTTTGGGATAAGTGTCCAAGAGTATGATTGCTGGAGTGTGTGCTAAGTCTATGTTTAGTTTTTATAGGAATCGTCAAACTGTCTTGCAGAGTGCCTATACCATATGACATTCACACCATATTATGGGAGATCCAGTTTCCTTGCATTGTTTTCAGTACATAGTAATGTTGTTTTTCTTTCCTTTTACATTTTATTGGGAAATAATTGACCTACATCACTGGTCAGTTTAAGGTGTACACATATAGTGAAATGATGACTATATTAGGGTTAGCTTTTAACCTAACCCTACATTAGGGTTAGCTTCACCTACATTAGGGTTAGCTCCACCTTCTCCTATCAAGAAAATAAAAACAAAAGGAGAAAAGAAATATAATTACTATTTTAGGTTTTCTGGTAGATGTGTAGTGATATCTTACGGTCTCTAGAATAGATTTTTTCCTCCTGTATTTTGGTGAAATAAACATAAATTTTTTAGAAAAGATTTTATTTATTTATTTGACAGAGCGAGAGATCACAAGTAGTCAGAGAGGCAGGAAGAGAGAGAGAGGAGGAATCAGGCTCCCCACAGAGCAGAGAGCTCGATACGGGTCTCAATCCCAGGACCCTGAGATCGTGACTTGAGCCGAAGTCAGAGGCTTAACCCATTGAGCCACCCACGTGCCCCAAAATAAACATAAATTTTAACATGTAGCCATTTATAAGGACATTTTGGTGGCTTTGAGTTCATTTACACTGGTGAGCAACCATCACCATCCTCTGTCTCCAGAATTTTCTGTGTTCCTCAACTGAAACTCTGTACCCATTAAACAGTAACTCCCTTTTCTCCTTTCCCCTCAGCTTATGGCAACTGCCATTCTCTTTTGTCTCTGCATCTGAATACTCTTGGTGCCTCATAGGTGAAATCATACAGTATTTTTGTTCTTTCGTGTCTGTTTTATTTCACTTAGAATGTTTTCATCTATGACCTATCATATGTCAGAATTTCATTTTTATTTTTTAAAGGCTGAATAATATCTTTTTTTTAATATTCTTTTTTTTTTTTAAAGATTTTATTTATTTATTTGACAGAGAGCGATCACAAGTAGGCAGAGAGGCAGGCAGAGAGAGAAGAGGAAGCAGGCTCCCTGCTGAGCAGAGAGCCCGATGCGGGGCTCGATCCCAGTACCCTGGGATCATGACCTGAGCCGAAGGCAGAGGCTTTAACCCACTGAGCCACCCAGGCACCCTGAATAATATCTTTTTATATATGATGTACCATTGATCCATTCATTGGATGCTGGGCATTTGGGTAGTTTCCCCCTTTTGCTACTGTGAACAACACTGCTTTGAACATTGGTATACAGATACCTGAGTTTCTCCTTTGAATATTTTTGGTTGTGTATCTAGAAGGGGAATTTCCGGATCATACTGTGATTCTCTGTATAACTTCTTGAGGAATCGCCAAACCATTTTTGTACTGGCTGTGTTATTTTACATTCTTATCACATGCACAGAGATTCCAGTTTCTCCACATCCTCACCAACACATTCTATTTTCTGTTTTTGATAGTTGCTATTCTCATGGGTGTGAAATGATCTTGTATAAACTTTGATAAAGATACTTGAAATGTTTATGTAGCCGTCTCTGTAGTATGGCTTACTGATTTAGATCCTCCAAGCCTTTCAAATTGCATATTCTTCACTCTGTCTCAGGGTGAGATGAAAGTTAATTAAAAAAAAAGATTTTATTTATTTATTTGACACAGAGAGAGACTGTGAGAGAGGAAACACAAGCAGATGGAGTGGGAGAGGGAGAAGCAGGCTCCCCACTGAGCAGGGAGTCCAATGCAAGGCTTGATCCCAGGACCCTGGATCATGACCTGAGCCAAAGACAGTTGCTTAATGACTGCCAGGTGTCCCTAGCTGAGAGTTAATTTATGTAGCACTCTGGAATTACAGACGTCTCTCCTGTGAACATATTTGGATTTTGAGTTGAGATAACAAGAGTTTATATGATGGGTTCATATAGTTTATATGGTGAGTTCAGGTAGCAAAGAATGCTCTATCTAAATTCATTTGTGTAGGAAAAGAGTTCAGATAGCAATAGATTTATCTAAAAAGTTTTGTGAACCTAATTGAAAAACCAGAATTCAGGGGGAATTTTCGGGGGAGGGAAGATACTCTATTTTAAAGTCAAATGTCACATGGACAATGAAGCAGGGAAAAGTCAACCAGTCAACTTAGGCAACTACATGTTTTATGGCTAAATTGGTGACTTTTAGTTAAATTGCCTGAATGATGCTTAAAGGAAATAGTTTTCACAATTTCTTGAAATTCCACATCTAGAGTTTTTTGGTTTGGGATCTCTTGTCCTCACTTCACTGATTCTTTAATTTCGGGAAGGCAAACCTTTAGGAGGTATGAGTATCTGGTTCCAGTGTGGAACAAGGTTTCTTGAGGGATTGTATTCGGGTTGTTCTCAGGCCCTGGCCCAGTCAGCCCCAGGGAAGGAGAGCTGGGTAGGTGGTCCTCAGTCATCATTAATTAAACAAATGTTTAATGAGCTTACCTGCTTGAATTTGTAGGTATTGCTAAAGTTAAGGACCTTGCAACTTTACCTTTCTACATGAATTCAGTGATGGGAATGTCTTTTAAAATCATTATGTATTCCTGAAAGAATATGTGTATATACTGTGAATTTTACCGAAATTTGTAGCTGGGGGTGCAGGGATACAAGAGCCCCTGGCTCCCAGGGCCCCAAACAGACCAGGTTCTGCAGTTCACTGTGGACAAAATCCAAAGGCAGAGAGATAAATGACAGTCAAACAAGAAAGTTAAAAAAAAAAAAAAAGAGGCCAACACTCCAAAGACCGAAGACTCGTGTCTCAAAGACTGTCTGTCTCCAAAGTACTGAAAATATTCCGTGGTTTACGGAAGGCAAATGTGGGACAGAGGTCGGTGGGTATGTGCAGGTGGGCAGTGACAGTCAGGTTGATCACTGTCTTGGGGTCAATCATGGGCAGGGTCTTACTGGCTCAGCGCTGTCCTTATTCCTTGAGAGGGTAGTTTCAGTTCCTAGCTGGGGAGGTTTTGCCAGCAGGGTCTTTGGCCTGAGTTAAGAGATAAGCTGGAAAGACTAATTAATCCACTAGAAAGTTTGAGACGGAGTGAATGTAGTTGAAGTCCTCTTTCAGTATAGCTAGATAAATAGGTAAATTGCATATATACTTTCCACAGTCAACTTGGTTTAAAAGAGAATTTAAATATAAGAAGTGACTTATTGTGTGAGTTTATGTGGGAAGGAATATGAGGAGGTGCTATGGTCTGAATGCTTGTGTCCCCTCCAGATCGATATATTGCATTCCTCACAACCAGCGTGATCGCATTAAGGGGTGGTGCCTGTAGGAGGAGCTTAGGTCATGGGGGTGGAGCCTTCATGAATGAGATTAGAGCCCTTTTAAAAGGGATCCCAGAGAGTTCTTCCTCTTTCCACTATGTGAAGTTATGGTGAATAGATAGCTTTCACAAGACAGCCAATGTATTGGTTCTGTGATCTTAGCTCCAGAACTATGAGGCAGAAACATCTGTTGCTTGTAAGACACCCAGTTACTGGTATGTGGTGATGGCAGTTGGAGTGAACTGAGCCTGGGGGAATAGGAGGGTGACATTTAGGTCACTTCTGGCCTTGACTAAGATGAGTTGTTGGGCCGTCTCTGCTTCTCCCAGAAGACAAATGTGTGTAACTATGTTGGCCTCAAGGTGTTAAAGCTCTGGGGAGGGGTCCAGCTGTTGGCCTAGTGTTGGTCAGTGAATCTCCTGGTAGTACCTAAGGGAACTGCTTTAATCCTTGTCTTCAGAGGTTGCCTTTATGGAAAACTTTTCCAAATGTAAACTTAGCCAACCAGAGTTAGTAAGCCAGGCCATGAACCAGTTGAGGATTTTTTCTTTAAATAAAAGGCTTTTAAATTAAACAATGTAAAAATCAGCAACAACATAATCCTGGCATAAGAACAATAAGAACAAATTTCAAATTCTTCGAGCCGGCACCTACAGAGTATTATGAAGGCACATTTAAGAGCTTCTGGATGGGGGCACCTGGGTGGCTCAGTGGGTTTAAGCCTCTGCCTTCGGCTCAGGTCATGATCCCAGAGTCCTGGGATCGAGCTCCGCGTCGGGCTCTCTGCCTACTTGTGATCTCTGTCAAGTAAATAAATAAAATATTTTTTTTTAAAAAAAGAGCTTCTGAATGGTCAGAAAACACATTCTAGGTTATTTTTCAAGCACCAATTTATGGCAGAACAAGTCTCAGATGTCTGAAAGGTAGGAGGATTCTCTTGAAGGACTTTCTTCACATCAATATTAACTTCCTTTATAATTGGATTTGCCTATTCAACTTTACTTAATTACATTGGTGGTAGTGATTTTTTACTTTTTCATTTTTATCTAAATCATTCTCTTTCTCTTTATTTAGGGCGTAGCCTTTTATCTTGACCATATGATCATTTTTTTCCCTCTGTGTTTTTGGTTTGAATTAGATAGGAGGTAGATTACATGAGGCATTTTGATGTGTTTTTCTTGGCATTTTTTTCTTTCTCTCTCACTTGCTTAAGTTAAGTGTGCTGTTACAATGTGTCCCAGGTGAAGACTCTTTGCTGTGTCTCCAGCAAGGTCACATTTCACCTCATCATGGAGTTGATAAATGCTTGGGTTGGGATTTATGATTCGCCAGCAGGTTCAGTGGCCACCAAACACAGTCATGGCATATGGCAGAAGAGTTTCTAGAATAGCCTGTTCCCTCCAGCAGTGTGCCAGAACACTGGTTCACTGGGACATCATCCTGGTATATTGTATTGGGAGGTTTTCGCACTGCTGCTGATTAATATTCGGTAGAGCAGGACAAAGGAGACTGGAGGTTCACATACACAATTTGGGAAGTGTGGGTGGAATACACTTTCATGTGTGTATTGAAGGATTTAACATTATGGGGACTGAAGTACTTGGAATTTCACAACTGTGATGCTTATACTTTCGACTCATCTCCTCTTAGGTGGCATGTAATTCTATGAATTGTTTTGTCTTCATAAAATATTTAAAACAGGTAGGGGATATCTTATCCATTGAAAGCCATTGACACATGAAGACAGAAACAACCAAGGCAAGCAACCATTAAGTCCCGCTTATTTAAAAAAAAAAGGCCTTTAAAGATAAATTGTGTCCTCTCCTACTTTGAGTTACACCACTTCCCTCCTCTATTCTGGCTCTAACAACAAACTTTATTTATTTATTTATTTATTCATTTATTTACTTAGTTAGTTACATATAATGTATTATTTGTTTCAGGGGTACAGGTCTGTCATTCATCAGTCTTACACAATTCACAGCACTCATCATAGCACATACCTTCCCCAGTGTCCATCACCCAGCTACCCCTCCTTTCCATCCCCTTCCCCTCCAGCAGCCCTCAGTTCGTTCCCCAAGATTAAGAGTCTCTTATGGTTTGTCTCCCTCTCTGGTTTCATCTTGTTTCACTTTTCCTCTCCCTTCTCCTATGGTCCTCTGTCTTATTTGTCAAATTCATTGTATCAGTGAGATCATATGATAATTGTCTTTCTCTGATTGACTTATTTCACTTAGCCTTATACCCTCTAGTTCCATCCATGTCATTGCAGATGGCAAGATTTCAGGTTTTATGATGGTTGCATAGTATTCCATTGCATGTATATACCACATCTTCTTTATCCATTCATCTGTTGGTGGACATCTAGGCTCTTTCCATAGTTTGGCTATTGTGGACATTGCTGCTATAAACATTTGGGTGCATGTGCCCCTTTGGATCACTGCTTTACTCAGCTAATGCTCTTACCTTCTCTTTTGATGAGTACTAACTTAACATTTGCTACCTGATCTTGTCTCCTTGAAGCTTTTGGTTATCTCTGATATTTGTGGTGAGCGTCAGGCAACATGGCACTTGGAGAGTTAGCACTCAGTGATTATTTATTGACGAATCATACATACTGTGAACAGCATCCTTCCCAGTTTTTATAGAATTAAGACACTTAATGGCCAGTGTCCTAGCTAGGTTAACCCGTCTCTCCAAATTCTGAGTATGCACACCTCTGAAAGATGAGCTAGCCATTTGATTTTGTGTTGGTTTCTGGGGGTGGGGAAGGAGACTTAGTTTTAGCATGCCTGCTGTGGGCCAGGGGATATACAATTTCACATTAGAGTTTCCAGGACTTTGGATTTCCTGGACCACTCTAGGTATCTGAATGATACATTTTCCTGGGCTGTTTTGTCATCACAGATGTTGACCTCCGATGATGGGAATGATGCTGGTGGTGAGTGAAGTGGCTTATTAGTAGACCTATGAATACCCACCAATGACCGCCTGCCCATAGACTGCTTAGACCCAGGTTTTAGGGGCACTGGAGTGAGATGGTGTTTCTGTGGCTGCTGCTATTTTATGGTGATCTACTTGGGTAGAATCAACTCTATCCCAGTGTGCTAAGGTGGTAGGTCCAGTGGCCATCAAAGTTCTGAATGGAGCTAGGCATGAAGGGGTCAGAATGTTGGCTGTCCTTAGGTTACACTCCTTCAGAAGGACTCCTTGGACAGAGAGACAGCAATAGCCCATACAAGCAGCAGATGAAATCCTGTTGGCTGTTGTGAGCCTCTGACGTAGATTATTCAAATGAAGACTGTTAAACATCAAGAAACAAAACAGTATTAAAAGTGATTTTGACGCCTTTGCCAAGGTTAAATGTACCATGGGGAAACATGAAATATTTTACAGATTCTATTAAAATTGATGGGTCCCAATCAGTGATTGCTTACTGGAACATGAACTGTGAGAGCCAGCTATGGGAACTGAGACTTTGCATCTGCTCTTCATCACTGAGTACTGATCATGGAGTGGATGAGATATTCAGTAAACACTGATTATAGGACTCAAACACTTGCAGAGAAAAATGACTGTTTTAAATTTACAAATCTTGACTTACATAAGGAAATTCTGGGTCAAATACATAGGTTGGAGGGGAAAAAAAAACAAACATGCGAGCATGTGACTTATTTCCCTAGGTAAGGGAGACATTTGCATGAAGGTCCCATATAAGATATGGCTACTAATAGGAAGACAAGGTGGACAGGGGGCTGTGGGGGCCAACAACTCGGTGGGTTAATAGGCTTTTCCCACCTCTCCCTTTCTTTTCTCTCTCTCCTGCTTCTGCTTCTTAAGGTCAACAAAATGTGATGCTCTGAGGATATGTATGAGTAGCATGTGACTTTGACCTTTAACTCAAAGGACTGTTAAGTAAATAGATGTGTTTTCAGATTGGTAACCTTGACCCTATCATGCTTGGTCTCTGCAGAGATAGGAATACTGGAATTTGGATCCTGACCTGGTCACCTGAAACCTGCTGCCTTGTGTTCTTCCTGGGTCTGACACCTCTGTGGACCTCAGTCCTCTCCCTGGAATGTGTGCTTGCTTACCTTGTTGCCTATCGGTATAGCATCACATGCCATACTCTCCACAGAATCTCTGCCAGAGTTGTACTTGAGAATAAGCGTTCCTTTCAGTCTTGGCCTCTTTTGGCCTCATTCTGGGAGGATCAGAGCAGAGAAGCAAGCTGAGAAGTTGGAACGTCCACAGGTGATTTATTCTTGAGGTAAGGGTGATAGTGTACATATGTAAAGGGTGTGAGGAAGTAATAGTAGGTAATAGAGTGGCTATGCTTTGGCCACCCGTTGTTGGTGGGGACATTACTTCTGCCTTGGTGTAGGAAATGGCATTCCTATTTCAGTCCAGGGATAGGAAGAGGGCTTGACAGAGTGGGCTGGCTTGGGAGTTCCAAAGGACAGGCATACAAAGTATCTTATCGTACTGAACCTGAACAGAAATTGGGAAGCGCCCAGATAGGTAGATGTAAATTACTAACATAGGTGTTCTGGAATAGAGCCGTATGTATGTAGTCATCCCTGAGCAGTATGCTGGGGAAGGCTTACTTACTTTGAAAAAAGCTTAAAAAGAAAAACTTATGTAACTTTTCATTATGTCTCCCATGAAAGACTCTCCATGAACCAAAGAAATTTACATGTCATTCTCTGAACAAAATAGAAACACAACCAACGTTGTATCAAAGGCATGAATTTTTATATTTTCTAGTATGAAAAGGTGTGTGTGTTTCTGGAATATTAGAAGTTGATGAGTAATCCCCTACTGGCTGGGAGTAAACTAAAACACTGAAATGTCAGGACTGGAAGACAATTAAGATAATTATGAAGACCCTAATCCACTAGACGTGATAAGTCTGTCACATGGGTTGTGAATAGCCTGGGAATTTCTATTGCAACTTTCATTGTCTGGGATGGTTATCGGTTAAAATGTTTTTGTTGTTGTGTTTTTTATCTTTTTTTTTTTTTTTTTTTTTTTGACAGAGAGAGATCAGAAGTAGGCAGAGAGGCAGGCAGAGAGAGATAGAGAGAGAGGAAAGCAGGCTCTCTGCCGAGCAGAGAGCCCGATGCGGGACTCGATCCCAGGACCCTGAGATCATGACCTGAGCCGAAGGCAGCGGCTCAACCCACTGAGCCACCCAGGCGCCCCTGTGTTTTTTATCTTATAGAACAATAATGCTGGCTCAGGCTTTGCTTGTGAACAATACGATAGGTATGAGAATTGCTTTTATAGATCCACGTTGACATCCTGCCTAGTTCTGAAGTTCCTTTTTTTTTAAGATTTTATTTATTTATTTATTTGACAGAGAGAGAGAGAGAGAGAGAGAGAGATCACAAGTAGGCAGAGCAGCAGGCAGAGATAGAGGGGGAAGCAGGCTCCCCCACTCAGCAGGGAGCTTGATTTCAGGGCTTGATCCCAGGACCCTGAGATCATGACCTGAGCTGAAGGCAGAGGCCCGACCTACTGAGCCACCCAGGCACCCCTAGTTCTGAAGTTTTAACAGATATCTGGTCCCACCTCCTTGTTTAGGGTGTGCTTACACTCCCAGCTGGGAGTGAGTCTTGTCCAGGTCATGGAATGAGTGGTGCCATTAGAGCGTTCTGATTCTATGTCCTCTGCTTTCCCTCAGCTCTGGGGCCTATTTTGGTTTTGTTCTTCATCTTTCTGTTTATTCTAAAACTTAATTCTAAGCATCATAGACTTCTAGTATTACTTATTTTCCAGCTTTATTGAGGTATAATCTTCACAAATTGAGATCTTAATAAATATTTAATATATATTAACTCATTATACATATAAACTCCGAGTAAATGGTTTTAATTGACATGTAACACTGTAAGTTAAATGTGTACAATTTGCTGATATGATACACTTATATATTGCAAAAGGGGTTATGACTGCGGTACCTCCATCACCTCACAAAATTACCGGTTCTTTATGGTGGTTAGAACATTTAAAATATGGTCTTAATACTGTATTATATGCAAAAGTTGCTAGCTGTAATCACTGTTTTGTTCATTAGGTCCCTCTAACTTACACATCTTATAATGAAAGTTTGTGCCCTTAACCCAAGTTCTCCCTGTTTTCCCCATGCCCCAGCCCAGGGTAACCATCATTCTACCCTTTGTTTCTACAAGTTTGGCTTTTTTAGATTTCACATATAAGTGAGATCAGACAGTGTTTGTCTCTGTCTTTGACTTATTTCACTCAGCCTAATGCCCTCCAGGTCTGTCCATCTTGTTGCAAATGGCAGGGTTTCCTTTTTTATTGCTGAGTAACGTTCCATTGTATTCTTACCCTATCTTCTTTATCCATTCATCTGACAGACACTTCCGTAGTTTATATATCTTGTATTGTTGCAAATTTTTGTAAGTAATGCTGCAATGACTGTACTCATGTACCATTAAACTCTTGCATCATTAATAAAAGCTGACTTATCTATGAAAATCACTTGTTTTTACTATATTAAGTCATAGACAATATGTCTAATTACAGGTGATGTATATTTAGATCACTTGGTTAGGGCAGTGTCTTCTAGGAATCTCCACAGTAAAGTTACTATTTTTTTCTCTCTCTTTCTATACTGTTTGTTAGAAGTGAGTCACTCAGATCAGCTACAAGCAAAGAAAGGTGAATTAAGTTCAGAATTTATGGGTATATGTTAAAATCAGTATGGTAATTAATACATATACAATGGGAGAGACTTCAGATCATTACAAAACCAATGACATAATTTGTAAGGCCAAAACAATGACAATGTGGGGCTCCATGTTCAAAATTATTAAAAAATTATTATTATTAAAATTATTAAAAAATTTCAAGATGGCAGCAGCAGAGAAGAAACCAACTAGTAGACTCTTCTGAGTATGGAAGACTGCACAACTGCTCAGGTTGCAGGCCCTAAAGAATGGTCCTGAGGACCAAGAACCTATTACACAGCAAATTCTAAGAGACCATTTCCAACATATTCTCAAATGCAGCCAGCCATTGGTCCTTAACTTGCCCACTAATTATAGCATTCATTCATGGATCCTCCTGTAGAAATTATTACTGTGGTGTTTGAATAGCGACTTTCTTTCTTTTTCTCTTGTTCCTTCTATATTGATTGGAATTCCTATGTAAGGAAGTCTATGTCATATAGACTCCTGGATATTTATTTTATTCTTTGTGTTACAACCACATATTCTTACTTATTTGCTCAAGTTATTTCAGCTTTAGACATTGAGAGCTCATTCAGATGAGCTCCACTGTCTCTTTGAAATGCTTCTATCTGCTTTTGTTGTTGTTGGAAATGGCTTCTTTGGTATCACAAGATGCTCCAAGTTGCTCTTGTATCTTCCCTGACTCAGCCATTTCCCCAAGGATCCTTGTTTCCTTTTCATTGGAGGATGGGGTATAGAAACCAAGATCTGGGCTCTGGGCATGTCCTTGCCACTGGAGTGTCACTGCTTCTGGGCTCTCAGAGTGTGTAGAACTTGGAAATGTATATATTTACACTAATCCCTTATACAAACTTACCTGTGTTTTATGTTCCCCTTCTATATTTATGAAAAGAAATATGAGCTTCTTTGACTCCAGTCTAGCATCACAAAATTTGCTCTAGTATTCACCTTTGAAGTACAACTCTTGTCTTTCACAGTGAGAAACTTGGGTCTTTTTAACAACACACATTTATTTGCTTGTTCTTAGTGCATTTGTAATTGCTAATCTGTACTTCTGTGAGACTGAATTTACCAGCGAGACTTTAGTGTTTCTATCCAGCATAGTTTTTTCTTTATCACTGACTAGTTTTTATTATCAGTGGATGCTGAACTTGGTTAAGCCTTATCTCAGTAGATGCACAAGAAGTATTTTTCTTCTGTAGTCTGTTAATATGGTGAATTACATTGATATGTGAATGTTGAGCCAGTCTTGAATTCCTGTGATAAAACCCACTTGGTTGTGTATGTTATCCTTTCTGTGTGTTGGTGAACTTAGTTTTCTAGTATTTGTGGGTTTTTTTCCTATGTTCATGAGGAACACTGGTCTGTAGCTTTTTCTTGTAATGCCTTTGTCAGATTCAGCAGTAATGGAATTTCTTTTTCACCCAAAGAAAGATTCCATATACATAGAATAGGAATTCCTTTTGTTGATATAAATGAGGTAATAAAATGATAAAAAAAATAAAGTGAAACTACAAGTAGTCTTTTTGACTGAAGTGGAAGTGAAGATCGCTTGATCTTTATTCACCTTTCTCTGATTCCTGGTGAGATGGATGCTTTCTTCCCCACCCCCTATATGTGACTTGATACCTACAGTGTACTCCATGGCCAGTGCCAGTTTCTAGCTTGCTGCTGAGGCTGTGCCAATGGTTCCAGCAAGCCTGGGCTCAATTTGCATAGAATTTTGCATGCATGTTAACCAGTGGAGAAAATGGGGAAAAAAAGTATTTGGAACAGGCACAAAGTTCAGTGAACTTTTCCCTTGAAATTATCAGCATGTTTCTATTATACACAGAACAATAGAAAAGTTCTCATTAGACTAGCAGAACTCAGGCATATTCCCACTACTTGCATTCCAGGCTCTTAACCTAGTTTATGAAATGCCCTTCTTTCATTCTTTCTTGGAGGGAAATGGGAGGAAATTGGTTGTAGGATAATATCAACTTTGTTCTGAATTTGGAGTTTACTACTTCATTGATTTATGAAGTATAATTACTGAAATATAAATATAGTGAGCATTTGTTGAGAGGGGTTCCTTTAGTCACTATTTTTTGTGCTTTCCCCAAATGCCTCATTCCACTTGTACTTGCAAATGGGGGGACATGCCTCAGTCCTAAGAAAACAAAATTACTATATGAAATACAAATTTTTATGCAAATGCCATATATGATAAGGCATAGTTACTGTGGAAAAGCTTCGTAATGTCCCCACAAAGGCTATTTTTATCTTTAAGAAGAATTTTTTTTTTAAGATTTTATTTATTTATTTGACAGATAGAGATCACAGGCAGGCAGAGAGGCAAAGAGAGAGAGAGAGGGAGAGAGAGAGAGAAGAGGAAGCAGGCTCCCTGCGGAGCAGAGAGCCCGATGTGGGGCTCAATCCCAGGACCCTAGGATCATGACCTGAGCTGAAGGCAGAGGCTTTAACCCACTGAGCCACCCAGGCGCACCTCTTTTTAAAATTTTTAATCTTTTTTTTTTTTGAAAGATTTTATTTTACTTATTTGACAGAGACACAGAGAAAGAGGAAACACAAGCAGGGGGAGTGGGAAAGGGAGAAGCAGGCTTCCCGCTGAGCAGAGAGCCCAATGCAGGGCTTGATCCCAGGACCTGAGGATCATGACCTGAGTTGAAGGCAGACACTTAATGACTGAGCCACCCAGGCACCCCACAAAGGCTGTTTTTAATCTTTTTTTTTTTAACATTTTTTTTTTTTAACTTGACAGAGAGTACAAGTAGACAGAGAGGCAGGCAGAGAGAGAGGGGGAAGCAGGCTGCCTGCTGAGCAGAGAGCCCGATGTGGGGCTCGATCCCAGGACCCTGGGATCATGACCTGAGCCGAAAGCAGAGGCTTAACCCACTGAGCCACCCAGGTGCCCCACAAAGGCTGTTTTTAAGTCTGTATGGAAAACCCATTCCCCAAGGTCCAGACTGGTAGAACGTATTACACAGGCAAATTCTAGGAGATCATTTCCAACATATTCTCAAATGCAGCCAGCCATTTTCCCAGGACCTCTCTTGGACTTTTTATTATTCTGTCTTTATAATTGCTTTGTAAAATTCTTTGTTTTCACTCACATTGTGTTGACACAGGACTAAGTGTCAAATTGTAGATGCTGTAGTTTCTTGCTGATACGACTTACCTTTGCCTCTTGGAACAGGTGAAGGTTAATTTGGGGGCAGGGAGTGGTTGGGCAAGGGCACAGGGAGAGGAAATGGAGTCATTAGTGTCTTTCTAGGCCCGTTGATTGGATTCTGAAACAGAGAGAAGCATCTAATAGAACAATTTGAGAGGTGATATTGACATGTTTTTGAACATCACCACCTCTCAGAAGTCTGGAGAGAGGGAGCCATGATGGTATTTTGTAGGAAGGGGACAGTCACCTAAGGGTTTGGTCATTGTGAATACTTCTTAGGTTTGTAAGATGGACTTTTGTAACTTGGAAATAGGCCATGGACATTTTCATGGTAAATAAAATATTTTTGGTTCTTATCTTTTTTTTTTTTTGGTTCTTATCTTGAAGGAGTACAGAGCAGTAATATATGCACGTTCCAGGTTGATGTATTCCTTCCTCTTTCCGGCAATACTTGTCCTGCCTTGAGTAAGTGTGGGTGCACATGTGCAGAATTTTAAATGGCAAATGGAGGTCCTTACGGAGAAATTTGTCATTATTTCCTCACCAGGGAAACTGAAAGAAAGAACAAAGTTGAGAATAACCTGGAGTTTAGATCTAGTAAGTGACATGAAATGGGAGATACAGGTTGACCCAGTCATACTGTGTTAGCATTTTAACATCAAGGAAGTAATTTAACCTCCCTGTGTCTTGGTCCTCATGAATACAGTGAGGGGAGTAGGACTTGGCCTTATAAAGTGCCTGCATCATTGGCTAGCACATAGTTAATTATCATCATCATCTCTGGAACCAGAAAGAAAATAGAGGCAGGGCTTGAAGAAGGACAAAGTCAGCCTCTGAGTTTGGGAATTGTGGTATAGTGAGGTAGGAATATAGGACTTCAGCTTTCTTCCTTGGAACCCAGCAGAGATTTTTGATTCACATGTTGAAGGTGTAGAGAGAAAAGACAACCAGAGCTATATGTGTCTTTTTCTGGAAGGCACTGAGGAAAATCACTGGGCATTGAAATGTGTCCAGTGGTAATTCTTTCATTGTCAGAATAAAATGCCCAGGGAAGTCCAAGGTCAAAGCAGATGTATGTACAAAAGCATATTTTGAGAACATTCTTTGTTTGCTTTAATCAGTAGGATGACATTTGCATTAGCACAACTTTTGGGCCACACGTTTATCTTTGTGTTTATGTACCTGTGGCATTTAGATAAACTCACATGGAATTACATGCACAATTTTTTTTTAAGATTTTATTTATTTGACAGAGAGTGAGAGAGAGTACATGCACAAGTGGTGAGAGGGCAGAGAAAGAAGCAGACTCTCCCCTGAGCAGGGAGCCCAACCCAGGACCCCAGGATCATGATCTGAGCCAAAGGCAGGTGCTTAACTGACTGAGCCACCCAGGTGCCCCATACATGGACAAATCTTAAGAGTACACAGGGCAAATTTTTACAAAATCCTGTTTCTATCATCATCATCACCCAAATCAAGGTAGAGAACACTGTCTAGCACATTTTTGTGCCCCTTCCCAGTTGTTACATACCCCAAAGGTAAATGCTATTTGGAATAGCATCATAGGTTGGTTTTATGAAGTAAGAGATTTTAAATGAACATTTTCTTCCCAACATGTTAGTGTTGAGAAAATAAAAACAGACAAAAAAATGTTAGGTGAGACAAAAGAGTGAGTTCTCTTATTATATTTGCTAACAACTCCCTCCTTATACAAAGTAAATGCTTGTTCATAAGGTTAATTCATTTCTTACCACTTCTGTGAAAATACTTCTTCCATTGTGTGGATCAGGCTACAGTACCCTGATTTAGACAAAATGGGAAGTAATTAGAAGATGGATGGAAATCCAAACTCAAAAGAGCTCAGCACAAAGTCTTGTCTCATCACCAGTGGAATTTGGGTTTGGTGGTGGTGCTGCTGCTGGACTGTGTGGCTGATTCCCTTTACAGTCATTCTATTCATGGCATGAACAATCTCTCTGACCTCTGGGTCTTCATGTCTCCCCCCAAATTTAGAATCTGAAATGGGACATGCTGAGCTGACCCTAGGACATAGGACAGCCAAAGACCAGCACAAGAAATGTCCATTTTTGAATCATGAGGGAGGGTCTTGCCTGCCATAAATACCCAAATAACGGGGGCGCCTGGGTGGCTCAGGTCATGATCTCAGGGTCCTGGGATCAAGCCCCGCATTGGGCTCTCTGCTCAGCAGGGAGCCTGCTTCCTCCCCTCTCTCTCTGCTTGCCTCTCTGCCTACTTGTGATCTCTCTCTGTGAAATGAATAAATAAAATCTTAAAAAAAAAAAAGGAAGAGGTTTAGATGTCATTCAGACAAAAGAGAAACCTAGCAAAACCAAAAAGGCAACTGTCTACAATACTTCAAAGTTGACTTCCATTATTTTAAAGCCTTTATTTGTGGCAAAAAGAAATTTTATGTAGAGGTCACCACACATGTAAAGTACTAGCTGTTAAGTAGCAGATTCCATTTACCTTCAGGACCGAGCACTACTATCTCAGTATGCTATTCACTTGGCATGGGGGGAGCTATTAACAGAGCTCCTAATGCCCGTCTCCTAGGAGTAATGCCTTGAGTCTTCAAGTAAAATTGTCTAGGTGTCATTTGTCTTGCATATGAATCTGCTGTCATTGTAAAGAAATCATCCCCTGTCCTGTAACTGAGTGGTGATAGGTGCTAATCATAGTTTCCTCTCAGTGTGTCTGGATGGTCTCAGCTACCAGAGCCCAAAAGAGGGGCAAGCAAAGCTGAGGTGCTCCCAGCTTCATTTATTACAAATCTCTTCTGATATAAACTACAGGCTTATTTTGGAATGAAGACTAATCTTTTCATTCCTTGCCATTAGACTGTGGACTCTGAGGAACTAACTGAGGGTTTTGGAGGGGAGGAGGTGGGAGGTTGGTTGAGCCTGGTGGTGGGTATTGTGGAGGGCACGTATTGCATGGAGCACTGGGTGTGGTGCATAAACAATGCATCTTGGAACACTGAAAAGAAATTTAAAAAAATAATAAAATTTAAAAAAAAGTTAAACACTATCAGGAGTGGGACTGACTTCTGTTTTTGTTCTTTTTTTTTTAAATTTTATTTATTTACTTGAGGAGAGTGAGAGAGAGAGCATGAGAGGGGAGAAGGTCAGAGGGAGAAGCAGACTCCCTGCTGAGCAGGGAACCCGATGTGGGACTCGATCCTGCGACTCTAGGATCATGACCTGAGCTGAAGGCAGTCGCCTAACCAACTGAGTCACCCAGGCGCCCCTTGTTTTTGTTCTTAATGACAAACCGGGCGCCTTTGATCCCTTAATGTCCTTACCCAAACAGTTGTAGCTCTCAGCTGAGAATTGTTGGTGTCTTTGCTTTGGTGGTAAGTTTTCAGAGTTCTGTGATAATTCTGAGTATATTGGCTATGTCACTGTACAGTATTTTGAGCGCTGAGCGTATGGTTCTTGGTAGGAGTCTACATGTTTATCCAACCTGTTGTGGGCTGGATTTTGCTTGTGTTTATTTTGGTTGAACCAAGTAGGGGGACAGTAATACTTTACTGTTGGTGTAATCTGTTGGACTACTCAGCCATGGTGTTCTGTTCACCCCGGGTTGCTGGCCATTTCTCTCTGGCCCCAAAGACCACCCTTCTCTGTGATGGTGCTCATGGGCCTGCATTTGTTTCAGTTTGCTTTGTTGTGGAAACACCATTACTCTCCCAACTGGCCAACCCCAGCAGTTGCAGGTTCTTGGTAATATTCTTGAAACTCTTCCAGAGTGCATGTTTTTCAGCCCCGCCCCCCCCCCCATAGTCACATCATGGCTTCATTATGAACATGATTTGAAGGACTGTTTGATGGCTTCAGAGAAAATATCTGTTTCAGCAAAGTTAATTCAGATTAAAATAGTAAATATTTCTTAATATTAGGGGAAACACGTGAATTCTAATTGTGAGTAATTCTAAAGCTGATGTTGAGGATGTAAGGCTTATTACTGAAAGATACCCCATACTTCCTGTGCTCAGTATTTCTAAGTATTTCCCACTATAAAAAGCACACTGCTGCTGTTATGAGTAACCTGTTTATATCCTTTAAATATATTCTTTATTCGAAGTGAATTTGGGCATTTATTGAGACAGTGGTTGCAGAATGAAGTGCAAGAAAAAAAAAGCAACAACCAATAAATCCACGAAAAATTGACTCAAGGAGGGGTGCCTGGGTGGCTCAGTTGGTTGGATGACTTCCTTCAGCTCAGGTCATGATCCTGGAGCCCCAGGATCGAGTCCCACATTGGGCTCCCAGCTCCACGGGTAGTCTGCTTCTCCCTCTGACCTTCTCCTCACTCACGCTCTCTCTCTCAAATAAATAAATAAAATCTTTTTAAAAAAAATTGGCTCAAGGAGAGGTAAATGAACATAATCGGACTGCATGTTTTCATAGTTTGTAGTTCTGGTCAATTTTGGAAATGTAGGCCGATATGCATAATTACTGTGACAAATTATTTGATGTACTTGGTTTGTCCCCATCCTAGACCCCAGCTGAAGGTGTTTTTAAATTTCTTTTTTGTTTTCTTTTAGGATGAGAAGCCCTACTTGCTTTATTTAATCCTGTCATAATTAACGCACAGTGTTACATTAGTTTCAGGTGTACAATATAGTGATTTCATGGTTCTCTATATTATTCAGTGCTCAGCATGACAAGTGCTCTCCTTAATCCCCATCACCTATTTCACCCATTCCCCCACCCACTTCCCCGTTGGTAAGCACCAGTTTGTTCTCTATATTCAAGAGTCTGCTTTTTGTCTTTTTTCTGTGTTCATTTGTTTTGCTTCTTAAATTTCACATATGAGTAAGATCATATGGTATTTGTTTTCCTCTGACTCACTTAATTCACTTAACATTATACCCTCCAGATCCACTCATCTTGTTGCAAATGACAAGATTTCATTTGTTTTTCTTTCAAGTTTCAGATAGTTATTAATCAGTGTAAGCCCCAACATAATATACCACCATGATTTTGTGCATTTCACTGGCTAAGCGGAATACTGTGCAGATGTCTTCTTGAGACCTCCATTCTAAGCAGCTTTGGAGTGAAACATTTCATTTAGAAGTCTGGACCTTCTTTCTTCAGTTTGCTGAAATCCCCATTCACTGAGTAGAACTTGTATTGATTGTTGGGACCTAGTTTGTTCCAGGGTTCTGGGTTATTCTCTTTACCCCAGCTCACATCTGGATTGGACAAAGTCAGGCACAAGACATAAAGTGCAGCTCCAGGACCTCCAATTAATATGGTCCAATGAATATGTAGAGTGGGATCAAGCTTGGGTGCTTTGTGGCCCGACCCAAGATTGGCTTAATGTGGTTGTGGTAGAGGTCTCAGATCGAGAAAGAGAAAAGATTGAATTTGCAAGGCCCACCACTAAGTAGTCCCTATACTAGGGATCCATTTCATTCCTTTTTATGGTTGAGTAAAGTTCTCTTGTACATCTACACCACATCTTTGTTATCCATTCATCTATGGATGGACACTTGGGTTGCTTCCATATTTTGGCTATTGTAAATAATGCGGCAATAAACCTAGGGGTGTATATATCTTTTTGAGTTAGTGTTTTTGTATTCTTTTGCGTTGATACCCTGTAGTGTGATTATTGGATCATATGGTAATTCTTTTTAATTTTTTGAAGAAGCTGCATGCTGTCCTCCCCTGTGGCTGTCCCAGTTTGCTTTCCTACAAGCAGTGCATGAGGGTTCTTTTTCCCCCTGCATCCCTGCCCACACTTGCTCTTCCTTGTGTTTTTTGATTTTAGTCTTTTTGACAGGTGTGAGGGGATATCTCATTGTAGTTTTGATTTGCATTTCCCTGATTATTAGTGGTGTTGAGCATCTTTTCAGCCTTAGGTGTTTTGCCCCTCTTTTTCCTCCTTTCTTGGTCACGTGACAGATTTTCTGGCAATCTGCCCCGTTAAGCTCCTTATGTCGTTTGGATTGTCAGACTTCCTTATTTCCCTGTTGTCTTTAATCTTGTCCTCTTCACATTGTGGTTAATCTCCCTACTCTCTTTCCTGTAGCTGCCTTTCTGGATTTCTGCCTTTCCCCTTCTGGGAAATCTCTTTATTAGAATATCAACCTGGTATTTGAGAAAACTGAAATGATGACAGTAACTTAGGTCATGTACTATATAACCACAACACTGAAAAGTAGGAAGTGGTCATGGTCATGTTTTTATTCATCACTGAATATTTATTCATTGCTACTTTCAGTAACGAAAGTACAGGTTTGAGTGCCAACTGAAGGTTAGGTGTTACCCGAGTACTGGAAATTCAAAAAGAAGAGGGCTTTTGCTTTCTGGGTGTGAGATATGTTAGAAGAAGGGTAAACTATAATCATCATGTGTCAGCATGTGAAAGAATGCTACTCTTAAGTTTCTTGTCATAGTAATTAGAGCAGCAAAGAACTATTGTTTTGGGTCGTGGAAATGATGCTCTTATATCGGAAATATTGTTAATTAAAATGGAATTTTTCGGGACGCCTGGGTGGCTCAGTTGGTTGGACAACTGCCTTCAGCTCAGGTCATGATCCTGGAGTCCTGGGATTGGGTCCCGCATTGGGCTCCCAGCTCCATGTGGAGTCTGCTTCTCCCTCTGACCTTCTCCTTGCTCATGCTCTTTCTCACTGTCTCTCTCTCAAATAAATAAATAAAATCTTTAAAAAAATGGAATTTTTCTTTATGCTAGTTAGGAAGAGTTTAGCTCTCCTCCAGCTATATTCCAATATGCAGAAAAAATAGAGTTTATTCACTTAAATTCTAAGAAAGCTGTGTTCTCCTGCCTTCCTGTCCCCTGGGCAGTAGGAGAACACAAAATGGGTCTCCTCCAGTATATATGGTCTGATGCAATGATATGAATAGTTCCTTTAGGTTTGTACACCCCCTTATTTAGATAAAATTCTCAATTACTCAGATATGCAGCTTTCTCTGGTCCTTTCTGGGATGCTTTCTGCATGTATGGGGAAGGGAGTTGGGGTTGGGCGTCCCCTGCCTTCATGAAAGTTCTCAATGAACTTTTCCATCTTTGGGTGTCTGGCTGGTATGTAAACCCATGTAGGTTGTGGTTTGGTCTCTCCGAGCTATGTCAAGCCTCCCTTGTGGTCCTCCACTGACCTGGACCCCACCTTGCAGCTCTTGCTGATACTCTTGTGGACCTCTCTGGATCTGTCACTTCCTCCATCCAGTGTATGGCCTATGACATCACCCTGGTAATCTCTGCCGTGGATTATCTTTTTTCTAGCCAGGCCTGTTGCCTCTCAGCTCATTTCTGTTTACATCCTCCTTAGGAGTGCACAGGAACTTCTGGTCCCATCCACACCATACCAGAACTCAAACTGGCTATACTGTAGGTCAAATGTGATTTACACTCTTGGGGTGTCCCGTAATTTATCTGACACCCTTTCCTGTGCTAGGACCAAAAATCAGAAGAGAGATGAGGGCTCAAATATTTCACCTCCCACCTTGCCTTATAATCCCCTGCTCCCAGAGGGGGTGAATTTTAGGTTTTCTGCTCTCATTGGTTCTTTTTGTTCTAGGGTAGCAAGAGCCACCCCTAGCCTTAGTAAGAAGCAGCTTTGTCTTTCATAGAAGACAACACAATCTGAATTTTTCAAGTTTTATTCTTGATAAAGCTGACTTTTCCAGCCCATTGCCCTAATGTAAAATCATGTTTTCAATGTCAGAAGCAGATAGTTCTCTTTTGTTTTTTTTGCTGTAATAGTGCTAAATGTCCTCTCTCCTCAGTATAACATTCCAGAGCTCCAAGGCTTCAGGCTGACATGAGAAATGTGATAGGCTTAAATTAAGTGTGTGTGTGTGTGTGTGTGTGTGTGTGTCTATGTGTGTATTGAAGGGGGTGGAGGAATCCCTACTTTTCAAGGTGTTACCCTTGTTATACTAGGTATCAGTCACAAGTAACTTCCTTTGCAAGTTGGAAAACATAACTATCACATCCATAGTGGGTACATGTTCCTAGAAAGAAAGTTCTGTGTTGTATGTGTATAATGAAAACCTCAGTAACAATGGAAATTATATTCTTATGTAGGAACAAAATATTAACTGGGGATTATATTCCTAAGTACTAGATGTGACTCATTGCCAGGTATCATTGAAGGAAAGCCACAGACTACCAGGCAGTAGGGACGAGGCACCGGCAGAAGAATGGACAGATGTAGTAGCTCATATTAATCCTGTGTCAGGGGCAGATGGGTTCAACTAAGACTGTGTTGTTGTAAAAGACAAATGAGTTAATGTGCATTAAGTTATTTTGAATCTGGCAGTTGCCTTAAATATTAAGAAGGGATATTAAAAGTGATGCAAATATTTTTTTGTCCCTTTCTATTATGGGGATCCTTTAATAATGGTGATATTTTATAGGTATGAGTAAATGACCACATGAGTAGACATGACAGGTGGTTCTTAGAGGCAGCACATCCTTCTTTTTGATGGATTTAATCAATGATGAGAGCTTGCAAAACTAAGGTGGTTCAAATAGGATAGAGCAAGTGATGCATTGGAAAAAGGGAGACGGGAGAACTTCAAGAAGTGAGGGGTCATAAGAGTTAGCAGAGAGGTCACCTAACATGGCATTTGGTTGTTTAGATGTCAGCAGCGGGGGGTGGGGAGGGGGGCTTTTATCTAGGAGTTGGAGGTGTGGTAGGATGTTGACAGGATTGTTGTGACTAAGAAAGGGTGATGGGGATGGCAGACCTTGATGATCACAGGAAGGAGTGAGGGGATACAAGATGAAGGAAGAAGTTGACTCTGAAATGGGATTGGAGTTGAACATGATAATTTCTTTGAGGTGCCAGTTGAAATGCAAGAGGAAGAGGGCAAATGATGGTGGGATGGTAAAACCTGATGAGTTGGAGTGAATGCATAGGTGGACTTTGAAGAGTGCTGCCCTCCTCTGAGACCTGGAAGTGCATTAGGGCCACAGGTTGGACCAAGGTTCTGGGTCCAAATCTGCCAACCCCATTCTTTGTTCTTCCTTCTGACCAACTTCTTACAAACGGCACATGCTTACCTCAAAGTGGACACTCGAGAAAATGAAATTGCCACCTATGCCAGAATTAAGCAAACATATACTTTGTCACTTTGCTGTCTTAGGATTTGAAGAACATTTGGGGGAATTTGAAAGAGTCATGCTTTGAAAATAGCAGCTTTAAAATGTGGTAGCTCTCCAATTCCCCCCAAATAGGAGGTGTGAACTCATAGTAATCATTCGCTTTAAAAGAGACATTAGAATATTTCTTTACTTGGGGTGCCTGAGTGGCTCAGTGGGTTAAGCCTCTGCCTTTGGCTCAGGTCATGATCTCAGGGTCCTGGGATCGAGCCCCATATCGGGCTCTGTGCTTAGCAGCAAGCCTGCTTCCTCCTCTCTCTCTCTGCCTGCTTCTCTGCCTACTTGTGATCTCTGTCAAAATAAATAAATAAAAATCTTAAAAAAAAAAAAGAATATTTCTTTACTTAATTTCTCACTAAGGTATTTGTTTTGAGAACCTGGAGAGTAGGAGACTGCTGAGTCTGGACTTCTTTGATTTTTCTTTCTCTCTTGGGCTGTAAAGGGCAAGGAACACAGGGGCTGTTCCTCACAGTGTGCAAGGGAACATGGGTGCTCTGGAATGTGAATGAGATGCAGTCCCTTGCCTCAGTGTCTGTGAAGAGTCTATATAATATGAACTTCAGGGCTTTGTGGATACCTGTTGGCTAAAGCCTTCCTTCTCCAACCCTCCACTTGTATCGACCTACAGAGGCACTGCTTACGCCATCCTGTATTGTACAGAGAGGGACAAATCTAAAGTGTTCAAAGTGCCAGTGGGTTCGCCTATTGGTCAATGACTTTAGGTTTATTTCCCTCCAGAAGCTACCCATTCTTGAGTGCTGTGGGGGCCTTTGTGTAAAATGAGCCTGAATTTGACTTATCTGGCTAGTTTTCACTTGGCTTTTATTTTTGAAATGCCCATTATTATTTTATTTTTTCTAAAGATTTTATTAATTTATTTGACAGAGATCACAGGGCCCCAGCAGAGAGGCAGGCAGAGAGACAGGAGGGGGAAGCAGGCTCCCTGCTGAGCAGAGAGCCCAATGTGGGGCTCGATCCCAGGACCCTGGGATCATGACCTGAGCCGAAGGCAGAGGCTTTAACCAACCCACTGAGCCACCCAGGCGCCCCTGAAATGCCCATTTTAAAGGCTTTAATTATTTACATTTATTAGTGGTATCTTTTTTTGTTTTTGTTTTTGTTTTTAAACCAGGGAGCTAGCAGTTAATCCTATGCCTTTTGCTTGGAAACTGTTTAGGAATCTTGGTCCCATCTGTTCCTATACGCCTTGTTTGAGATGTCCTTGGTGTAAAAGGCTTAGGAACAATTCCATCATGTGTCCCTTGCTGGCCCCACCCTAACCTGGAAATTTTTCTGCAGACCTAGACACATAGTCAGTGTTTAATGGTCCCATCTGAAAGCCCGTCAGCTGTGGACTCTTGCAGCTAGTCACTGCTCTTTGAGAAATAATTAAGCAGTAGCCTACAGATCTGTCCGGCACATGTGGACTCAGAGATAGAAAAGCTTGCTTCTCTGCTGGACTGTTCCTTAGACTAAGCAGAAAGATTCATTGTGAATGTATAACAAAAGCTTTTCAGAAAGGAGAGAGGGCGAGAGATAATTAATATTCTTGAACATCCACTCCATACCAGACACTGTGCTCAGTGTTTTGTAAACCTTTTATCTAATTCCCATGACTTGCCCAGTGTGCTAACTATGGTTTTTTTCCTCTCAAAGGCTCAGAGAGATTATAAATGGTGTGTCCAAAGTTGCACAGCTATTAAATGGATTCCCTGAGACCGTCAGACTGGAATGACTCCATAAGTATGGGGAAGGGATGAATAAAACACAGGGCCCCAGCTCTCTTGACCTGCAGCCCAGGCAAGGTTCCATGTTACCATTTTGTCTCTCACCTCACCTTATATTTTTCAGAACATACAATGCTTTATTTTTTTTAGAAAGACCCACTTTGAGTAGGACATGAAAATAATGGATGTGAATTTTCTTGCTCTCATTTATTATTGGACATTTGGTTACTAAGTTAAACCTGACAGTGCTAGTCCTGACAAGTTCAATTCCCAGAAAAGCCCTGACAAGCAACAGACAAGTATTTTATGGTCCATCCCTGTTCAGAGACCAGGAACACGATGGTTAATGTGTATATGTGTGTACATATATATGTGTTTATATATAACAGGGCTAACTGAGTTCTAAAGGAGCCGTTCTTTGGTGGTCCAGTTTAATGAACAGATTAGGATGATCTCCCTTGTTTAATAGAGATAGCCCTTTTAAAGACTTAAAATTAATTTAATCTTCTAATTAGCCAAAACATTCTCTTTCAACATTAGTTTGCTAGTCTCTGTTTTTCATATATTAGGAGATAAATTTCTTTTTTCCTTTTTTAAAAAAAGATTTATTTATTTATTTATTTCAGAGAGTGGAACATCACATGAGCAGGGGGGAGGGGCAAGCAGAACCCCCACCATACCCTCACACACACCAGGCAGGGAGCCTTATGTGGGGCTGGCTCCCAGGAGCCCGGGGTCATGACCCAAGCCGAAGGCAGATGCTCAACCTACTGAGCCACCCAGGCACCCGATATATTTTACTCCATAGTTTAATTTAAGAAAGTTTTGCTTTTATTTTCGAAGTGTTCAGAGAAGAGATTAACATAATTGTCCTGTAATAATTGCTGTACCTGTCCTAGGCCACTTTACTCCCTTATCTTCTCTACAGATAAAAAGAATAGGCCAAAATAGGCGTCACTCTCTCATATTGAGAGTAAGAATTATTTCTTAGCAAAAAGAAGTCTCTATAAAAACTGGTTTTCGTATCTCTGTTCTAATTAAAATCTTTTAAGCTCATGATAAGCATCAGTTAAGGCTTATTTGTATGCTCTCCTAAAGGTGTGTGTGGGGGGGAGAGGCCAAACAAAACAGAAAACTAGCTCCCTCACTAAGCTCTACACAAAGTTCCTTGTTCCCAAATCCGTTTAGGAGGATAAGCCATTCTAAATCTCTTCAGACCCCTCTCAGAAGGACTTTTGTAATATCCAGAGGTGCGGAGTGCATTTTAAGCCCTAAATTGAGCAAACCAAACTGGCCTGGTGACTTCTCAGTCATGCCCTAATCTGTCTAGAAGTGGTGCTGGCATGGGCGTGAGGGTTACAGGTGATGGGTCACAACCACATCTTGGCTCTCTGGAGTGGATTTCCCAGTGTGCATTTGGTTGCCTCCTGAAAGTATCGTTCTAGAAAATTGTGCCTGCTGTCCTCTCTTGCTTTTAAGCACCTTCTCTTCTGCTCTGGAATCCCTTTGTAGTCTCTTGTGAGTGGACCACAGAGGTGCCCTTGCCTGGGTCCCCAAGGATATTACAGATAGGCCTGAGTGTCTTGAACAGTATTTAATCTCCTCACTCCTATGAAAAATTTTCATTTCTGTGTCCCACTCCTTTCAGAATTCCATGCCTATGAAGTGATAATTATTAAAATACCTAATAAAATAATTAAAATTAATAATTAAAATTTTTGAAGAAACATAGGTATGTTTTGGAAAAAGAATCACCCAGAACAGAATACAGTCGGGACACCTTTCAGTTCCAAAAGGGTTTTTGTTTTTGTTTTGTTTTTTTTGCAAGTTTGTTAAGGAATAAAGTTTTTATCGTAAAATCCATCCTTCTTAATATATAGTTCTTAGTTTTGACAAATGCATTCAGTCCTGTGACTAGTGCCACAATCCAGTTATAGAACATTTTTATCACCCCCCAAATTCTCTGTGCTGCCCCTGGGTTGTAGCCCATATCTCTCCTAATCGCAGGCTCTGGCAGTGTTGATCTGTCCTCCTTCCTCTATTTTTACCTGTCACAGCATGTCCTGTAGACGGAATCCTAAATCATCTAGCCCTTCAAGCCTGGCTGTTGGCTTTTGGTACAATGCGTGGGAGAGTCATCCATTTGTTGCGTGTCTCAGTTGTTCATTGCTTTATATTGTGAACAGCGTTCCGCCGTGTGGAGATGCTACAGGCCATTTATTCTCTGACCAACAGATATTTGAGGTATTGCCACTTTTTGGTGATTAAGAGTACAGTTGTATAACCATTCGTACAGTTTTTGGGTGAATGTAAGTTCACAATGATATCTACATAAATAACTAGGAGTGGGATAGCTGTATGATAAGTTTATCAAAGGGTGATTGTTACATTTATTTGAAGTTTTATGATTTTTCTCTTAATCATAAATAGGATGTTGTAGGGTCACTGTAGAAATCTTGAAGAATATAGAAGTATACCAAGAAGGTTAAAACAACAGTAACATGGAGCAAATAATCCAAAAATTTGTATGGAATCAGAAGAGACCCCAAATCACTAAGGAAGTGTTGAAAAACAAAAATAAAACTGGGGGCATCACGCTACCTGATTTCAAGCTTTACTACAAAGCTGTGATCACCAAGACAGCATGGTACTGGCATAAAAACAGACACATAGACCAGTGGAACAGAGTAGAGTGCCCAGATATGGACCCTCAACTCTATGGTCAAATAATCTTCGACAAAACAGGAAAAAATATATAGTGGAAAAAAGACAGTCTCTTCAATAAATGGTGCTGGGAAAACTGGACAGCTATATGTAAAAAAATGAAACTTGACCATTCTCTTACATGGTACACAAAGATAAACTCAAAATGGATAAAAGACCTCAACGTGAGACAGGAATCCATCAGAATCCTAGAGGAGAATATAGGCAGTAACCTCTTAGATATCAGCCACAGCAACTTCTTTCAAGATATGTCTCCTAAGGCAAAGGAAACAAAAGTGAAAATGAACTTTTGGGACTTCATCAAAATCAAAAGCTTCTGCACAGCAAAGGAAACAGTCAACAAAACAAAGAGGCAGCCCACAGAATGGGAGAAGATATTTGCAAATGACAGTACAGACAAAAGGTTGATATCCAGGATCTATAAAGAACTTTTCAAACGCAACACACACAAAACAGATAATCATATCAAAAAATGGGCAGAAGATATGAACAGACACTTCTCCAATGAAGACATACAAATGGCTGTCAGACACATGAAAAAATGTTTATCATCACTAGCCATCAGGGAGATTCAAATTAAAACCACATTGAGATACCACCTTATACCACTTAGAATGGTCAAAATTAGCAAGACAGGAAACAACATGTGTTGGAGGGGATGTGGAGAAAGGGGAACCTTCTTACACTGTTGGTGGGAATGCAAGTTGGTGCAGCCACTTTGGAGAAAAGTGTAGAGATTTCTCAAGAAATTAAAAATAGAGGCTATCTATGACCCTGCAATTGCACTCCTGGGTATTTACCCCAAAGATACAGATGTCGTGAAAAGAAGGGCCATCTGTACCCCAATGTTTATAGCAGCAATGGCCACAGTCGCCAAACTGTGGAAAGAATCAAGATGCCCTTCAGCAGACGAATGGATAAGGAAGATGTGGTCCATATACACTATGGAGTATTATGCCTCCATCAGAAAGGATGAATACCCAACTTTTGTAGCAACATGGACGGGACTGGAAGAGATTGTGCTGAGTGAAATAAGTCAAGCAGAGAGAGTCAATTATCATATGGTTTCACTTATTTGTGGAGCATAACAAATAGCATGGAGGACAAGGGGAGATGGAGAGGAGAAGGGAGTTGCGGGAAATTGGAAGGGGAGGTGAACCATGAGAGACTATGGACTCTGAAAAACCAATCTGAGGGTTTTGAAGGGGTGGGGGGTGGGAGGTTGGGGGAACCAGGTGGTGGGTATTGGAAAGGACATGGATTGCATAGAGCACTGGCTGTGGTGCAAAAACAATGAATACTGTTACGCTGAAAATAAATTTAAATAAATAAATAAATAAATAAATAAATAAATAAATATGCACTTAAAACAAAAACAACAGCAACAGTAATAACAACACCACCCTGATTTCCTGTATCACTCATTTTATTCTGGGTGTATACATTACTTGAGCAAAAATATTTATTTACCTATTTTGTGACCTATTTTTCACTTCACAATTTTTTTCTGTATCATTAAATAGTATCATAATTTTGAATGACTTCACAAATACCCAAGGAGTAAACATGATGATAGGAGTATCAGAAGTTCCGGCACACCAGTATAAGAGAGGTTTTGGCACAGAACATAGAATCCCTTGGGTGTAGCTCTTTGCACATAGCTTATCCTATTCTCACAGCCATGTATTACATGAATTCTTTTTAGGAACACTGAGTATGACCAATCACCTCTCTGTGGATATGACCTTTAAGTTTAAGGCTTATGGGTGTGAATAGAATTTTGGTCCACCACATTTAATTTTTTCTCTTGGGTGAATTCAACAACTGTTAGCAATGATTGAAATGGTGACTGTAAGAATATTGTTCACTTTCATAAAGGAATTTGCACTTTCTTTCTTTTTAAAGATTTTATTTATTTATTTAACAGAGAGAGAGAGAACGAGAGCAGGAATACAAGCAGAGGGAGTGGGAGAGGAAGAAGCAGGTTTTCCACAGAGCAGGGAGCCAGATGCAGGGCTCCATCCCAGGACTCTGGGATCATGACCTGAGTCAAAGGCAGACTCTTAAAGACTGAGCCACCCAGGCGTCTCTGCATTTGCACTCTATTTAAGTGAAATTAAAGTTAGAAACTATCATAGGTTAAATAACCAGCTAATAACTACAGATTTTTATTGTCTTTTTAAAAAATGCTACCTCTAGGGCATCTGGGAGGTTCAGTCAATTAAAGCTTCTGTCATCATCTTAGGGTCATGCGATGGAGCCCTGGCTTGGGCTTTACACTCAGCATGGAGTCTGGGTGGGATTCTCTCTCTCCCTCTGCCCTCCTTCTGTGTGCTTGATTACTCTCTCTCAGAATCAATAAAATCTTTTTAAAAATGCCATCTCCATTACTGATTGAAGTAAGGTCTCTGTACTGAGATATTCCATGAGTTTGCTTTTTTTTTTTTGCAGATATTTTGGGAAACTTAGGGATGTTCTTGGTGGGGAGAAGTGCATTCATTCACAGGCCCAACTCACAGACCCCTGGGCCTGTCATGTTCTCTTAAGAGTAGCTAACAACATTTGGTTGGATAATGAAGAAGAATGTGAAAAAGATTTGAGAAGAGTTTAAAGACTTGGCTTCCATTTTGGGTGTCTGGCAACTCTTTTTGTTGCCAGGCCTCAACTACAAGATGTATATTTCTTAATTTAAGAAATCATTAAAAATAAAAAGCCTCCCAGAGTCTTATTGTTAATCTAGTAATCAAAATGACAGACTTGGGCAATGTGAGTTATTCCCCATACTGGGCCATGACCACGTTTGGTTGCAAAGACCGAATCCTTCCTGGTTGAAACCAGGGGGGAGAGAGAGAGAGAGAGAGAGAGAGAGAGTGTGTGTGTGTGTGTGTGTATGTGTGTGTGTATACCTCTCCAGAGATTGGAAAACTCACTGTCAGAGGAGAGGAGCATGTGATTCAGTCTCAAGGATGAAAAGGAAGTCCTTTGAAGCTTCTGGGCTCTGAGCTTCCCATCTCTTCATATGGTTAACAAGCTCATGGCCAAAATTCCAGTTAAATAGATACTAGTTCATTGTTGTAATTCTGGACATTGTCTCTTAGAACCTATGGTATGCTATGGTAGTAACAAAAACAATTTCTTCACAGAGAGCTGATTGACAGCTTAGCTTTACTTTTATTTTTGTTAGGGAAGCCTTGGGAGATAAGAGAGAGTACATGCTTCCAGTTAATTGGGAAGGTAGGAGTTGACTAGTAGGCAAATTGGTTTGTTCCTGGAGTACGTCAACACAGTATGTGATAAATTTACTAAGCATAGTGCAAGCTGCTAGGAATAAGGCGAGCGAGAATTCTGCGCTGAGCATTGTTTTAAGGCAGCTTTTGTATTTGGCGGCTTTATCTAGTTCCTAAAGAAATGAGAGAATAATAGGTTTTCCTGAATTTGTATTTTGGTATCTTTTAAACAAATCAGGCATTTTTGATTACTCAATGTTGTCACTAACCTTTTAAAGTTGTCCTGTGTTCCTGCCGCTCAAGTGTTATTTCCCCTCTGTTTTGAGTGATTTTAATCTAAACACATTAAGGTTCAGTCCATTTTCTTGCATAGAGATAGAAAGTGGAGTTTGAAAAGAATAGCAGAGCTCTTACACAAGGAGGTCTGTGTTTGCACTCAAAAATGAAAGTGTATGTAAACCAGTCTTGTCATGGGTTTTAGAACTGTTCTGAATGACTTTTGACATTTAGAGATTGGAAACATTTTAACATTCATTGCTTCACATTTAGTCTTTGCAAATGTTTCTTTATATGTTCTATGGCAAACATTATTCTGTCATCATGACGGAGTTCATTTAGTTATCCAGGTTAATTGATACAATTAGAGCAGGAAGAATTCAGATAAGACATGAGGAAGAACTTCCTGAAAAGCTAAGACTGGGGATACTAAGAAAATAGGGAAATCTCTTCTTGGAAATATAAAGCAAAATTTAAAGTGCTTTTTGTGGGTCAGTTTGACTATCTCTGTGCTGAGAACTCAGGTGGGGAGCATGCATGAAATGATCTTTTGTGACCATGTCCACTTTGTGCTTTTGTGGTGCTCTGAATATCAGCAAAAGTGGAGACTCGTAATCTCTCAAAACAAACTGAGGGTTGTTGGGGGTTGGGGAGGTAGGGATAAGGGTAGCTGGGTTATGGACATTGGGGAGTGTATGTGCTATGGTGAGTGCTGTGAAATGTGTGAGCCTGATGATTCACAGACCTGTACCCATAAAACAAATAATACAGTATATGTTAATTAAAAAAAAATGCCCCACATGTTCAATGCAAGTTGGAACCACTTTTGTCATAGAATCTTACGTGTAGAAATTCTCTCTGACAACAGGAACAGATGGTCATCTGCTTTTATTACCACGGTGGAGAGAAAACTCTTCACCCCATCATGAAGAGAGTCTGTATTTAGACAGTTGTAATCATTACAAATTTCTAATTGTCTAAAAATCTGTCTCCAATAATTCTCTCTATTGGTTTTAGCTTTGCCCCTGAGACATTGTGAAAAAACTCTGCTCTTTCTTGTACGTAATTCTTCAGAAATTTGAGAACAACTTTTGTGTCTGTCCACTGAGTGTTCTCTTTGCCAGAGTAAACTCCCAATTTCAACAGCCTTTCTTGACTGGATGTGGGTTTGAGAGTTGTTCTCACCTGGGAGGCTCTAATTAAACAGGAAACCCCCAGCGAGGCATGACTTCAAGCGTACAATGGAACGGTTTTCTTCCTCTTCTGGACACTGTCCTGCAAACTCAGGTAGTCTTCGCTTGTTACGGGCAGCTGTGTCACCTGTTGACTGCCCTGGGGTCACTGCCTTCCGAAATCTTGAGATCCTTTCCACATCAGTGGTGTTCATCTGGTATTCTTCCATCCTCTGTTGTGCTGCTAAGCTTTCTTAAAGTACAGTACTTTCATTCATAGTTGGGAAATCCGTCTTGTTAGTGTTGGCCCTGTTCATTTAAGTCTTGATTTGTAATAACCGATCCAACTTTGCTCCTGCCATTTGTGCCTTTGACAAGGACATCTGTGTCTCCGTTGGTAAGCAGGTACAACAAATGTCTTTTGGAAAGACATCTCATTCTTAATTATTTGTTTTATCAAAATGTAGAAAGGAAATGGTTGGGCTAGTGGCTCATGGAACCATGGGTCATAATTAGTGGCTTCCCTTTTGGTACCTCCACAGCTCTTGAATCAACTCCTTAGCTCTGCAAGTTGAAAATTCAATTTTTCCTTAAACTCAGGTGTGATAGTTATGTCTATTATTGAAAACTTTAGAAAATGGTTTTCAGTGACAACATGTTGGTAAATAAAACAGTGTGGAAAATAATAGAACAAAGCCCTCTTTGGTGCTATCACATAGAGTTAGGACAAGGTGAAACATTAATACTTTCTCTTTTCATTCTGGATGCTAAAGAATACTCTTAGCTACAGAGAATTAGTGCACACCTAGAAGGGATCCTGTGGTACTGAATGTTCTAGATGAGGACAGGGATCCTGTTGGGAATCCTGATGAGATCCATGAGTGACTTCCAAAGCAACTCTGGGTGAAGCGTGTTCTGTAAATCGTGTTTGCTGTCACTGCTCTTTCCATCATTTATCTAGTGTTAGGGACAGTTGTGATGCAGGATGGTTGGCCAAAGGTGTGTAATGATGTGGCGTGATCATCATTTTCAACTCACTTCACCAATTCTTGCTTGTGTTAAGTTTTTTGTTTTTCTGTTTTTGAAGCACAGTCTTCTGTGGTTTGATCAGCCTTATCTTGGGAGGGACAATGTTTGCTCTTACATGCTCTGGGAATCTTGTGACAGAGCCTGTGGCAGAGACTGAACCAAGAACCACATGTCCCTTCCTTTTCTGGGGCACACAGCTATACAGTGTAGTGGGAGCTGCAGAGATCAGTGCCTGCTCAGGCCTGGACAGGTGTGCTTATCCATCGTCTTTACTTCTGGCTTGAATAGAGAGGCTAACTTGGGACCCAAGTGTTGCAGGTGGTGGAGCCACACGGTAGCAGGAATCTGGGTCCTTGGAAGATTATTAGGAAGCAACATCTGCATGGGGCTTTCATGTGAGCAAGAAATGAGTGTTTACTTGGTTACTCCAGCCAGCTTTCAGGTCTCTGTTTCGGTAGCCAGGTGACCTTCCGACCTAGCCTGTCACTGAAGCAGCTCCCTTCATTTCATTCCTGTGTTTGGGGGACAAAGCCCCCCCTTTTAAGAGTTTATTTATTTGACAGAGACAGAGAGGGGGAACCTAAACAGGGGGAGTGATAGAGAAAGGAGCAGGCTCCCTATTGAGCAGAAATCCCGATGAGGGGCTCCATCCCAGGATCCTGGCATCATGACATGAGCCAAAGGCAGATGCTTTAATGACTGAGCCACCCAGGTCCCCACCCTCAGTGTTTTTTGCCAACAGATTTGCCTTCTTTGCTGACCTAGCCTTTTTTGGTGTCCTTCTCAGTCACTCCATTCTCATTGCTTTTTCTTCCTTTATTTAAAAAACAAAATGAGGGGCACCTGGGTGACTCAGTGGGTTAGAGCCTCTGCCTTTGGCTTGGGCTGTGATCCTTGGGTCCTAGGATATAGCCCTCCATAGGGCTCTGTGCTTGCCGGGAGCCTGCTTCCTGTCTTTCTCTCTCTGCCTGCCTCTCTGCCTACTTGTGATCTCTGTCTAAATAATAATCTTAAAAAAAATTAAAAAAAAACAAAACTGAAAACCACAAAAAAACTTGCAGATCTCGAAATTCAGCTCTCAGCTTCTTGTCCTGCCTTTCCGAGGTTTCTTTGCCCAATCTGAAGTAACTCCCTGGACACTTGGCATTATTCTATTTTAAATTCTCAGTATAACATCATTGTTTGATATATATTTTTTTTATTATGTCTTCCCAGAGGTCTCAAAACCATGAGAGCAGGGATTTGCTCAGTTTACTGCTCCATCCCTTATTCCTCAAACTGTGTGGAATGTACTCAATCAGGGCTTGATAAATGCTTGATGAATGAAGTAGGAATCTATATCCTACTTTGGACATGAAAAAAGTGATATATTAAAGGCCACAGCAGAAACACACAATGAAAAGTGATTCTTCCGGTTTGCAAAAATATTCTTTGCTTTTCATTTGATCTTTTAAATTTGAGTTAACTTTTTGAGTCCTTTCTGCCTGTGAGATGATGTCTCGGTCCCCCAGAACCTGGGTTCTGACAGATAGTTGAGGACTTTGGGGAAGAAATCATTCATAAACACTGGACCTTATTACCTACAAAGTAGATGTACTTTACAAATGAGAAAGAAGACTCACTCTTTCTGAGTTCTTAATGTGTCACGCGCAATGCCCATTACCTGCTTGAACCCTCACTGACGTGTAAAGAAGGAGTTATCTTCTGTTAATCCCATTTAACAGATGAGGAGAGGAGTTGCAGCACAAAGTTAGGCTACTTGTTAATGGTACACAGTGATCAGTGAAAGAGGTGGGAAGGGGATCCAAAGCTACCTGACTCCAGGTGTGAAATGCTGGGAGTCTGACTTCACGGTCTTCAGAAAGAGGAGCAAAACATGCTTCTAGGCAATTGCTACTAGAATTTGTATATAGAAGAGAAAGGAGGCTCTAGTGTCTATGACGATATTCCATAGAGGGCAGATGGGGTAGTGATGTAGCACAAAGCATAGATAACATTTCTTAGTGCTCTCATCGCCTGTTGCTTGCACCACTTCTTCCTTTTTTTTCCCTCAAGATTTTATTTATTTATTTGACACAGAGAGAGAGCACAGGTAGGCAGAGCGGCAGGCAGAGGGAGAAGGGAAAGCAGACTCCCCACTGAGCAGAGAGCCTGACTTGGGGCTCCATCTCAGGACCCTGGGATTATGACCTGACCTGAAGGCAGACACTTAACTGACAGAGCCACCCAGGTGCCCCCTGTACCATTTCTAATTCTAGAAAAATCACATGCACAACTGAGATAGATGAATATCCCAGTAAGTGAGTGTTCTCTAAACTCTCTAACAGACCATAGTAGCATCCAGGTCCTAAAAAACGCTATCACTGGTAGATACCATGCCAGATTCTGGTAGAGTGAACTATCTTGGAGTTCATCATGTGGGTCTTCAGGACATCTGGGGGCTGGCCTGGGAAGGCAGCACACCCATATGCCATGAAGCTGGCAGCAAAATGAATGAAGATGCTGTCGGACAGGTGCTTGGTGCTGGGGACTGCCTGCTGTTCCAATGGCTTTTCTTTGCACACAGAGGACTCACTCAGAGGGGAGGTGTCCAGGCCCCAAGGTTTAGTTTTCTCTCCTGAGTAGCCAGTTAGTATTTGAGGTGGGAGAGGTGGGCTGTTGAGGATTTCTGGTGTCTGGGGTCCCCTGCCCCTTCTCCCCTGGCTCCTGGGGTTTCTTCCTTTCATTGAGCTGCCTGGGGCCCTCAGCACCATCTTCTAGTAGTTTCTATCAAGGATCTGGGTGGCGGGTTGAGGGGACTGGTACACAACCCCAGCATTGCTCACCAAATTATGTGTTTGTGCACATGCACTTTTATCTTTGGAGAGGTACTACGTTTTTATGGCATTTTCAATGATAGCTGTAACCCCAGAGCTCCCAGGCCAGTGGAACCATGGCTCCGTGCAGAATTGGCATGCCCAAGAAGGTGTGTTAGCACATGGCCCCCAGACACCAGGTCTAGCCAGCCCCCAGTTGCTTTAACAAGTAGTTTCACCAAAACCTCACTGAGCCAGGAGACTGCTGCTACCAGAGGGGAGTGTTTAGTGACCTATGTGCTGTCTGTACTTCCCTGGCTTTCCAGGCAGAGGCAGCCTACAAAGTGTCCTCAGGGGTCCTCTGGTGTGGCTGTTCGCAAGGCCCCCCACAGCTGAGACCCAAAACACCAGCATCTGGGTTCTGCTGTCACAGCAGCCTGTCCCTCCACACGGTCTGGAGGCTGCATCCGTCTGCCTCCCTGGGTCCCTTAGAGACTGCATCCCCATCCCAGCAAGGGGTGCTCTGCAGAGATGTTAATAAGGGGCAGTGAAATGCAAAAACAAAACAAAACAAAACCCCAAGCAACGTATTTTGAGAAATAGTTCTGGTTTTTCTGGAGTGCCTGGGTGGCTCAGTCGGTTGAACATCCCATTGGATTCTGACTCAGGTCATGATCTTGGGGTTATGAAATTGAGTCTCATGTTGGGCTCTGTGCTGGGCATGTTGCCTGTTTTGGGATTCTCTCTCTCCCCCTCTTTCTGCCCCACCATGCCGTGTGTTCACTTGCTCTCTCTCTCCCAAATAGATAAATAAATCTTTTTAAAAACTTGTGGTTTTTTTTTTTTTTAAAGTTATTGTTTCTGTACTGTAAAAGGAAATTTTGAAGTAGAGAAGGTTTTTATTGATAAAATGTGGCAACTTTTTCATGGGTGTGTAGTGCTTATTTTACTTTTCTGCTTATATTTCTATGACTCTTCTTGAGTCATAGAAATTGAGGGTCTATGTAACTCAGGCCAAAGAATTTAGCCTTTTGGGCTCAATCTGTGAAACAAGGGTACCATCAATCTCTCTTGAGTTGTTTTCAGTAAAACAGAAGAATGCCAGGCACACGAAAACTATTCAAACAATGTTTTTTCAGGAAATAAAGAATACTAATAATGATGTTTTTAGTAGGGAGATATTAGCAAGTAGCTAAAAAGCCCTTAAGTGTCAGGTACTGATTTGGTTGACTCCTACCTGTTTTACCTGCTAAGGTGCATCCGATTTTTAGCAGCATTTTATAGTTGAGGTAACTGAGGTTGCTGAGGTTGGAACTCAGATCTAATTTGATTATAGATGCCCCGTGTTTGACCTTTATGTTCCTTCCACTAATGCATCAGTGCGGGTGGAGAGCCAGACTGACATTTCTTGTCACATTTACCCAGACACATATTTTCCTAACTTCTGGGTTATTTTTTGTATTCTTTAGAAGTGACTGAGCAGTAGAGAACGGGGAGAGAGACTGTATCCCAAGAAAGACCACCTCCATAGCATCCTTTCTGGTGTGACCTTTCTGCCCTTTAGATAAATACAGAGGTGATTGGGTCACTCCCTTGCTCAAAATCAACCACCCTCCCCCAGTGATTTCCTGTCCCTCATGCCCTCTCCGGGCCAGCCTCTGTCTTCACGTCCAGCTTCCCCTTTGGTCTTGTTTATCACCTCAAGTGTAAGACAGACTGCCTGCAATCAACTGTCCTTTCCCAAGGAACCATTCTATAGCCAGTCTTCATGCTTTACTTTGAATTCCCTTTCCTAGACAAAGTACCCTTTGTCCTCTAGGGGAGGGCTTTTCTGCTGTTGGACCATGGGCCTGGATCCTTCTGCTTCCAGCTGTGCAGGGTGCCCTGAACTAATGTGTGTGTGTGTGTGTGTGTGTGTGTGTGTGTGTGTGTGTCTGAGCTTTTGCTGCCTGTGAGGCTGTGAACTCCCTGAGGATAGGAGCAGGACTTGTCCCCTTACTATCATCTGTGCCTGGCACAAATCAGGGATTTGTTCAAAGAAGGAAGAAGAAAGAATAAAATAAATGTGGTCACAGTATTCATGCTCCTTCAACACAGATCATTTCTTCTGAGTATTCCCATTGTATTGATGAGTCACTGAAGATCCCCCTTAAGTTAGATCTAGGTCTGGTGACATGGCTGGGGTCCCTCAGTGCAGTGGGTCAGCCCCTGCAGAGGCCTTGCCTCCAGGTAACAGAGCACTGAGCACAATGGCAGGATGGAGCAGGAGTTAGGAGGGAAGCAGAGCCTGCCTCACAGAGATGGCCGTGACTCCCTGTCTGCCCCTGAACGTTCAGATCACTCTGATCAGAGTACTTGACCTCTGAAAGCCTCAGTTCCCTCATCTGTAAAATGAGGGTGATGGTTTCTACCCCAAAGCGTGATGGTAAAGACCTAGTGAGATGATTAACTTAGCACGATGCCTGATCCATTCCCAGCCACAGTCCTGTTAATGAAAACACAAAGAGTTCCTTTCACGGCCATTTTTATCCTTATGGGTTACTAAGCAACCTCATTTAATACATTGATAAATACTACTGCTTTCTCATTGAATTTCCATGTCAGGAAGTGAGAAATTTTGTATTCAGTGTGAGTTAAAACAAATTCTGACTTTTTTCCTTGAGATTCCTTTAGTAATATCTCTATGGGGGCTTTGTCAGTAGGGAAGTATCTGCATGTAATAAGGTTTGTAAAGCAGGTTTCTTTTTCTAGATTGAAGGTTCATGTTTGGCCTTATGAACAGAAGTTTCTGTATTGTAGAAGCTGGGTGAGAGTGATCCATGATCAAACCATGGTCCTTGTTCATTTGTAAAGCCAATGGCCATGACTGCACTTGGGTCACTTGATGTAAAGGGGTGATAAAGGCCCATGGATAGATGAATGAAAACTCTCTCTCCCTCTCTCCACCCACCTCCATCCTTCTGTCCATCCATCCATCATTTGTCCATGCATCTGTAAGAAATGGAAGGTAGGGCCCTGGATTTCAGGTCAGCTCTTGCACAGGAGCCTGGACGGCTGCCCACTTTCCCATGGTGAGAAGCATCCATTTTTGCTCTTGTGGCTTCCCAGGTCATCTCCATGATACAGGGTTGCTGGAGGGGCTGCAGCAGAGGATAAGCAGAGCTGAATAAAGATGTGTTCTACTGGCAAACTGCTGTGTTCACTTCCTCTTGGCAGAGAACATCCTCTTGAGAGCCCTGGTGATACGGCAGAAAACGTCTGGTAGTTTCTCGCCTGGTTTTTATTGTGGGCCTCTCTGATGTCACCTTTGCCCCTCAAGATCTCTTTTCAACTGAGCAGTTAGGGGGTCCTTTTAGAGTGAAGTTGAGATCTTGTCACCTTTTTACACGGACTTCTGAGATGGCTTCCCGTGGCAGGTGACAGCTGTGCCTTACGATGAGCTTCACTTGTCCTTGAACTTGCCCCTCATTTCTCTCCTCTTTGCTTCATCCTCCAGGTTACCTGTCTCACATGCTCACCTGAGGGCCTTTACACATGCCAGTCCCTCAAAATGAGATTCTCTTTCATATTCACATGGTTCTCGTTGTTAACTTTATTCAGGTCTCCAACAGAATATCAGCTTAGTAAGGGTGTTTTCCTACTTTCGTATCTAAAATATCTCTCTTGGGGCACCTGGGTGGCTCAGTGGGTTAAAGCCTCTGCCTTCGGCTCTGGTCATGATCCCAGGGTACTGGGATTGAGCCCCGCATCAGTCTCTCTGCTCGGCAGGGAGCCTGCTTCCTCCTCTCTCTCTCTGCCTGCCTCTCTGCCTACTTGTAATCTCTGCCTGTCAAATAAATAAATAAAATCTTAAAAAAATATATTAAAAAAAAAAGAAGAAATAGTCTTTGTAAGGGTCAAAATTCAGCTCCTCCCTGCCCCACCCCCTTCTTTTTACAAAGGCATTTCCAGATTGCAGTTCCTTGTAGGGTGGGTATTTCTCTTTTCATCGTCATTTATTTCCCATCTTTCTTGCCCTTTTCCTGCTTCAACTCCGTTTTCATTTGCTTCATTTTTTCCAGTCATTTCTCCTCTCGCCACCGCCATCACTCCCAAGCCCATTGCTGCTGCTGTTTTATCTTCTTCCTCCTCTCTGAGCTCTCATCGTCTTTCTTCCTTGCCTCCCAGAGACTCTTTGGGAGCTGGGGCTGTGTGGAGTTTCTCGGCACTCTTTCATCATTGCCCTGTGCCCCCTGTTTCTATGGTTCGATGTTTACCATGCTGTGGCCTGGCCATCTCGTACCTGCGCTTGCTCACATTTGAGAAGGAGAAGAGCAGCGGGCCCTGAGAGTGTGCTGTCGTTCCACAGAGGGGATGACAACCGAGGAAGGGAAGAGAGAAGAGCATGGGGCGAGATGGGTGTTGTGCAGTGAGTACTGGGCAACCTGAACAACACTGCCTGCCTCTGCTCCTGACTTACTTCCAGGAAGGCCTTTCATTTCCCAGGCCCCGGGATAGGAGTACAGGGGTGAGGTGGTAAATCTTCCAGCCTGCAGCTTGGAGCATGAGAAAAGCACTGGCTGCAGGGTGAAAACCTGGGCCCCAGCCCCTGGGTCTGCTGTGTGGTCGTACTCAGAGCACATCACCTGTGGGTATGGACCTTCACCGTCCTCATTCGTGAAGTCGGATTGATCACATGCGCTCTGAGGCTTCTTACAGCTTTGTCTTTTGTACATTTTCAAATCCCTTCTTCTCTGAGTGAGTGTTCCTGATGTTTTTATCCTGGGCTGGTCATTACTCGGTAGGTCCTTCAGTGTTCGTTTAAGGATGGCCTGTGTTTGTGTGTGTGTGTGTGTGTGTGTGTGTGTGTCTGTGTGTTGGTGGTGGAGAATTGAATTTGTATTCTGGCACGAATGCTGGTCAGATGAGAAGGACAAAGGGCACTATTCTCTTCTTTTATACCCTCCTAAGAGGGACTTTTGCAGAATGCAGGAGCTCTGTGTCCCATTCTGAAATAAGAATACAGATGATCGTTTCGCTGTGATTTTGTTAGTCTTTGCCCAGGGGTTATCAATTCTTGAAGACTTAAGGTTCCTTGTATTCTGGATAGTCTTGGTTTTAGTTTGGCACAGTCAGTGCTCTCAGTGGACCAGACTGACCTTCACATGACACATGGTTTGACATACATATATAGACCTCAAGCATTACGTAAGAACCCAGTAAGATTCTTGTCTGCTTAGATTCAGCCTGAATCTAGAGTTGATGAATTGCAGTCTTGGAGATGTTCAAGATGTGAAATAGAGGTGAACTTGAGCTTCTAATACAGATGAGCAGAGGGTTCCCTAGAGTCAGAGGGGCCTTGCAGACACTAAGTAGGTGGCATTGAAACATCTTTCTTGAAGAAAAATCATTTTCCCCCCTCAAAGGAAAACCATTTTCCCCCAAAGGAAAAAAGCTTTTTTCCCTAAACAAAGTTATCTGGGGGAACTTTAATATATAAAATGGATAAGACTTCTTTATTGTTAAATATGTCCTTCAAATTTAAATATACTACCTTTATTAATTCACTGAAGACAGTGACTCAGCCTGACAGTTCAGGTTCTCACCAGTATGTTAAAACTTGGTAATAATACATTTAAGTTAATGCAGTCTTTTTAGGTGTAAAAATAATTAGAAGCCTATTTTCCAAAATGAAATTTAAATGGAATGCTTGTGAACTCTCAACATTGTCTCTGTTAGTCTCCATTAGAATCCAGAGTTCCCCTGATTTCAATTTGATACAGTGGAAAAAAGACAGTCTCTTCAATAAATGGTGCTGGGAAAACTGGACAGCTATATGTAGAAGAATGAAACTCGATCATTCTCTTACACCGTACACAAAGATAAGCTCAAAATGGATTAAAGACCTCAAGATTATATACCAGGTATCATAGATTCTAGGTTTGTAAGACTAGATAGGTCTGCATTTAACCCCATTCTCTTTTATGATACATAAGTAAGTAAAGCAAATAAAACAAAAGCAGTGTCTTCTGGTTGTGCTTATTTCTACTAAGCTAAAGCCATCTTTGTCATCTTTGGACATCCCTGATTCTTAGAAGGCTCTCACTGTAGAATTGAACTCTGTGCCCTGTCCTTCCTTCCATTGTTCTGGGCTTTCCCCTTTGGGGCCTGCAGAGCATGTCAGAGCCCCTGTCTGCAGGACAGACCCTCAGATATTTGTAACCCTGACCATTTAGCCATGATTCTTCTCTTCTTTGGCAAAACAGTCCCAGTTCCTTCAATTGTTCCTTCTGTGACAACATGGTTTTTGTGTCCCTTTGGCATCCTTGTCCTTTTCCTCTGAATGTGTTGTCAGTTTTGTCTGTATTGAAGTAGTCCATGACCCAGGTATGTCTGATGGAGAGCAGAGCCAGACCATACCCATTCTTAATGGATTTTCTAGGTTTTCACCTATGCAGAATAGGGCAGAGTAAGCATTTTAGGGTGGCTGTGTCAGTGACAAATCAGGCTTAGTTGATTATTGACCCAAATCCTAACTGGCATCCAGGTGTTAAACTGCATTTTGCTTCATTCCTTATTTATGTACTTGATTATTTGGGAACCATAGACAGGACCTTTCTTCCCTAAGGACTACTAGGATAATTTAAGAGTACAGATTATCATTGGAATTTTCTTATACCCGAGCCAGTATATTTCCTGCAGCAATCTGCTGAAAGTGTCACATATATTTTCAATTTCTAGGAGTTCTATATTTCATACATCTGTGAGTATGTTAGTGATTTTATTTAATTTATTATTTCTTTTAGTGACTTTAAAAAGGAAGTAATCTAAAGAGACTTTTTTAAAAAAAAGTTTTTATTTATTTATTGGACAGATAGAGATCACAGCCAAGCAGAGAGCCTGATGGGGGGCTCGATCCCAGGACCCTGGGATCGTGACCTGAGCTGAAGGCAGAGGCTTAACCCATTGAGCCACCCAGGGGCCCCTAAAGAGACTTTTAAAGCCTACTTGTTTTTCTTGAGGAATTGGAGTAATTTACTGACCTCTGTCATGACTTTTTTTTCCCCCTCATTTGAGCTTTGATACAGAAACAAAGGCTATTTCAGTTCTGAAGTGGTGAATCATCCCATCCAGTGTGAAAGTCATGCAGAATTTTGGATTTGTGTGTTTATGTATAACTGAGTTTATAGCAGAGATATGAAAATGGGTGGCTTTTTAATATTAACATATATATTTAATTTATGGTAATTGCTCCTTTCGGTAAATAATTGTGTTTCTTATGTAATTCAGATCTTTTATATCCTTTGTCACTTTTTTGGTCTGCTTCTACCATTAGCTACTAAGAGAGGCATGTTAAAGTCTAACTTGTGGTATGGATTGGTCTAGCTCTTTGGCTTGTTCCTTTTAAAATTTTTTAATGTTTTGAAGCTATGTTATTGGGTGCCTACAGATTTAATATGACGATAATCTCTTTTTCAACTATGATGCAAAGTTCCTCTTTCTTTACTAATATGTCTTCCTTTGAAATCTGTTTTTTCAGGGACATCTGGGTGGCTCAGTCATTTAAGCATCTATCTGCCTTTGGCTCAGGTCATGATCCCAGAGTCCTGGGATTGGAGCCCCACATAGGGCTCCTTGCTCAGCTGGGAGCCTGCTTCTCCCTCTGACTTCCACCCCCCCGGTTGTATGCTGTCTTACTCTCTCTGACAAATAAATAAATAAAATCTTTAAAATATATACTTTTTCTGATACTTTTTTACTTTGAAGCTTTTTGTGTTTTTCTTCTTTCATTTTTGAATTAAAAAACTCTATACTGTGTTGGTATTGTATGTGGGTCATTTCATTAACACTTAAGATAACTGCCAGTGTATTTGGATTTATATCCTATAACTGTCTGTTTGACATACGTTTTATGTTTTTGTTTCTCTTGTTTTTGTGATTTTTTTTTTAAAGATTTTATTTATTTATTTGACAGAGAAATCACAAGTAGATGGAGAGGCAGGCAGAGAGAGAGAGAGGGGGAAGCAGGCCCCCTGCTGAGCAGAGAGCCCGATGCGGGACTCGATCCCAAGACCCCGAGATCATGACCTTAGCCGAAGGCAGCGGCTTAACCCACTGAGCCACCCAGGCGCCCTTTGTTTTTGTGATTAATAAAATATTTTCTAATAGGGTTTTTCTTCTGTAACTTGTTATACATTATTCTATTGTTACCATCAACTTAAAACATATGTGTTTGACATAAACATAATAAGCTATTATGTTTAATATTTTCCCCAAACTCCTAGACACTTGAATCACATTTGCCTTTTACATTATTTTTGTCAGACATTTTAGTTCTACAAGTGTTTTAAACTCCATGACATAGTTCCTATTTTGTACATTAGATATTAATTATATTTACTCTACTGTTAGGTATCTCCTCTTGGGTGTCTATGTTGGAGATCATTTTATTTCTGCTTGAATAATTCACTTTAGTTTTTCTTTTAGTGTTGGCCTGCTGGCCGTGAAATCCCTCAGTATTCATCTGAAGCATTTTAATTTTAGTGTCCTTTTTAAGGATTTATTTATTTATTTATTTTGAGAGAGGGAGAAGGGTGGGGAAGGGGCAGAGGGAGAGGGAGAAAGACAATCTCAAGCCGACTCCCCTCTAAGTGTGAAGCCTGATGCAGGACTCTATGTTACAGCCCTGAGATCATGACCTGAACTGAAATCAAGAGTCAGACACTTAACTGACTGAGCCACCTGGGTGGCCCAAGGATATATTTGATAGGTATGGGGTTTTAGGACCTCTGTTATTTTATATCATCACTTTAAAGATAATATTCTGTTGTCCTCTGACTTCCATAACTTCTCTGAGTGGTTCTCCCCTTTCTGGAATTTTAATGCATTTGTTCTTTTTCCCAGTTTTCTGATACCTTTAAGAATATGACCTTTTAATTTTTCTGTCTTGATTTTCTAGTTGCTACCAGCAAGAATGTTGGACTTCTATGGTCTGTTTTATCTTGTCTTGAAATGGAAACCATTCCTACTTGAAAGGGTCTTTGTGGAAATAAGTGTTGCATTGTCTCACATGGGTTTAAAGAAATGCTTAAACACAGTAATTTGGAATAAAAGACTTAATGCCCAGAGCGCTTTGTTTGAATTGTGCTTGAAGAATGTAAAGAGGATGACCTAACTTGCAGGTTTGGGGTAGGAATCAAGACACTCACTATTGTCCATCTGGCTCTGGGACCTTGAGCTAATTAATACTAACTGGTTCCTGTACTTTTATTTACTTACCAATAAAATGGAAAAATATACTTCTAAAAATTCTCAAGAATCTCACAACACTTAACATGCTCCTCTGCAGGGAAGGTTCTGTGTCGAATTACTATTTTTTGTTGTAAAGACAAGTTTCAGATGTTGAAAATAATCAAATTTGATAATTCACTTAAGAGCATTTGTTTATATTAGCATAATTGTTTTCATGGAATGTATTAGTAAACTTGCAATACAATATTTAACCCCTCAGTTAACATGTCCCTTTAACATGCTTCTACCCTAAAAATCACCCCATATAAAGGCTGTGCAGAATATTTTGAAAAATAATAGCGCATGTCTTATTATCCCAAAAAGTTCACCGTTGCCCCTAAATGGTATTTATTATGTTCCCATTATTATTTTGGTTCTATAGAAGTTAGAGTTGAATGGCATAGGTATGAGAATACAATGAAACCCATAAACCTTTACTCAGAAAAATAGGCACATACACATACAAAGAGAGTTTTTGCTAACAATTTTAAATTGTGCCCAGATTTCCTGAAACCCATTTATGGATTCTTCCTGTGGCCCCAAATTAAGAAACACCACTATAAAAGGATGCATACTTTGTTCTCATTGTCATAATTTGAAACTACAGTATTTATTGCCTATTTGTGCCAAGTATTTTAGAAACTAGATGATTGGTTAGCAAATGGCATTGTTAGTAAACAGATATAATTATATGTAGATATATTGTCTATAGAGGGTGAGAGGGAAGACAGTAGGATGTTTAGTGATTAGGATAATACAGGCATTAACCAAGTTACTCAAGGTATTTAGAGACCTCGTTTAAGGAAAAAATATTTAGAATGTGCACGTCAGTGCTGACCATTTCCATCTTAAATGTCTTCAGAAGAAGAGTAAAATAATTGGATGAAAGAAATAGTTTATTGGGGCAAAAAGATTGAATACCTTTTTTGGTTCTATGAGAAAAAATCCACAGATGTCACAGCATTTCAGCAGAAGGCTTGGTCTTTGACTGACAATTATTGATGAGTTTTACAAGCAGAATTTCTCAAAGAGGAGGCTTCTTGGTAAATTGGTTTCATTAACTTGTGTGTGTGTGCGTGCGCGTCTGTGTGTGTGTGTGTTTATATTAAGTTGTATTCAGTATGGTTATAGTCCAGCTTTCCTCCTCAGTATTTGTTCCCAATTTCCATGTTACTGGCCTGCAGAGATTTTACAGGAGTATTTGAGTACTTTTATATGGCCAATAGAAGAATAACAGGTGGTACACCTTCACTGTTCAGAGAGGAGAGGGATGGACTGTGATGTTCATCTCAGCTGGTTCACTTGAGAAAGTGAAAATTTTGACCTGCTTAAGGCAAACATGAATGCAAATGTGAATAAAAAAGGGAAGACCAGAATTCTTGAAGTTGTAATTTGAACAGGCCACTAACAATGTTGGCACTATTTAGCAGTAGTCTTTAGTAAAAGTGAGACATAAATTAAGGGGTGGGGGGAAGAAGTGAATGAAATCGATGAGGAACTGTTTGCTGTCCATAAATGAGGAAATAGGAATTTTAGCAAGGTTGTAATGAAAATGATACTCATGACCAGCACTGGTGGCCATGGAATTTGATAGAACATTATTGGAAAGCAGTTTGGCGATTTGTGACAAACTTTCACATTTTTGGACCCATTTCTGGAATTTTATTCCTTAATAGTAAAACATAAAATAATGCACAAGAAAAAGTTTCTTGTAGTATCATTTATAATTGTAAGCTAGAAACACTCTTCAAGTACAACAATACAGGGGTAACAGAGGAGAATATAGAACATCTCATTTGATGGAATGCAATTTAAAAGGGTGCCAAAAAACAGAAAGTGGAAAAGTACTTTTCCTGGAAGAGATAGGAACACCATATGTGTATTTATGCTGTGAGGTTAGCTCTGTAAGAATTAGCTGTGTCTTGCACGAAGACTGGAAGGCAATAAAGGAATGAAAACAAGTTGGTACATTGGAGTGGTGTCATTTCGATTTCTTTTATCCCTATCGTTTTGTTTAATACCGAGAAATTTTTAAAAAATTTTTTTACTGAGAAATTTTAGACAGTCTTCTAACTTAATGTGCTTATGAATTTTTGTGTTCAATATTGAATTGGAAATTGAGATATGTGATATGAGGCCTGTTTTGCCCCTAATAGCTAATAGATAGCTGTTGTCCCAAAAAACAATTTGCTGAGCCGATTATTCTTTCCCCACTGGCTTGAAATGTCACCTTTATTACATAACTTCCATGTGTCTGCTTTTCAGCTCCATACTCAGTGGTCTGTCGTGCCCAGGTCGCACTGTTTAAATTATTATGGTTTTATTGCAAGGTATGCTTTGTGGTAGGGCAAATTCTGACCTCACTCTGCACAGCTCAAGCGCTATCTTTCTCTAGACTGTTCCCATTCTTGTGAATCTGTTCTTCCAGATGCACTTTAAAATAGCCTTCTTTCATTTGAAGATTAATTTTGGGTTTTGGCTAGAGAACATTAAAGGTTTAGATTAATTTGGGGAAATAACTTTGCCCGTTATGCCTCTTACTATGTCTGGAATTTTCAGCAAAATTAGTGGTTTTTTAAAATTTTTTTAAAATTTAAACTCAGTTAATTACCATATAATATATTATTAGTTTCAGAGGTAGAGTTCATTGATTCATTGGTTGCATAAAATACCCAGTACTCGTTATATCATGTGTCCTCTTTAATGCCCATCACCCAGTCACCCCATCCGCTCACCCACCACCACTCCAGCAACCCTCAGTTTGTTTCCTACAGTTAAGAGTCTCTAATGGATTGTCTTCCTTACTGGTTTCGTCTTGTTTCCATTTCCCTATGATTCTCTGTTTTGTTTCTTAAATTCCATATATGGGTCACATATGAAAATTGTCTTTCTTTGATTGACTTATTTCACTTAGCCTCATACTCTCTAGTTCCATCCACGTTGTTGAAAATGGTAAGATTTCACTTATTTTTTTAAAAAGATGTATTTATTTGACAGACAGAGAAAGAGAGAGAGAGGGAGAGACAGTGACAAAGGGAATACAAGCAAGGGAATTGGAGGGGGAGAAGCAAGCTTCCCGCCGACAGGCAGCCCAGTGCAGGGCTGGATCCCAGGACCCAGAGATTATGACCTGAGCTGAAGGCAGACACTTAAAAACTGAGCCACCCAGGCATCCCCAGGATTTCATTTTTTGATGGCTGAGTAATACATAGTTGTGTGTGTGTTTATACACACACACACACACACACACACACCCCACATCTTCTTTATCCATTCATCTGTCAATGGACATCTGGGCTCTTTCCATAGTTTGGCTATTGTGGACATTACTGCTATGATTATTGGGATGCACTTGCCCCTTCTAATCACTACATTTGTATCTTGAGGGTAAATACCAAGTAGTGCGATTGAGCGTTTTAGGGTAGCTCTATTTCCAACTTTTTGAGGAACCTCCACACTGTTTTCCAGAGTGGCTGTACAAGCTTACAAATAGACACCTGAAAAATGCTCACCATCACTTGGCATCAGGGAAATACAAATCAAAACCAAAGTTAGATACCAAAGTGAGATACCTCACACCCGTCAGAATGGCTAAAATGAACAAGTCAGGAAATAACAAATGTTGGTGAGGATGAGGAGAGAGGGGAACCCTCTTACACTGCAGGTCGAATGTGTGTTTCTTTTAAATGTGGGATATAGTGAATTGACAGAAAGATGATGAGATGTGTTTAGTATTTCTCCATAGAAGCAGAGTGATTCTGACATTGAAGGCAGTAAATTCACTTTGGAAAGATTATAGTTTTAATTGCCTAAAAGTGTGAAATTGATCCTAGGGGGAGAATAGGTGCAAGCCCACTGGAATTCTGTAGATTGGAATTTATCCTTGCCATTAATAAAGTTAGTGGCCCTTTAAGAAAAAGAGCAAGTTTTCAGTGGCCACAGTGTTTAGAAAGACCCCAGTCGCTCCCCCAAGTTGTAACTTGTGGCTGGTTATTTATACTGTACTGGATTTGGGGAACATTTTCAGAAACCCATTTCTCCTGATGTGTGTAGCTTAGTCTGAATCTCCTTGGATCATTCACTTTCCAGAAAGAAAATGTTCATGTTCTTTCATATTCATATTTTCTTTTTCTGTCATCCTTTCCTGCTCACCCTCGATCCCATTTTTTCTCTTTTGAGTTTCTCTCTTAATTCCTGCATCACCCCCATCCCTCCTGCTCTCAGAATGCCTTCCGTGTCTTTCTGATCTCGTTGCGATTAGCAAGTAAGAGGACCCGTTTTATTGCTGACTAGTGTCCTTAGTGCTAAGACTGTGGGCATCTCACTTTAATGCATAGGTCTTATATCTGACCTATTTTTGTTTATCTTCTTTTATCAGTGTAGTGTATGGTGTGGACTCAAAAGGAAGGCACACCTGAATTGTAAAACTGTTAATTTAGTGTTGCATTGTTTTTGAAAGTCTTGGAACTAAACTCCTTTACAAGTTGTGGTCCTTGTTCACCCAACCAAAGAAAATAGGCATGTGATGGTTATTTTGATTAGATACAGATTAGATATTCTTCTGATGTGTGAAAAGCTTTGATCTGTTGATACAATTTGTTTTCTTTAAAAAAAAAAAATGACAAGTCAGGTCAGATTCTGTTCGTGGACAATTAACAGTCCCTTTAGTCACCAGGAACATGAGGAACGCAGACTGTTCTTCCTTTTTTAGGAAATGGAATTTCATCTAAGTTTCCTCTCTGTCATGTCAGACATTTGTTACTGGGTTTTTTTGTTTTTTTTTTTGCTTTTCAGAGCCTCTTCCTGAACTTTTTTGGGAAGCTGTCATATGGTGGATTATTCTTGGCATGCTGTTTTCTATTGATTACATTCGTGTATGTTTGCATGCGCTCACATGCAGAGAAAGGACAATCCAAAACTGTGTTAGCTAGTGGTTTTTTAAACCACAATTTGTATTTATACTACTTCATAATTTAAGATAATGCTTTGTGTGTGCTAGATTTCAAACTGCTAGGAAAACATTGCCTTTTTATTTTTAAAGTTTGGATGAACTATCCATGTGATTATTGGAGAAAGGAGTTCTGCAGTGATTTTTTTTTTTTCTGATACTGATTGGCCTACTTCTTGATATCCTACAGAATATAGTGCTGATAATAGCCATCAAAGGCAAACAGATGGTAAGGAGACTGTGTAGAATTTCCTTTGTTTCCTTTTCTCCCCTATCACAGGGGGAGGAACTTGCCAAGAGAGGGTTTGTTTTTGTTGGACAAGCACACAAAAGCCCAGATGCTTCTCAGCCGTGGGCCAAGCTCTGGACGCCTTCCAAAGTGGGCGACCCTTTCCACCTCCTAGTTTCCATTTCCCTGCCACTCCCACGGGCTGGGTGGAATGTACCATCTCCCTGGAGGACTCTGGTTATATTGCTTTTTTGTTTTTGAGTGGAGGGAGTATCCTGAATCCTTTGAGTCTTCCAGCGTCTCAAGATGGTCTGGCAGGCCTGTCTACCGGTGCTTCTCCCTTGGTTGTAGCAATGTAGGTCTAGCCCTTCCACACAGCCTCTGGATGATAACGTCCGTTCAAGCCCTCACCTGCTACATGCTTCCTTGACATACCTTCTTTCCTTGACATACCTCACGTTCCTCTGTGAGGCAGCTTCTCTCCTTGGAACTGGGGCACTTAGCAGGGTGTGTGCCCACTAGAAGCTCTCAAGAGAGAGTGTGAGGCCATGCTGGATGCAAAAGAGGAGTTGGAATTCTTTCAGAGAAGACAAATAGCAACTGGAAATGGCACAGCAAGGGTGGGAGCGTGTGGAGCTGTTTATTGGGCACAGTGTGTGAATAGTTCAAGTTCTTACAACCTGCTGGGATCCAGTACAGGGTAAGGTGATGACTAAAAATTATTGTTTTGAACCTTGGTACTGTGGGGTATGTCAGGTACAGAAAAAAAAAAAAAAAAGGAATCCGTGATGTTCATCAGGTAGGAATTCAAATGAAATATAAGACAACAAAGTTCAGTCCCATTTATATAGCTAGTAAACTTAAAAACTTTCTTCCCTGTGCTCTGGACTTCTTCAGCCTTCAGAACAGAACAAACCAGCTCTCACACCATACTGTCAAATGTCAGAAAGCATCTCTCTGTCATTGCAAGTGTTTGCTGTTGGGAAGGAGGATTTGTGATATTTGAGTGTCAACCACATGATCTCAGTGTCACAAATAACATTGTTTTGGATCCTCGCCCTTCTTATTTATTTATTTATTTATTTAGAGCCAGGACAAGAAGGTGTGATGATGCCTCAACTTACTCATTTTTTTCTTTTCTTTTTTCTTTTTTTAGGGGCAGAAGACCGTCTATGCAAAGTTTGGCAAAAATGTGTATCTTCCTAAAGATGCCGAGTTTTACTTTATTTACAGCGGATCTCATCAGAGACACATCGTGATTGCTGAACGCGCTGAGGATAATGTTCTCCAGTCTAGCATTCCAGGTGAGGTGTAGTCTTTACTCTGCAGATCTGTCTGGAAGCATCTGTCCTCCAGGGACCTAGACTGGGAAGAGGACCAGGAGGAGAAAGTAAACAGTGCTGCAAAGTGAGATGGGTGTGTGTGAGAGTGGCGGGGCGAGTGGGGGCCTGCTGTGGCGCACGGGTCTAGGAGGCGGGGAAGGGACAGAGCCCATGAGGACACTGACACTTGGGTCATCTTATTTATGAGCCTCTTTTGGCTGTGTCTGCCTTGCTGAGACTGGGCAGGCCCATCCTACTGATGGCACCCAACTTAGAAAGTCGGCTATGCTTTGAGTGTAGTCCAATGGAGGAGTCTCTCTGTCTTGGTATCACCTGTTGTCCCAGGGACTATGGCCAGGGATGGCTCAGGCAGAACTGAGACGTTGGCAACAGGTTGTCATTCTCTCTCCCTCCTTCCCCTGTGGTCAGTCTGGCAGCCCCGGTGTTCACCGCTCTCCTGCTTGCTCCTTTTGGAGGCTGGGTTCTTTCCTTGGGCCTCTGTGTATCCAGACTCTTCCTTCCTGGATCTCAGGCTCCAGAACTTTCTCTTCTCACCACCAAAATGTTCATGTTCAGAAACTTGTCATTCTCTTACATTCTTTTTCAGTTACCATGGTGACAGATGACTCATTAATATTTCATGCCAATGTTTGTTAAGAGCTAATAGTTGTCAGCATCAGTTGCATATTTTCACTGGGCTGTGGGTTATCTGTCAGAGACATGAAGCTGTAGTCCAGAGGCGTAATGAAGATATTATTACTTACAGGATGGGAGGGTTTTGTTGTTCTGGTTTATTGATGGGTTAGTTTTCCTTAACTAGGGGTCTTTGAGGTCCTCTAAATTGCAGCATGTAGGGAACCTTCAGTATTTTGAAGGGTGGGATTGTCCTCATTTTTAGAGGGAAGATGTTTCTAAGTGCTTCTGCAGTATAGGCGGATAGTAAACATGCAAACAACACAGACATAAAATTGCAGGGATGTACAAAGGCTTGTCAGCCCTACCTGGGCTTGTACATCAGATCAACCTGTTGCCCCATTTCTGAGACCATGAGCATGTTTTTAAACATGCTGCTGTAATTGATGTAATGCTTTCTATACAAGTTAACACATTTTACAGAGTCAGTTGGGCATGATTAAAGTTCACCTTTCCTTATTTTTTTTTTAAGATTGTATTTATTTATTTGACAGAGAGAGTGTGCACAAGTAGACAGAGCAGCAGGCAGAGGGAGAGGGAGAAGCAGGCTCCTCGCTGAGCAGAGACCCCAATATGGGACTCGACCCTAGTACCCTGGGATCATGACGAGGGCAGATGCTTAACCAACTGAGCCACCCAGATGCCCCAAACTTTCCTTCTGTGAATACACAAGTAGCCAAGTAATAAATATTAACCAACCATTCTTTTGCTCTGCCTCTGGATGTTTGTATATTTTCATTGGTAATCCAGGCATACATCAGGTGCATGGTTGTAGGTGAATTTACAGAATATAATGTAATCCATAAAGAGTGATGAGTATAATGTGCAATGAAAACCAAAGCATTGTATGTAATTTGGAAACCAAAATTTTTTTTTTCTGAATTACATCTGTGTTCAAATTCTAAATTAAGTTGAACAACTTTAAACAACTAGTTGAGAGCAATAGTGGAAAACCAGACCCAGGCCGTACGAAACATATAGAAACTGAGTAATTTTCAACACTTCTCTATTTGGCCTAGTAACTACCATACTGACAAGAAAAAAAAAGTAGACCTCATTAATGGCACAGAGTCACTTCAGCTTTGTCTCTTCTGCCTCAGCCTTTTGGCTTTGGCCTTTATGTTTTTACTGCCTTTTGTTTCTCCCTCTTGGTTTTCTTTTACAAAGCCTCTTATGGAGGAAGAATGAAAACAATAACTGAAGTGCCAATCCCAGTATCAAAAGTTTTATCATTTTCTTTACTTGGATGTATGGGTGAGTCTCCTTCTAGTCCTTGTGTGTTAAAGAAGATCTGTTTGATGACATCATGGCCTACTGCAAAGTGAGGGTTCTCGCCTTTGATTTTAACAAAGGTGATTTCGTATAGATGGGTGACAGTCCTTGTTTCTGAACCTTATTAAATGTCTCTCTCCTGTTACAGCTTTCCCAGGGTAACCTTTCAGAAGAATGTAGAGTGGATTTCTGTAGTCTGTCCTGGAAGTGTATAGTCTGGGGATGGAGGGCTGAATTCTGTGCCTGGACCATTGGGTCATTTTGGAAGAGGTGGTGTGAGCGTGACAGTCGTTATCGCTTAGTGAGCTGGGATGCTCTTGTTCCTATGAAGGATCCTATTAGCCATTTGCTTGGGGGCCAGTGGTAGCTGAATGTTAACCCTTCTTCTGTCTGGCTGTGACTGTAGTAATCACAGCAGTTTGGTGGTACTGATTCCTGGGTATCCTGGCAAGTGCAGCATAAAATGTATCTGGCTAGTTGTTCACCCACCTTGGCCAAGTGAAAGAAGATTATAAAAGGGAAGGACAGGTGGCAGGATTAGATAACCAGCCACAACAGAATTCTTAACACCGCCAAGACACAGAAGCCATTCTCAGAAGTGGTAGGAGTGGGGGCAATGAACAACATTGGTTACGTACTTCTGTTGAGTTCTCTTCACCCACCCTTAATCACATTCAAGGGAGCTCTTTGGAGCTACTTTATGAAACTGTTATTGAAAACAATACATAAAAATACAAGACATAGGAGGAAGTGGCAGAGGACAAAAGGGCAAAGGCCTCGAAGAGGATGAACTTGCCAAATAACGACATTTGATGATGATAGGAGAATAGACATTGAAATGCTCAGAACTCGTAAAAGTTACTTTTTTAAAAATCAGGAGTCATTGAAAGAAGATGGAATCTGCTTTAATTTGGCCCCACAAACAGGGCAGCATTTAAAGATAAACTTAGGGTGCCTGGGTGGCTCAGTAGTCTAAAGCCTCTGCCTTCGGTTCAGATCATGATCCCAGGGTCCTGGGATTGAGCCCCACATCAGGCTCTCTGCTCAGTAGGGAGCCTGCTTCCTCTCTCTCTGCCTGCCTCTCTGCCTACTTGTGATCTCTGTCAAATAAATAAATAAAATCTTAAAAAAAAAACAACAAAAAAAAAACTGGCTGCATTCCTTTTCTGCCTTGCTCTCCGGGAGCACGGGGTCTCCTTTCGCAGTGCAGTGAATCTGGTGACCCCTGACTTGGACATGGGGCGAGCATCTCCTGTAGGCTCTAGGTGAACTGTTTACTGTCTTGTTGTCCAGGCCATGGGCTTCAGGAGACGGTGACAGTGTCTGTGTGCCTCTGCTCAGAAGGTTACTCCCCCGTGACCATGGGCTCCGGCTCAGTGACTTATGTGGACACCATGGCTTGCCGGCTGGCTCGTTTGCTGGTCACCCAAGCTGATCGCCTCACAGCCGACAGTCATCAGACCTTGCTGACTCCATTTGCACTGACGGTGGGAGCCCTGCCTGCCCTGGACGAAGAGTTCGTGCTCGCTCTGACCCATCTGGAGTTGCCTCTTGAGTGGACAGTGTTGGGAATTTCTTCACTCGAAGGTGGGTCTTCACCAGAAAATTCAGATATCTTTCCTCGGTGTGAAGTTGAGAATGTGCTTTAGAACTTGTTGTCTGTCTCCATGGGTTCATGTTTGTGCCCATTTTTGTCCTGAGTCTTATTCTAATGGGACAATGTTGCCTGAGACCTGAGTCCCTCATCCCTGGACTGGGTGACGCTATCTGGCTCTCTTCCGGGTGATGAAGAGATTTGCCTCAAGGAGGGAAGGACCATTTCTTGGTGGCAAGCTCTTGAGCCAGCTGCTTTGGACTGTGGCTCTACTTCTGTTGGCCCTATTGGGCCATCAGGCAGCAATCAGGAGTAACAGGCGGCCAGCTCTGTGGGAGCACTGCAAACAAATGTGGCATGCGGGAAATAAAACTGGTATATTGACATCTTTAAAATGCCAGTGTCACTGAGAGCATTCGAACATTTGTATTAACTTCAGGAGAAAACTCTGGGTGGCCCCTGTTTTTTAGGAGACTGAATAGACTTACCATCAATCACGTGGAATTTGTGTGTGAACAAAGAGGGATGTTTTGTGGAAGTCCACACAAGCCTCGAGGGCAAACTGTTCAATAGATACTTCTTTGGTTGATTACAAATCACAAGATTTTATCAGAAATTGATGGTATTTTGTATTTTATTGAACGCATATAATTTTTCTGTCTTTCTCTATTTTTGTGTGACTAGTTATTGGATAATGCTGTTTTTAAGAATTTCTACTTCCTGATTACAGATTGGCTTAAATTAAATTGGATAAGATTAAATGGGCTAATCGAGGTAAAGGGATATGCATTTTGTAAACAGAATCTTAAGGCCCTATGCTACACACAGAGAAGATCTCCATTTGTTTCTTTCAGTCAGGGTTCTAGTAAAACCCTCTTGAGAAATGGAAGATGTTTCTTATTGCTGAAGAACTTGGATGAGACAGTTTACAATCCTAGTTCATCGTTGAGCCAGGCCTGACTCCTGTGTGCTGTACTGGGCTTTATAGTGGCTGCTTGATATGTATGAAGGGTAGGTACCCTGGGGACTAGGTGGTATCCATTCTCCTCACCAGTATCTCCAAGACCTCCAAGATGGCTTGGAACATATCAAGTGTTCAAGAAGTATTTGTGGTATGAATGCAAGTTGTATTTTGGGACCTTTAAAAGAAAGTCACAATACCTAGATAGCACTATTACAATTCATATGTATATGAAAAAAGTACATGTTTTCTGGCTAAGGAAATTTATCTCTCTCTCTCTCACACACACACGTATACATGCGTGTCCCCATATGCTCACACATACATGTACATATACATGTATGTTGATATACATGAATGTACTCACATATGTAGTGATTTGTGTATATATGTATGTTTTCTGACTAAGGAACTTTATTTTCTTAAGCCTCCTAACCTTTCTTTTTTTTTTTAAACTAATATTGGAGTGTATTTTACTTTTTGGAAGGCAGATTCATTTTGACAAAGGCATAAAGTTTTCATTCTTTTTCTCCAGTCACTGTACGCAAAGCCACAAGTAAAATGCCCCTAAGCCTCCGGGAGCAGTAGATGCAAGTCAGAAGCAGGGCTCCTTCCCTAGCCCACTGCCTCCCTCAGCATAGCAGCTTGGAGTCAGCAGTGGACTAAGCTGTGCCTCTGCAGATGACAAATTGTTGAAGGTTATGGGACTTAATTACTGCACATGAATAACTTAAACTAAGAGCCTTTAAAATGGGATTCCTGTTACACACATGCTATGTTTTCATCCTACAATTTAGGAATGAATTAAGAAATCTTAGTTCTCTGGACTGACAATAATACATGCGTACCATTTTCTGTGTTGGGGGTAGATGTCTGCACAGTCATTGCTGATAGATATACATAGCCAGGTAAGTTGGGTGAACAGTAGCCTAACTGCCAAGTTGGCAAGGGTCACCCAACTGCCATTTTTATTGCTATTTAGAAATGTATTTGTGTTTTCTAAGTTTTCATTGGTCATGACTTTTGTTTATCCATATCCTTAAAGTAGGCAAATTTATGTCAGTAAGAGGTTCTTTACTTTGCATGAGATATATTTTATGGGAGAACAATTCTAGTGTCATAGTCATTGGAAATCTATGTTTTGGAGTTGGGTTCAAATCCTGATCCTGTTGCTATGGGGCTTACTGGGCAAGTTACTTTACTTCTTGTGTCATAATGTTTTAACTTCTGAAATGAAGCTTTATAGTATCCCTCTCATCAGCTTGTTGTAATGATTAAATTAGATAATATGCAGTGAATCTTCTTTAACAGTCTCTGAGTATATTAAGTTCTCAGTAAAAGTTGACTTTCATGTGCATATGTGAATCGATTTTAATATATGGAGTATATTGTATGTACATATACAAGATGGAAAATTTGTACAAATGCAAATTAGACTTGGTTTGGACAAATGAAGCTACAAAGGATAAAATCTTGGTATTGTAAAAAATTAATTGTATATGTGCTGCCAAAGCGAGCACTGTAAAAAAATTAATTGAAAATTCCTAGGAACTTCTCTAGACTTTCTCTTAGAACAGTTTACAGTGCTGGAGGTAACATTGCCTTCAGCCTAGACTTATAATGGAACTTCTATACAACATCAGTGTTCAGGTAGAGTTAATACACTTTTTTTCTTTTGCCTCCTCTGAGTGAATGAATTCCACTACCTTAGTTTGCTGATCCTTTCTTCCATTTAATCTAGTCTACTGTTGAATCTTTTTTTTTTTTTTTTAATTTTCATTTCATGTGTTATGTTCTTGAGCTCTATAATTTCTGGTTAGAAGTTGTTTATATTTTCTACCTTTTTTTGTTGAAATTTTCACTTTGTTCACACATTGCTTCCCCAACTGTGGAAAGGATCTTTATGACTGTTATTTTGAACTCTGTATTGGATAAATCACTTACCTCCATTAAGAATTGATTTTTTAGGGGCACCTGAGTGGCTCAGTGGGTTAAGCCTGTGCCTTCAGCTTGGGTCGTGGTGTCAGGGTCCTGGGATTGAGCCCCATGTCAGGCTCTCTCCTCTGTGGGAGGCCTGCTTCCCCCTCTCTCTATGCCTGCCTCTCTGCCTACTTGTGATTTCTCTCTGTCAAATAAATAAATAAAATCTTAAAAAAAAAAAGAATTGATTTTTTAAATTTAAAAAATTTACCTTGTTCTTTTGTTTGGAACCTGTTCTCCTGTTTTTTTTTGTTTTTTGTTTTTTGTTTTTTTTTCATTTTCTTTGACTCTCATGTTGGTTTCTGTACATTAGATGAAACAGACACCTCTCCCAGTCTTGACAAACTGGTCTCCTGTAGATGAACCTTGTTGGTCAGCTTAGCCCAAGTTCCTGGTTGCTTCTCAAACTTTATTGATTGTCCAACTTGCTCTCTGTGTTCTTAGAGGTACCCAGTAGTTGGGGATGTGCTAAGACCCATCAGTGTCCTGTAGGAGAAGATCTCACTCACAACTCAGATATAAGCTCATTAGAAACCCTATGCTTAGGCATAAGCTGGGACAGTATGCAGTCAAATATCTTCCAGGAAAAGGGTGGGAGATGAGCATTCTTTGCTCCCTCTGTGCTGAACCCTGAAGGGATAGTTGCCGCCAGGGTTTCTCTATACGCCCATTAACGATTACTTCTTCTTGTTCTTTTTTTTAAATCTTATTTATTTATTTGTCAGAGAGAGAGAGAGAGAGAGACAGACAGACAGTGCACAAGCAGGCAGAGGCAGAGAGAGAAGCAGGCTCCCCACCGAGGAGCCTGATGTGGGCCTCGATTCCAGGACCCTGGGATCATGACCTGAGCCGAAGGCAGTGGCTTAACCAACTGAGCCACCCAGGTGTCCCAGCAACAATTACTTCTTTATTCAATACAGTCCTGCAGGACTCATGAAGGCAAACCGCATTGGCTATCAGAGCGAGGCAGTCTGGAACGCTGTCCCTTAGGTGGCAGTTATAAAACCGGGGGTACCAGATGTATTTACAAGCTGCTTACAGAGAGATGCTGGTGACCTGGACCTATTGTTGGAATGAAGCAAACCCAGAAGGGGTTGGGGGATTTCCCATTGGCTCCCTTGGGGTCCAGGGAGGATCACAGTCACATCCTAGATACATGCCAATGAGCAAATGGACCTTTAAGCAGCAGTTTATAAAGTAGGCAGTCAAATCCCTTCCAAGAAAAGACTGGGAGATATGTCTTTCTGCCTGGTTCCTCTATGTTATACCCTGAGGGGATAGTCTCGGGGAGTGCTTGTCTGCCTGTTAAGAACTACTTCTTTGCTCTAGTCCTGCGGAATTCTTGGATGTATTGTCCCCTGGCTATCAGCTTGGTGAAGTCTTCCAGAGTTGGGGTGCTAGATGTGATGCAAACCTTTCATTCCTCAGGGAGGAGCTGAGGATTGTACGGCGCTGTGCCGGGGGGAGTTTATGGTGAGCATGTCTCAGCCTTTTGTGCCCATTCTGATGTGGTGCTTCCACATTGACCATGCGTATGAGAGAAGTCATTCACTGAGTTCCTGGAGTTCTCTCAGAGAATTGCTGTGTGTGACACCATACATTAGGTGCCGCCATGAGAGAAGGAGCGTTCAGGAGTCTCCTATGTCCACAGTGTGGTCCCTCTTTTTCAGTTAGTAGAAACTCTACTAAACTGTGAGAAGTCGAGACTCTTGTACATGCTCAGCTCGTCCTCTGCTAATGAACCTATTGTGCTGGTGCTGCTTGTCTTTAAGGTAGTGAGATAACAGCACCCTAAGAAACGGTGGCATATGGAGCGCCTGGTGGGTTAAGCCTCTGCTTTTGGTTCAGGTCATGATCTCGGGGTCCTGGGATCAAGCCTTGCATTGGGCTCTCTGCTCAGCGGGGAGCCTGCTTCCCCCCGCTTCTCTCTGTCTGCCTCTCTGCCTACTTGTGACCACTCTCTCTGTGTCAAATAAATAAAATCTTTAAAAAAAGAAAAGATAAGAAAAGAAATGGTGGCATATGGCCCACTGGAGTTTACTGCGTGTTACATGAGAGTGGCATCAAAAGTGGAAAGCAGTTTTTTTCCTAGCAATTATTTCTCCTAATACTTATCCAGAAACGATTTAAAGCTTCACCATTTGTGTTTCAAATTCTTTGGGTTTACTTATTTATGCTTTTTTGGTGGGCTAAGTGGATGTGCTGAATGAGTATTAATTGATGTCTGTAATGACTCTGTCTTGGAAGAGTCTGATGGAAGCCTTAGTAGGAAGCCTGAGTGCGTTTCCTTGCCTTTGGCATTTTATAATCTCTCACTTTTTGCCTTTTCAATCACTGTGCATTATCAGGAAGGCCTGAGATCCTGGAGAAGGGCCAGGCTGAGCAGAGTGTTGTGTCTCATCAAGAAAAGCAGAGATTTTTCTTGGCCCTGCTTCTTACCCATCATTACTCACGAGGCAACTTTATTATACGTTCTAGGGAAGGAAATATCGCTGGTTTTATTTAATCTTGTGCCATAAGTAAAATTGGATTTAAAATTTTATAAAATTAAGCCCAGTTCTTTGAAATAGCTTTCATGATAAAAAGCTCTTGCAGGATGTTAGGACCCCATATTTACAGTAAAACTTGGAGTAGAATAATATATCCAATAAAATGTCACAGTTTATCTTTTTTTTTGTTTTGGGTACATTGCTTGTTTTTTTTTTTTTGGACAGAGCAATATTTCTCAGAGATAGGCATAATTCTGACAATTAGATTAACTGGCATAAGGTATTTTGTTTCATTTCCTTGGAACTCATGTAACTTGTGAGTTTTCCCTTCCTGCTCAACCATATTATTTCACTTGTGTTCCCAGAAGCTTGACATGCCTGACTAGCACCAAGCTTGCGGTCTCCATGAGAAGGTCACCATTTGAGTAAAGAGCCCAAAGGGACTACAGATACCATTTCAGAGGACTGATGACATTGCCTTTAGGAACATAATAGCTCTTAGCCCAACCTATGGCATAAGTAGAGGTTGCCCTGGTTGAGCTTTCTGATGGAAGAGAAATGAACCCACTTATGTTAAAAAACTAACAAAGTCATAAAGACTACCTCTCTCAGTGTATATTCACATTTACAAACCAGTATGTAGCAACAGTTTACAGACTTAAGACATTTTTGCCAAAGTAAATTATTACAAAAAGTGAATTTGGAGTTTTCTGCAGTTCTCTATGTTAAATATTTCATACATTCAGAGGTCTCTATAGGCACAAATTTTTTAGTTATGGAAAAGATGGAACCCTGTTATAATGATTATGAAAACATAACTCAATCTTTTTTTTGCCAGCTTTTAGAGACATAGTTGGCATACAATATTATGTACATTTTAGGTGTACAGTATGTTGATTTTATACACTTATATATTGCAAAATGATTACTGCTATAGCATTAGGTAACAACTCCATTCTGTTACTTAAATATCATTTCCTTTTGATGTCAAGAACTTTTTTTTTTTTTTTTAAAGATTTTATTTATTTATTTGACAGAGAGAAATCACAAGTAGATGGAGAGGCAGGCAGAGAGGGAGGAGGAAGCAGACTCCCTGCTGAGCAGAGAGCCCGATATGGGACTCGATCCCAGGACCCTGAGATCATGACCCGAGCCGAAGGCAGCGGCTTAACCCACTGAGCCACCCAGGCGCCCTGATGTCAAGAACTTTTAAGAAAAGTGATATCATGAATTGGATCTGCAGGGCATACATAATATAATTTTTAAATAAATTAAATTTTATCTGGTAGATTGTTTCATCAAGTGAAAAGAGTTAAACTTGACTCTTGCCTTTATATCTGATTCAGTGAGTGAAAGAAATTTTTAGGGTAAGCCAGCTGAGCTTGTGAAACTTTTCAGCAGGGCTGTCTTGGACCTAAACACAATTGCTGTATTTAGGGATCCTCCTTCTCTTTCTGGAGCTGTCTCTAAAATTGATTGGGAGGGAGACAAACCGTAAGAGACTCTTAATTTCACAAAACAAACAGGGTTGCCAGGGGATAGGGGGGTAGGGATAGGGTGGCTGGGTTATGGACATTGGGGAGGGTATGTGCTATATGGTAAGTGCTGTGAAGTGTGTAAGCCTGATGATTCACAGACGTGTACCCCTGGGGCAAATAATATATTATATGTTAATAAAAATAATGAAGTATAAAAAAAGTAATGGGTGGAAGTGGTAGAACCCGCTGAAATTGCCTTAGATGATTAATATAATTACTGCTTTCAAAGATGAGAATACTTGAGAATTGAGAAATTTAAGAAATTTATTAGTTGAGACTACATACTGTGAGGGCAAGTCGAAGTAGTATTAGTCTGTACAAAAACAAGTTACATTGTAATTAATATTGACTTAGAGGAAAAGTGGAAACCTTGTCAGGGACCACGAGTTTAATGGATATATCATGCTGTTACTAAGAAGGGTGGTTAGCATGATGGTCTATTTTATTAATAGGGTCTTCATAAATTAGTTCCTATGGAAGGGGAATCTTTGCTTTTCTACACTTTACAACTTACGGGGGGAAAAGGGAAAAAATGCAGAAGGCCAAAAGAACTTTGGAAGAAATTTTATAAAAGTGGGGGTCATTCAACAATTGTTAAAATGTGTCTTAATTGGGGGCACCTGGGTAGCTCATTCGGGTAAGCATCTGCCTTCAGTTCAGGTCATGATCCCCGGTGCTGGGTTCTCAGAGTGAGTCCCACATCGGACTCCCTGTTGAGTGCGGAGCCTGCTTCTCCCTGTCCCTCTGCTGCTTCCCCTGCTTGTGTGCTTTCCCTCTGTCAAATAAATAAATAAAATTAAAAAAAAAAAATACGTCTTGTTTAGTGTTACCTAAGGCGTTTAAAGTGCAGTTATATTGCTTTTTATCTCAGGAGACCATTAAGTGAGAAGTAATTGTTCATAACTAAAGACTAAGTGGGAACTGCCAGTTTTCTGTGACATCTACGTGGTGCTTCAGGCCACACACCCAGAGTCTTCACCTTCTTTCTAGGCAACAGCAGAAGGAAACGTGTGGGCCAGCAATGTTTGACAAAGGAAAATATCTGTTGACCTCTCTTTGAATAGAGGAAAGAGAACTGTCACTAGTAAGAAGCAAGATTTGAGTAACACTTGAAATAGAGCTTGGCTGCTGTTTTTATCCTTGAGTAAAATTTGCTGGCTGTATAAATAGAAAAAAATAAAGCAAGGCTCAGTAGCATGCCTTGTTGGTTGGCCTTAACTTATGTTCTAGGTCTTATTAGCTAGGGGATGGCATATTAAACTATAAGAATGACTTGCTGTCCTGCAGACTGTGAAATGTCAGCTTTGTTTTTCTGACCCAAAGCTTTGTACTGGACAGCAAATTTGAAATAACATCAGCGGGTGTCCTCCCAGGGGTTAGGAAATCCACAAAGGACAGATTTATTATAAAATACAAGTTTTCTGTTTAAAATTTCTGTTTAAAATTGAGGAGTTTTGAAATTAGTGCATGACAGGTACCAATTAATGCTGAGGTTTTGAGTGTTTTTCTTGGAAATCTTGACATTTTTCAATCAGTTACATATACACTCAATATTACTTTTTAGCCTTCTGTTGCTTTTGATGGTATCTCCTGGAACAAACCTCTCCACACTTCCTTTTCTGACATTTTAAGCTGGGAATCTATTCCTTCCGTTGCTAAGGTAACCTAGTGTGTGAATGCTAGTGGTGGAGAGAATGTTTTTTAGAACAGGTTCCATGTTAAATTGATACCATTGTTACACATTACTTAGGCAGGTACTCAAATAGTCATCATTTGTGAAGTCTTAAATCTTTAATAATTAAAAAACGTTTTCTCTGTCTTCCATCCCATTTTTAGCCATTCATTTTTAAGGAATGGGTTTTCTGGCAGTAATGAATTTTATATGGAATTGAGCTCTCAAGGAGAAAGAGTGTGTCATTAAATAACTTGAATTTATTTTTCAGTTAAACTCATTAACCACATTCTCTCTTTAAGGTGTTACACTTTAAAGATGAGAAGGCAGCTTAAAGTTTACCCTAAAAAATAAGTCTCCTACTTTTATCTGGCACCAATGGCCCTTAGATTGGAATTGAGAATTAAATATTTATTCTCACATCCTCTGATGTGAGAACAGAGGTTGTATTCAGGTTACTTTCACCCTCTTTCATAATTTTCAAGGAAAACAAAGTAATTGGAAGCTCTTATTTTTTTCAAATAGCCTATCATAACGTACTCTTCAAGGGATTCAGGATGGTGGAAGGTTTTGGAATTCCCCTCCGGGTAGCCATGTCCCACCCGTTCTTCTTTCCCCTGGAAACCCTATAAACCCAATAAGATGCATATGACAGTTTTTAATTGCACTCAGGGAACCAGACTTGAATTTTCAAATAACAGTATCCAAGGATTCTGTTAATACTTAAGGCAAAAAATTAAAATTTTTACTTTTTTCTTAGATGTCAGAGTATTTGAATGCTGGCAGCTATCCATGTATTACTTGGTCTAAAAAATAAATAATTGGCTTTGAAACTACCTATGTTTACAGGTTTAAAGGCTGATGGTTGAAGAGATATGTAGGAGAGCCTTGCGAAGAGGGTGGGTAGAGTGAGGCAGACAGAAGCGATGAGATGTTCTTAGGGAAACGACCAACCCAGATCCTTTGGAAGTGCTCTACTCTATGGGTGCCAAGTGAACTGTGAAAGGCCTTGTCTTGACTCTATAAGAGGTGGGCATTTATGTGCCCTGAGGCCGACATAGGTAGAACCACCCGTCACCCCCAGTCTTTTGTAATCCTGCCCTAGGTCCTGGTTCATAATGATTCCCACATAGCTGCTTTCCCTGTCCTAGATTTGTAGCTATTGCAACTTTTATTTTGCAGGTTTGTCATGAGACTGTACTGTGTGTGTGTGTGTGTGTGTGTGTGTGTGTGTGTGTGTTTGTGTGTGTGCACGGTGACCTATCAGGCTGACATGTGCAGAGTCTGGTAAGCCCAGCCCTTAGGATTGGTTTAGTTTGTTTTGGAGTGGCTTAGTTCCTTCTGTTTGGTTTCCTCACTCATTTTGTTGACTTGTTCAAGGTTCTGTCTTTACTGCCCTTGTTTTTGCTATTTTTGACATAACTATTTCTTTGCCTGTAAGAATTTTAGTTTTTGGAGGTGGAAGAGTCTGAGTTCAGAGCCTCAATGCTTCATGTGGTGAGTGAGCTTGGGCAGTTGCTTGATGGTATCAGAACTCAGTTTCTGCCCCTGTGAAATGGGGATGATCATAGGCTTTACCTCGTGCATTGACTGTCGGGATCAAATAAGATAATACACGTAAGTTACTTCCTAAATGTTAGATGGAAACAAGGACTGTAAAGGAATGTAAAGTCATTGGCACCTAATAAGAATTAAATAAAAAGGAAGTTGTGGTGGTTTACTTCTTTGCTTTTATTCATATGGGACAGCTGCCCACCGAGAGTTGTGACCTTTTTCTAACCTCCCCACCCTCAGCCTCATCCCAGGTAGGGAGCACCTTCAACACCTATTTCCTGTTTGCTTATCCCCTCTCCCTTCCTCTTCTGCTCACCTCCTGTTAAGGGATGGGATGAGATTTCCCACTGACGTTGTAACTCATAACCATGGAGTTGACTATTTCTCACTCTAGCCGTTTGGACTTGGGACTCTGGCTTCCAGTGTAAGGGCAGTGAGTGGATCCTGCCACTCATGCCTTCTCATTCAGATGAGAAGTCGCTTTCCTGGTTGGGGTTCAGTTCAGATTCTCAGTGCAGATTTCAAAAGGCCATTGCTAAGCTATGAGGAGTCTATTCTTTTTTCTGCTTGTCAGTAATAAAATTAGACTGCGGGGCACCTGGCTGGCTCAGTTGTTAAGCATCTGCCTTCGGTCAGGTCACGATCCCCGGGTCCTGGGATCCAGGGTCCTGGGATCAAGCCCTGCATCGGGCTCCCTGTTCATTGGGGAACCTGCTTCTCCCTCTGCTTGCTGCTCTGCCTACTTGGGCTCTCTTTCTGTCCAATAAATAAATAAAAGCTTAAAAAAATTAGACTGCAGTATATTTTTATTTGTCTTCCAAACAGAATGGGGTTCCTGAAGGCTCAGTTGGGAGGATGCCTGGCAATTCCATAGGCTATGCTGTGAAGTGAGGGGAAAGAATGCTCAGTGCATAGTAGGCTGTCAGCAGATATCTAATGAATGAATAAATGGTGGACACAAACCAGAGCTTAAAGAAGTATTAACAAATGATTTTAAAAAATCTAATGCACAAACTGGAAAGTAGGTATGATAACAATTGTTGCTTATGGCGCCTAATGACTGCCTGCTGCCCAAGGCGTGGGGCTGACACACATGTGTCTCAATGGCACATCTGTTATCTTACACAGATGCAATTATAGTGCCTCCTAAGCAGACATCTGGTTGCCTTCAATTATGCTTTTAAATTACAACCAGAGGAAAACTGTTTTGGAGTAAACCATGTCTCTACCTAGTGAAAGTTGTACTTTTTGTGTGGAAAATATCAGACAAATGTATACTACTGAGAAGTCCCCCCAATACTGGCTTTCATAGTTCTTGACAACCTTGTTTTATATGGTATTTTCATTATGTCCCTCTGACACTTCTGGGTAGTAGGCTGGGAAGATAACACTCAGCTTCTCCATTAAGCCCCTTAAAGGTTGAGAATTAAGGGGTCTTTCCACAGCTACATTTCTGTAAGTGTTCAAATCCAGATCTTTCAACTCTTCTGTCTGTCTGCCTTTGCACTATGCAGTATTGTGACCAGATTCTTTTTTTTTTTTTTTTTTTTTTTTAAAGATTTTATTTATTTATTTGACAGAGATCACAAGTAGGCAGAGAGGCAGGCAGAGAGAGAGGAGGAAGCAGGCTCCCTGCTGAGCAGAGAGCCCGATGCGGGACTCGATCCCAGGACGCTGAGATCATGACCTGAGCCGAAGGCAGCGGCTTAACCCACTGAGCCACCCAGGCGCCCTTGTGACCAGATTCTTAATAGATTCTATTGATGTGTACATTGCATAGTTTAGTCTTGACATGTCCCCAGATAGTGCAGGCCAGAAATTGGATTGCCATCTTTGAGTTCTGATAAGGACTTCTTTTTTTTTTTTTTAAGATTTTATTTATTTATTTGACAGATAGAGATCACAAGTAGGCAGAGAGGCAGGCAGAGAGAGAGGGAAGTAGGCTCCCTGCTGAGCAGAGAGCCTGATGCAGGGCTCAATCCCAGGACCTTGGGATCATGACCTGAGCCGAAGGCAGAGGCTTTAATCCACGGAGCCACCCAGGTGCCCCGATAAGGACTTCTTAATGTTTCAACTGATTTAGTACTAGTTCCACAAGGTAAAATAAAGTATATCCAGCCTAAAAGAGAGGCAAACTCCATAAACTGCATTCTAGCATCACATACGGCAATGTGAATTTGATGGAATGAAACTGTGTCATTGGTGTTTTCCCAGACTTGCAGTCAGGAGTTGTCATCTGAGTGTCTCAAATATGCCTGCTGCAGAAAAGACATATCAGGAAGCTAGAACCCACCCTTGGGCTTGTTGCACTTCTCTTCTTCTCCCATTGCTTTTACTGTCCAGCCATACCTGCCATGTTGGTATTGTGCTCCTTTGGCCGTTCTGTTTCAATACCTTTCCTATGAAACTGTTGATATTTTCAGTTTCCATTTTGGACTTAACAACCTCTGATCTTCTCAGTGGAGAAGTGATTTTTTTTAATGCACCAAAGCCCTGATTAGACCACTTGAATGAAAGATGCCATAGTACATGATCTCTCCTATTTCACTGAGAGTCCTGAAAAAATAGGAGATTGTATGTGATGCTCATACCACATATTCTCTTCTGTGTTCCATAAAATATTTTTTTCATTCTCTTTAGTTTTTCCTCATCACTTTGCCATTGGATAAACATCTCAATTTTCAAGTCATCATACATGAGGGAGGTAGTAGGTCCAATACTTTCCTTATTTCTGTTCATACTCTATGTCTATGCCTAGAGCTGCAACTCATCAGTCAGTGGTTTCATGGGCCGGATATTTATTCCAAAGAAAAGTGGGCGGCAATATGGTATTCAAAGATAATCTTTACATCTACAAGATCTGGCATATAGTACTGGCATTGAATACTAGTTTCATTTAGTGTTTGTCTACTGAATGACTTAGATGCAAAAATTGAGACTTACACTATTGAATACATTTCAACGGCTCCACTTAATTGTTGTGAAACATCAGTATATCCTACAAAGTAGAAGTACTCCTGAATTAAACTGCATTTAAAAGCATTTGCCGGGGCACCTGGGTGGCTCAGTCATTAATCATCTGCCTTCAGCTCAGGTCATGATTCCAGGGTCCTGGGATCAAGCCCCACATCGGCTCCCTGCTTGGCTGGAGTGTGCTTCTCCCTCTCCCACTCCCTCTGCCTGTGTTCCCTCTCTCTCTGTGTCTCTCTCTGTCAAATAAATAAAATCTCAAAAAATAGAATAAAAGCATTTGTTTCTAGATTATTGCCCACTCACACTTATCTTTAATATTTTGCTTACAGTTTAAGGATATATCTTGGTTTGGGAGCAAGTATTGTAGATTAAGAATAACTTGTGAAAGTCACAAACTTTTTTTTGTTATTATTCGTTGTTGAAATTTTTAGCTAATAGATCTTAAGAGAGGATAGGGAAGACGGTGGTATAAAAAGGAAGTATTGCCAGGTATTTTGTTAACCACTTACTTAGACAAAGTAGCAGATCTTAACTCTGGTGTTGTATTAGAATCACTTGGGAATCTTTGGGAAAAAGTAAGGCTTGGGTCCCAAACCTGGAAATTCTGTTTTAATTGTCCTAGGGTGAGCCTTAAACACGGCTTCCTGTGTGTGTTGGTGGGGAGATATAGGCACCATTGGACCTCAGAAGTAGCTCCATTCATGGTCTCCTCTTTGTCCTAGAGAAATGATGCCCACTTGTAGAGTAACTGTTTCCTTGCTTTTCCTTAAATTTCTACTACCTATGTGTTCTTAAATAGTATGCCTTAGCTGTTCACTTTGTAAAATTTCGTATTAACCAAAACATATTCTGTGAACTCTTTTGTGACTTTTCTGCAACAATAGTATATTTCTTAGTTTTTTTCTATGTTAGTCTGTACTTTTTTATTGATGTTAGGATACTAGTGTGATTATACTGCAGTTTATTCTATTGTTGGTGGATGTTGAGGCCCCTTCTGTTTTTGGACAGTTATACATTTTTATGTGTGTTTGCTGTGACATGCAAAGCATGGTGCTCACTAGGGTTTATATGTAGGGGTGGAAATGCTTAATCACTGAAGACTTCAGTTTCTTCAGATTTATTTTATGATGGCAATGTATTTTCCAAAGTGGTTATGCCCATTTACATTTCCTGTAGCCATGACTGTGAGTTCCTATGGACTTGGTAATTTGTTTTTACATATTCTGCCGTCTCCAGACCTTGTGAAGCTATAATGGTCCCGAATTTGGACTGAACAGTATATAAAATCACTTTCCTTCAGCAACAGCCTCACCAGCTACTTCAGCCCCTGTGTTTGAACACTGTCGGAAGACCTTTGGGGTGGGCTGTATTTCCTGCATCCTTGATCCTCAGTAAGTCAGGCTGGGATGATTATTCTCAGGACCTTGGGTCTCTGATGTGATCGCCTTATTTTCTGGGCGCAGAAACTGAGGTGTGGCAGCACGAGAGGCATAGGCTTTGAGTCTACATCCCTGTCTGGGTCCAGTGGACTCCCTTTATGCCATGATGGGAAATGCTGATTGAATGGCACAGCCTACTCACTTCCTCTTTGTGTCTGGGTGATTTTGCTCCCAGGATGTGACAGGTCATACCTTCTCATGTTTGCTATTAGAACAATTACAAGTAATTCTGTTTTAGTAACATTAGTTCACATAACTCCTGGCATTAGCTACACAGGAAGAGACATATTTATTTGGTTAAAAATATATTTTAAACACACCTCCTCCCACTTCTGCCAGATTGTATAACCCCTTTTCACAGCTTGTTTTCCTGACCGCTGTTAAGAATCTGAAACTCGGGTGCCTGGGTGGCTCAGTGGGTTAAGCCGCTGCCTTCGGCTCAGGTCATGATCTCAGGGTCCTGGGATCGAGTCCCGCATCGGGCTCTTTGCTCAGCGGAGAGCCTGCTTCCTCCTCTCTCTCTCTGCCTGCCTCTCTGCCTACTTGTGATCTCTGTT
>NC_081568.1:99100205-99159814 GCF_022355385.1 Mustela nigripes
CCTTCGGCTCAGGTCATGATCTCAGGGTCCTGGGATCGAGTCCCGCATCGGGCTCTTTGCTCAGCGGAGAGCCTGCTTCCTCCTCTCTCTCTCTGCCTGCCTCTCTGCCTACTTGTGATCTCTGTCAAATAAATAAATAAAATCTTAAAAAAAAAAAAAAAAAGAATCTGAAACTCTATAACAAGCAGAATTATTTATATATGTCATGGTGTTTCCTATTTCAGGCTCTTTGCCTGATTCTGGGCTCTGAACTTTCAGACCGAATGAGAAGGCTCTCTCAAACCATCTTGGTCAGCTTCTTATTTGCTTCCTTCAAACATCAGAAGATCCTTTCTACCCCGGCCTTCCCACCTTCCCAGGAGTGGACAGATTGAGAAGGAGGAACAGTTTCAGCAGTGAGCTGTTCTTTCCTGCAAGTTTGCTTTGTTCCTCTATGAACTAGATGTGAGATTAGAGCCCAGGGAGGGAATGGGGAGCTGGGCTAACAGAACAGGCCTGGAAGGTGTTCCAAAGGAGAAAAACTCCTGCCACCCACACAGGTAGAATGGCGTGAACTCCTCCCCAGGGTCAAGGGTATCTGGGGTACTGCCCCAGGCGATGTATGGAGTTCCATTTAAATGGTTGACCCCATACTTGCCTTTACCAGTAGTTTTATTTTAAAAGGGAATGCAGACGGTTTTGATGTTCCCTTTTGGTCTTTGTCTTGGAAGAAAATAGTATCTCATACAGCCATGCAGTGTTTCTTACCCAATTGAGATTGGGATCTATGACTTTGAAATTCCATTCGAGGGTGGCCAGTTGTGAGCTCATGCCGACATACGTGTTGGGGAGTGTCCTTGTGCATTTGTATTTGCTTTGTTACCTGATCCAAACAGTTTCTTCCTCCTTATTACTTAAGAAGGGGGAAAAAAAATGGAAATGTTCTCAAACATGCCTTGTCAGGAGTCTGTTAAGTATGAAAGCACTACCTTCTAATAAAATGAGTTTAAAGGTCAAAAACTTAAAGGGTAAAGCAGAGATAAGTTCTTCAATAGCCTTTTGAAGATATCAGGCATATTAAGCAGATATCTGGCAGGTGTGCATTGCTTTGTCTTTAGATGTTTTGGCATTTCAGATGTTATTTGACCTGCACGGGGGTGGGGGCGTGTGTCTGTGCTGTGTCACACAGACAGGTGATAGAGCAAATGCACAGTGGAGTCAGTAGTATTTCACTTTGAGGGCCTTGTTACAAATTTGAAATAGAACACCTCACCTTCTTGATCTGGATAAAGAAATAGTATAAACCACTAAAAATGTAAGCTAAGCAGTTTTCTTCTGCATTTGTGCAGTGGCGTAATTCCTTCCGATTGTTTCAAATTAGAGTGGGGTTGGATGCTGGCTCCCCAGATAGCATCCCCACAGTCTGCTGGAGAGACAGAGCTGAGCTATTGGCCTGGCCTGGTTGGGAGGCAGGAAGGCTGCCTCCATGCAACCTCAGCAGGCTTTTGGTGGGGGTGAGGGCAGGGTTGGAATTTACTGAGAACTTGAAGGTTGGTTTAATGATGGTCTTCTCATGCAGAGAAGCGGGTGTGGACAAGGCAGGGAGTTGGATTAGGAGAGGATAAGGATCGTGGTATAATATAGATTGGTTTTAGGGCTCAAACGGATGCTTTTTACAGAGGAGTTGATGGGTCTTAAAGGAGTGATGAACAGACCATCATTTGCCCTGGGAAGAATCTCCTGGAGTAGTGAAGTTATGCTAATGAAGACAATGGAAAGGTAAAGTCATATTAATGCAGACCTCTGACTTGTGGAGAAGGAGTTTTTTGTCCTCAGTGTTCAAAGTCTGAGAGAGTAAGTAGCTTTTGTTCACAGATTTTAGTCAACGTACCAGAGATGGAACTAAGAATGAATGATAGGTGCTCCAAGTGGCAGCTGCAGCCATATCCCTCAAGCTCACTTTCCTGGGTAACTAATGAGGGAAGGAGCCCCCTTGGTCATATATTCATTCATTCATTCATTCATTCATTCACTCCTTCATTCATTCAATATGCAGGTATTTTTAGACCCATTCATGTGCAGGGCACTGTATTGGGGTAGAAAACAGAAGGGGTCCCTCCCCTCTGGCTTTTCCTGCCAGAAAATCCAGTGCAATACAGTGTGCTCTAGACATCCTTCCTATTATAGCTGCAGCCAATAACATCATTCAGCTTGAGGGAAGATGTGATTCACATTCTCATTGCGTGCATTCCAGCAGATCTTGAGTGTTTGGATTTTCAGGTTTAGTTCATGACGATAAGGTTTGTTTTTTTTTTTTTTTTTTTTTTTTTAAAGATTTTATTTATTTATTTGACAGAGAGAAATCACAAGTAGATGGAGAGGCAGGCAGAGAGAGGGAGGGAAGCAGGCTCTCCGCTGAGCAGAGAGCCCGATGCGGGACTCGATCCCAGGACTCTGAGATCATGACCTGAGCCGAAGGCAGCGGCTTAACCCACTGAGCCACCCAGGCGCCCCGATAAGGTTTGTTTTAAGGTATATCTTGATGTCTGAGGAGTTTATGAGTCTACCTTTTTTTTTTAAATGTAAACAAATTTATTCTTTTCCATATTTCCAGTGTAATATTTATCATGAGCCAGCTGTGTTCCAGGCACTGAGTATTACGGTAGAAATACAGGTGTACAAACTGTATGCAAATAAGGCAATTTGAACATACACAAATGATAGCAATTTTAACAGTTGCCATTCAGCTCCACAAACACTAGACAACTTCTGTTTATCAGATATTGTATTAGGTGTTGAGAATAATAAAACCCCTCAGCCTCTACAATGATATGTACCCCTTCATGTGAAAGCTGCAAACCACAGTGAAAACTCAGAACACAGTTTAACCAAGAGCCCTTTGTCAAGGGCCATGTGAAGAGGCCCCAGGCTGAGCCGTTGAAGCAAAGCATTAGGGCCGTTTGCCAGCCCTGAAACAGTCCCAGGAATCTAATAGATGCACCAGAGCTCCTCCGTGAAGTTGGAGAACGACCATGGTCTCGAGTTTTCTGGACATGGGAAGCCCGTTTCTGCCCTACCTTCTCATCAGGGGAGGAGCATCTCTGGCTCATGAATGGGAACAAGGACTCCCTTATGGTTGTGGCCTCTGAGACACTGCCCTCCTGAAGTAACAGCGTGTCCTTCAAGAGCAGCTTCGTGTTTTGAAAGGGTGGTGTGCTCCTAGTGCTCGTTTTCCCTTGCTGACTTCTGCACAAGTGAAAGGGAATGTGAATGTGTGCTGTAGTGGGTGGAAATAGCACTGTACCAGCAATGGGCAGACCCCGCCCAGCACCTCTTGACTGCCTACCTTTGGACAAATCACTCATCCTGTCCTCAGCAGTAAAATAGGAGCGCCTGGGTGGCTCAGTCGCTTGGGTGTCTGACTCTGGATCTCACTCAGTACAGGTCTTGATCTCAGGGTTGTGATTTCAAGCCCCACATTGGGGTCCACACAGTGTATGGAGCCTAATTAAAATAAGGTATTTGGGGCACCTGGGTGGCTCAGTGGGTTAAGCTGCTGTCTTCAGCTCAGGTCATGATCTCAGGGTCCTGGGATCGAGTCCTGCATCGGGCGCTCGGCTTAGCAGGGAGCTTGCTTCCCTTCCTTTCTCTCTGCCTGCCTCTCTGCTTACTTGTGATCTCTCTCTGTCAAATAAATAAATAAAGTCTTAAAAAAATAAAATAAAATAAGGTATTTGGATTACATGCTTTTGATGGTTCCTTCCAGTTCTGACATTCTTATTATGTCTAAATCTATGGTATTAGAGATAAAACATATAAGGCACATTTTTGCAAGTGAAAGAACTAATACCATTTGTTTTTATTCTCAGTTTCTTTATGCAGAGAGTCTCTTCTACACCTGGCTATGAGATGGGGCCTACCTAAGCTCTCTCATTTCCTCTTGTGCCTGCCTGGGGGAGTTCAGGCTTTGTCTTTACCCAACGAAGAAGGTGCCACACCATTAGACTTAGCTTTACAAGCTGGACACTCCAAGCTGGTTGAAGACATCACAAAGTGAGTTTGGCTACTTGATGGATTAATTCTCTCTTTATTGGTTCCTATAAAGTGTTCCAAGAACTGTGGGAGAATTGAAATAACCAGACCATAAGCTCTTGTTGGTTTCTCTTTTACCATTGTTTCTCATTTATAGAGTACAAAATACATGAGTACTTTGTACAGACATATTTGGTATCAAAATTTCATGGAGAGGGAGTTAGAGAAAACATGTCTTTAAGGGCTTTGTAGGGGACTGTAATCAAGGAAAAAGTTGGGAAATACTTGCCCAACTCCTACTTATCTTTCAGGTGTCACCTTAAGTAACAATGCTTCAGAAAGCCATCCATGTTAGGATCTTTAATGATTATGAATAATGTACAATATGGTGATTAAAAGGACAAATTTATAATATTAATCATAGTTTATAATTTTAAATATAGGCATCATTTGTTACCTAGGTTTCCCTTCTGTATCACTCGAGGGCTGAAAGTATTTGTTTACCTACTGTAGTATTTCTAATACAGTTTTGTGTATGACACTCATTGAAAGAATATAAATGATTTTTGAATCAATAACAGACATACCCTAAGAGACAATGTGGCTGTTAGGATCTAATGAAGTAATGTAAAGGAAATAATAAAAGAACTGTAAAGTTTCTTATGTGCTTCATGATTATTAGCATTTTCACTGAATGAGGAATGTGTGGTTTATTACCTAGAATAGTTGAGACTTGTCATTATACTTATGAAAAGGGAATTTTTATATAGTGATTTTCTTGACTTTGGCCATTATTCCTATGACAAGAGGATTCATATGTAGTGATTTCCTTGACGTAACAGGTGTTAAAAATAAATGGGAAAGTACCTTGAAAATTACAAAGTACTGCATAAATATTAAATATCATCAGAGTACTATTATATGGTGTGTCTTAATAGACTGGTTTTTCTTGTTTGGCTCATGAAACTCAATGCAATTAATTTATGGTTTAATGGTACATAAATGAATATTAGAGTAGAACTTTCTGTTTATTTTTGTTCTGCTTTGGTCACATGACCACCAAGCAGTGGAAGAGCCCATCAAAAGGAATTGTCCTTTTCTTGACTCTAATGTGACCCTACTTGCTTGGCCCAAGAAGTTAAGGCAGTCCTGCTTTCTTTGACTTAGTCATTGTGGATTGTTCATTGTTAGATCAAAGTCCTGGCTGACTTCATCTTGGGTAGCCTAGTACCTTTCTACTGTCTCCAGGACTGGAAGATATTACATACTTTAAAGGTTTGCACATTTAACAGATCTATTCATGAATGGTATTAGAAGTAGACTGTCAGCTAAATACTGAGTATATGGTGAAACTTTCATTTTCTAAATTAATAACAATCTTTTGGCTCAGGCTCAGAGTCCATTTATTTCAGTGACATGTTAACATGGGAAGTTGTTTTCTAGAGGATTCTAGTAATTAATATCAGGAGTATAGAGAGATACCCCAAATCTTAGAGTGCAGGGATCTCTTTTTAGTGCTCCATATGATGGAGATAGCATTTATTTGGTTGGAAGTATATTATATTTTCGTGAGGTATACATTCATTAATAAAATAGGGCCATGTAAGAAGAGGAAGGAGGCATAGAGCTATCTCTGTGAAGTGAGGAATCTGGGAGGGGTCTGTGGGTCTGTGACAACATGAGGTGGGCTGCCCTCTGGAAGCACTCGCATTTTCCTCCTGATCTCCTTCACTGCTGCAATCACATGACCTTGCTAGCCATCCAGAATAGTACACTAACTGTGACGCCTACGTGTAGCTAATAAATGTGCAGTTGTTGTTGGTCAAAACAGAACAGAAAGTAAGTTTACTTTCAAGAATTTAGTTTGGGAATATTGTTTCTTTGTTTATGGATATTTTCACAAATACAACAAAATCCAATATATGTCTTTTAATATGCATGATAAAGTGATTTACAACAGTGGACCAGTGCGCTATGAATAACCCACTTGTTTGTAACCTCCAAACCTCACTGTGTTCCCTGGAGATCATATCTGTTTTTCACTGTAATCACCTAATAAGCTGTTGGCTGCCAGCTAATTTGTTTTACCACATGTGACCCTGTTAAAGCAAGAGGGTCTCTTTTTGAATTAAAAAGAGAATGAAATATTGCAGTAAAATACGACGTTTAGAAGTCACTAGTTTCATTCGTGCTACAAGTGATGGGTAAAGTATGTAGTGTATGTGAATAGCTCCTCACTTGGCAACTTGTGTAGGGGAAGAAAGTGGCTTTATTATTAGCGTCTGTTTACATGATCTTACGTATTTGTTGTCAGTAGGTGGCTTTCATGGATCATTTTGCCAGCTGGATTGGTAATTGGGGGCCATGGGGGTAGTGGGATGTTGGGGTTGATGCCTCTGAAACTGCCAGTGGGTTTTGATTTGTGACATTTCAGTTTCCAGGGCAGACGTACCCCAGGCTTCTCCAGAGTGCAGCTCAGTGAACAAGCTTTCCTGCAGTATCTTCACTCATCAGAGACGTTGACCCTGACGCTAAACCACACAGCCGAGCATTTGTTGGAGGCAGATATTAAACTCTTCAGGAAATACTACTGGCACAGAGCCTTTCTCCTCAAGGTGTGTATGTCTGTTCGTTCTGGTGTATAATAACTCACATTCCTTGAGAGTACACACTGCAAAGTCATTACTTTGGGAACCGTGTTTTGGAGGGTAGCACTTTTTTTTGGTAAAGATTTTATTTATTTATTTGTCAATGAGGGAGAGAGCACAAGCGGGGGGAGAAGCAGGCAGAGGGAGAAGCAGGCTCCCTGATGATTAGGGAGCCCAATGCAGGGCTCAATCCCAAAACCCCGGGATCATGACCTGAGTCAGAGGCAGCCGCTTAACCAACTGAACCACCCACATGTCCCCTTAGCTACATTTTTCAGTCATGTTTTAGTTCTCTCCTCATAACAGTTTTTTCTGTTAATCAGAATGTTGAGAATTTAGTTCTAGAACTTGGCTAAAATTAATAAGGCAACTAGGAAATTTAAGTGTCCTACAATTGCATCCAGATTTACTAAAAAGAATAAAAATTGTTTTAATACACCCCATGAAAAAAAAAAAAGTAGTTTCCTATTTCATTTTTGTTTTGTAATCAGGATGCAGCATTCTCTGATGCCCTTTTCAGGTAGGCTTAGCAGTTACCCTCACCGGAAGACTAGGGTTTCAGGGTGAGGGCTGACTCCAGGTAATCATGTGGGCTGCTTGTGTTGGGCCTTGAGCCTGAGTGGTGAGACCTTTGAGGACTCTAGGCACTCAGGCTCCCATCTCCATGGCGCTTCCCAGTATGTATCTGCTCTGGTCCACCCTGTAATTCCGTGATGGGGCCTAGAAGAGACAATACTGCATCTTGTGAGTAAGGCGGGTGGGGGCGGGGTGCAGGTGAGTGGGCACTTGTTTCCTCCCCTTTGTGGTTTGGTTAACTGTGTATATTTTCATGGCTTTTTGTTGCTCTTGTTATTGTGGGTTCAGAATGTTGTTCTGAAATGGTCAAGAGCAAGGCGCTTGATAGACTGAGTTTAATTAATAAGATGCCCATGAGTATTCAGGGGTCTGGGCCATTTGCAGGGCTCCCTGCTCAAGGGTGCCTATGTGTCTGCTTGGGAATATGCGTGGATGCAGTGTTGGGCTGTTTCACTGTTTGGCACATCAGTATATAATTCTGTGGCTCTTCATCGTTCACTGACCGGGCAGTAACCATTTGAAAAGAAAATGCTAAGAGCTCCAGGAGGGCACTTTGTCTCTGAGGCCCCCAACTTGCTCTCATCCAGGTCAACCTGCACCAGCATACACTGGCCTGCCAAACAAGGCCTGTGCACAACCTGGGTCCTCCCTGTGATGGGGGTCCTGCCCCCCAGATTCCTGTGTCTTATGGCATGGGGAGGGGTTGCTCAGGATGGGCACCTGCAGTTCTTCTGGCCCCTTTTTTGGTTCATGCATTATGTGCCTGAGGCCCTTCTGCTTGTGATGTAGGACACTAGAAGATTCATGGCAGGGACATTTGTAGCCCGTGCCTCTCGGTTCCCCCAAGTGTCTCTCCTCATCTTCCTGGGTGCTGCCTATGTGTACTCCAAGCAGCTTTACCCACCCTGTCTTTCCAGACCTCCCCAGACTGGCTCACCCGTCCCAGCTCCCAGACCCATGTTTGTGATTTCCATCTCCTTGTCACATATATAAAGCCACTGATTGTTTTCACTGACTTTTTTATTTTTCTCTTTCCCTAGACTCTTGAAGATCAAGAAGCCAGGCCAGAGGAAAGAGGAGACAAACCATCCAGTGCTGCAGAAACTGAAGAAGGTACACAGGCTCCTTTCCCACCCCAAGGAACCCAGAAAGTGCTGAGGACTAACAAGTTAACTGGTGGTTGAAGTGGGCTGTGAAGGTGGCAGGGACCAGGGGACTCGCAAACAGGATCAGGACTGTGGGACACAAGGACCTTGCTTGCTCTAGCAGAGTTGAACGATGTAATCTGCTGCCACTTTTTATTCAATTAGCATTTACTGAGTGCCCTTGACCAGGCCTTGCCACCCTCCTGATCTTAAGGCTACTCTCCTGACTCACTGTGTTCTCATGTTCAAGTTTGAACATAAAGAGAATATGGCTGTCCTTCCTCAGTCACTGGCCCCTTAGCTCATTCCATCTTTGTGGAGCCCTGCTCTGCCCTGGGCTAGTTGGTCTTGAAGGGGATGGAGATGACCACTGGCATGTAGGCCTGAAGGCAGGGGCGGCTGGATGAGCCACAGGGTGCAGACCGTCATACCCAACCCAGGTGGTCCCACACAGATGTTGACAGTCCTCATGGGGCTTCCGAGACTGAGCGTACACAGCTACTTGGGGAGTCCCCAGCAAGAGCTATATTCTTTAAAAAAAAAATATTATTTATTTATTTGACAGATAGAGATCACAAGCAGGCAGAGAGGCAGGCAGAGAGAGGAGGAAGCAGGCTCCTTGCTGAGCAGAGAGCCCGAAGCGGGGCTCGATCCCAGAACCCTGGGATTGTGACCTGAATCGAAGGCAGAGGCTTTAACCCACTGAGCCACCCAGGTGCCCCAAGAGCTATATTCTTAATAATGCACTATTGAGGGGCACCTGGGTGGCTCAGTTGGTTAAGTATCTGTGCTCAGGTCATGATTCCAGGATCCTGGGATTCAGCCCCACATCGAGCTCTTTGCTCAGCAGGGAGCCTGCTTCTCCCTCTTTCTCTCCCCCTGTACTCTCTCTCTTTGACAAATAAGTACATTAAAAAAAAAATCTTTAAGAAAATAATGCATTATTGATCCCTCAGTTGTATATAAAACCCAGCTCATCTGCAGGAATCCTGTACTTCTTTGTTTTCTCCAATGTGGCAGTTTCTCTGGGCACACAATCGACTTCATTTCACATTTTTTTTAAATTAACATATAATGTATTATTTGCTCTAGGAGCATTTCATGTCTGTTTTTTAATTTTTTTTCCCTTTTCCATATATAAGTAAGTCTGATCTGTTAGCAAGTCTTCATGATAGACACAAGTTTTGATTCTGGGGAACATATTTTTTAAAGAACTTATTTATATATTTTATTTATAAATAAATAAAGAGAGAGACACAGTGAGAGAGGAACCCAAGCAAGTGGAGTGGGAGAGGGAGAAACAGGCCTTCCACCAAGCAGGGAGCCTGGTGTGTGGCTCAGTCCCAGGACCCTGGGATCTTGACTTGAGCCAAAGGCAGACACTTAACGACTGAGCCACCCAGGCGCCCCTCTGGGGAACATTATTATTTTTTTTCTTAAATAGTCCTGACTTCTTGGACAGATTCTGATTTCATGTTTGTTTGGTTTTTTTGGTTTTAATCCCAAATCTTAGTAGTTGTAGGAATCTGACTTTGTCATTATGTCTTATAAGGTAGTTTGGGCAAACAATTTATATACTGAAATATGTATTATCTGATTATCAAGTCTTCCCTTTTCCTTTATATTTTAGAATATTTTTTATTTTTTGAAATTATGTGTGAGGATGAGGACATATATATTAAGGTATGGTTATATTATTCCATTTCAGGAGAGTGGAGAGACATTATAAAATATCTGTTATGTGTAAAGGGATAATAGTCTGATAAGGCTGAGAACCACCATGCTGGATGCTGGGGTTAGGGAGAAAAAGTAGGGCAAGATCTTTGCCCTGAAGCCACCAAAATTGACTGCTGGTGAATAGTTTTGATTCTGCCTGTGTCTGGCAACATAAACGAGTTGGATTTCACTTATTTGTCAGGTGTAAAATCTTCAACTCTTGGCCTCCATGTTTGTTAAAAAGTAGTCTTGGATGGGGCACCTGGGTGGTTCAATGGTTAAGCATCTGCCTTCGGCTTAGGTCATCATCCTGGGGTCCTGGGATCAAGGCCCACATTGGGCTCCCTGCTCAGTGGGAAGCCTACTTCTCCCTCTCCCACTCTCCCTGCTTGTCTCCCTGCTTGTCCTCTCTCTCTCTCTCTCTTTCTCTCTCTGTGTGTGTCAAGTAAATAAATAAAATTAAAAAAATAATAATAAAAGTAGTCTTGGGTAAGGAAGGTTTTTAGCAGGTTGTTGGAAGTCTGTGGGGCCCATCTATCCCACACACACTTCTGGATTAAGTTCAGCAGTGGGGCTTGGTGTTTAGGAGTTCCCCTCACATCTGTGTTCTCTAGATGATGTACTGGTGGGTTGGAGTTTGCAGGGGGGCAGTTCCTGCCTGCCTAAGGAGGTGGTGGGTCACCTTGTGCTTTCTCCTAAAAACCTGTAGGAGAAACCTGTTTCTGGTTTCCTATCAGGAATGCTGCCTTCTCCTGAATGTTTGACTTGCATTTATTGCTCTGCCTGTAACTTACCAGGTGTTTTTCTTGTAGCTGGTTGACAAAAACCAAAAACTTGGTACTAAGTTTCTGGCCTGCCTATGTGTAGGGTACTGCTGACTGCATTTTTGTGTGATCCTTATTTATGAAGCTCTCATCCTTGCTTTGTTTTCTGGTCATTTTTACGTGTGTATTTTCTCCCCTTCTAATCCACCTTTAAGCTAATTGAGAGCAAAGCAGGGTCTGAATAAGTGTTTAAATTCTTTTTTTTTTTTTTTAAGATTTTATTTATTTATTTGACAGAGAGAGATCACAAATAGGCAAAGAGGCAGGCAGAGAGAGAGAGAGGAGGAAGCAGGCTCCCTGCTGAGCAGAGAGCCCGATGCGGGACTCGATCCCAGGACCCTGAGATCATGACCTGAGCCGAAGGCAGCGGCTTAACCCACTGAGCCACCCAGGCGCCCCAAGTGTTTAAATTCTTGCTCTTAAGGGACTGACAGTTGGGATTGGGGCAGAAAAACAAGCTGCCCCAGCACATTATGGTAAGTCCAGTAGGAGTCATATACAAATATTGGTGTGAGGAATCTGTGGCGTGGGATGGTGGAGTGGTCAGGGAAATCTTCCTGGAAGAGGTGGCCCTGGAGCTGTGATCATACAGAAGGAAAGAAATCCCAGACAATGGAAATGTACGCAATATAGAGTTCTGAATCACACGATGCATCAAGGGAAATGCAGATCATTTTGTACTCCTGTTGATTAGGGGTGGTGTGTGTGTTTGTGTGTGTGTGTGTGTTGCCAGTAAAACAGCCTTGGGAGGGAGGCATAGTGACCTGGCTTGTACACAAGGCAAGGAACTGGAGCTCCACCCTGACAGCTGTGAGAGCTGTTTCAAGCAAATCAGGTTAGATTATTACTTTCAAAAGGCCGCTGTGAGAATGTAGAGTGCAGACTGGAGCGTTTGGCGGGGATTAGGGAGAATGGGGGGGGGCACACTGCTGTAAGTAATACTGAAGAGGGTCTGCACCACAGCAGTGTAATGATCATGGAGAGGTAGGGACAGGTGGGGACTGCCCTGAAGGTGGTGCGTCAGTGGTGAGAGAGGAGGGTGATTCCTTCAGTTCTTGTATGTCCCTAACTGGGATAGACCTTACAGGAAGCAGGATCATGGCAAAAAATGTACCCCATTTTAGATGGGCTGGGTTTGATGGGTCTAGGAGCAGCCAAAGTCAGCTGGAGTCATGCAGGCAGTAAGCAGAAGACAGCAACTCAAGTGCTCCAACTTCAAGTCATTTGTGTGTGTGTATTGGGCAGACCTTCTAGGCAATGCTTTGATTTGTATATTTTTGGAGGAAATATTAGAGACTGTCCTCAGGTTCAAGCAGAGGGCAGTAGTCAACTAAAGAGAAACTACTCCGTTTCTGTCCATTCATAAACCTGTAGGCAACTCAACTGGAAAAACAAAGCATTTTGAATGTCAAAGTCTTCTTTTTTCCCCCTTCTTATTTAAACCCCCAAAGCAAACTTTCCCTTCGTGACCTACTAGAAGATTCTTTTTTTTTAATTTATTTTTTATTTTCAGCATAACAGTATTCATTATTTTTACACCACACCCAGTGCCCTCTCTAATACCCACCACCTGGTACCCCGACCTCCCACCCGCCCCCCGCCCCTTCAAAATCCTGAGATTGTTTTTCAGAGTCCATAGTCTCTCATGGTTCACCTCCCCTTCCAATTTCCCCCAACTCCCTTCTCCTCTCTAACTCTCCATGTCCTCCATGCTATTTGTTATGCTCCACAAATAAGTGAAACCGTACTAGAAGATTCTTTTCTTTTTTTCCCCTACTAGAAGATTCTTAAGAGATCATGTTTTTATGTTTCTCCAGGGGCAGAGAGTGGAGGAGGAAACCCTAAGCTTGTATCTGTAGCTGCCATCGGTTAAAAGATGAGAGTGTTGTCCTGGAGAAGGGCTTTCCTGTTCCCATTAGGGTGATAAATGGTGTCATTATTGTCAGCGAGCCAGTTATGTTCCCATAGTTCGTAACTGTAATCATACTCCCAGAAGGATGGGCAGTTACTCCAAATGGACGAAATGACCAAAACGTCTTCACCTTTTTAATTTGCTCAGAGGAGTAAGCTAATTATTAGTATTAATCCACCAACTGACTCTCTTGTCCCTTGCCTTCTTTGTTCCTATTTGATATCCTATTCTAGGATTTCCTGACAAACATTGTGAAAACCCCAGTCGCAGAAGATGCTTTGAAAAACAAGGATTCTTTGACCAAATATGTTGAAAATGCCATCTATGAAACCCCCATTCCTTGTGGAAGCCGAGAGTACCTTTAATGTTTTTTAGCTTCTAGTTAAGTCCTGCCATCGTGGCTCCTGTGCCACATTATGTAAAAGTTCTCTCAATGGTTCATGGAAGAATGCCCTTGTCACGGTTCTTGGACCATCTCATGGATGTGGTCTGGGTAAGGAACAGGTGGTTGCTGCTCTTTCTCATGTCCACTGCTCCTGCCCTTTCCTGCCCTTTCACCATCACCTGGGTCCTCCACATCCATTAGTACAGTAGTAGGTAATGCTCACACTGAGAGCTGGGCTTGGGGTGTCTGTGTTTGTAAAACTCGTAGTTGTCCTGACTGTCGAGAACACCCGTGCCTCGCCACACACCCCACTGCGCTTTCTGGTGTTGTTTGGAAGCTTCCTGACTGCCTTGAGTCTCTGGTGCTGTAAAACAGAACCACCGCAATCCCGTTGACTGTTACGTGACTCCATTTTGTTTCATATTCTTGTGTAGTTAATTAGAGAAACCACAACCAGATCAAACCAAACCCATGTGTGACTGGCTGTCTCAACTTCTGTGTTAATAGTCCTTCCCCCCCCTTTTTCTCTCCATTAATTATATTCCATATTTTCATTCACAAGGAAAGGGGGAGCTGGGACTGGAGTTTGAGATGTAGTCACAAAGGATGGCAGGCAGACTCCGTTTCTGCAGGGCTGAAGCGGAAGTTCTCTGCAGGGCAGAGAGGCTTCTATCTCATGACCCCGTGAGAAAGGCGGGATAGTCTGTGGATCCAAGCACAAGACACAGCCCAGGCAGGCCGTCGAGTGTCCTGCAGGCTCACTGACCTGTCCAGTGAACATTGGAGTGCTCACTTGCTGACAGGCAGTGTTCTAAGCACTGATGACATAGCAGTAACTGAAATAGCAAAGGCAAAAACCCTCATCTCGAGGAGCTGACCCTCCAGTATTTGTGGAGCGCTGGCACTGTTCTAGGTGTTGGGAATGCTGCTGTGAGCGGAGCAAAATTGGGGCGTTCATGGCATGCACTGGCCAGTGGTTATGGAGAGGGACATTTCTGGGTGTCGGGAGTGGGTTTTCCCAATTTTATGCACAAGGAAGTGGCAGCTGTAACTGCCACTTAACTTGTCTGAGGTGAGGCAGCTTGCCCAGGTAGTCAGAAGGTCAGGCCCATGTACTCTGACCTCTCAGCCTGTAACCTATCCACCACCCTTAGGTACGAGAACACTCAGCTATATAGTCTTGGGGCTGCTGGTGGAGATGTCTCTCCAGCATTTGTGTGATGGAGAAGTGCAAAATTGGAATCATTGCCTTGAAATGAGCTTTCTTCCACATGACTGATCTGTCTCATAAAGTTCTTACAAGGAAGATTTATGACCCACATGTACAGGCATGCCTTGATGACACACACCAGCTACAGGCAGACTCTGCTGGAACCTCAGCTCTGCCATGATCTGGCTTCTGGACATGGTGCAGGTTGTTCAGTTGTGTTTCCTTTTGTGCAAAATGATGACTTGGGCGTATCATTTAATAATTCTAGTGAGGCTTAAATGAGCAAATACAGCTAGAGCCTCCGGACTAGTATCTGCCCGTTGATGCTTAGCCATGGGGAAGCATCGTAGCAAAGCTAGCTAGTTACAAGTGCAAGTTGTAACACGTGCTGGGGTGGATTTGGTGGTAATCATGCATGTGTTGGGATACTGAGACGTAGCTCTTCCTGCCATAGTAACAAGGTGAGCAGATTTTTTTGTTTGAACCGTTCCTTAGATGAAGATGCAGCCCTTCTCTGTGTGCTCTGGGTGAGTGAAATGTGAAGAGGGAGTTGGGTGGGGGAGTCTCCTTCTTTGAGTGTCTCCTGTGAATTATGGGGAAAATAAGAGGGCTTTTCCAATGCAAGATTTCCTTTCCAAGAGCCTTCATTTTAAATACTGTAACTGAGTGCTTTTTTTTAGAAGTGATGAATATGGTTCCGATGTCTGTCAAGATGCAGGTCCTTTCCACCAGGACGGCTGCTGGGACCTGCAGTGTTGGGGATTTCAGGATGGCAATTAGGCTGATCTGTGGGGGTGGTTACTCAGTTGGATGTGGAGTTCTTATCTTAACCCCACAATGGAATATCCATCCAAGGACTTGATCAGCGTTGTTCACCTGAATGTCAAGTATTTTAACATTTTCGAGACAATACAAATCATACCCAGGGAATGTACTTACTTTCCAGTCCTGGGAAGTGATTTGGAATTGTTCATTTCATCTTACAGAACAGCTCAGCTTTTTCTGTGCTTCCTTTAAATGCTGACTTTGCCAATCTACTTTCTCCTCCTACCCACAGAAGAGAGGGAGTTTCATCATCAAAGGGCCAAGGATAAAAATAGGATATCAAGTTGATATGATGCTCCTTTTGTTTGTTCTTGCAATACTGGTGTTTTCTCACACATGAAGATAAATTCTTCTCCTTGCCTCCCCCCACTTATCAGGAGAATCTTAGCTTGAGCTGGAAGGAATCTCAGCTTCTTCAGAACTCATCCAGATGTAACAAACTCTGTTCAGATGGATACTGGTTGTAGCTGGGTCACATCAGCAGGCTAGAGGCAAGGACTAGCATTAATGGAGCCTGATTGTATCAGGAGTCTAATACAATTGAAATAAGCTTAAGTTGAAAATATAGCTAAAGAGTTTATTTCCTGAGTTTAAATAGAATCTAAGTGGGAGGTCAGAGGGACAGAAAAGTATCCACGAAATAAAACTGAATGTTGTTTGTGTCTTTCCAGTATGATTTGCCTCATTTATTTAAGCAGTTGAGTAAATCAGGGAAATTACCTCATGACCTCAGTGTGAGATGGCATGATTTAGAGCTTTTGCTTAGGTGGTAGTTGCAACCAAATTTTTGGGCTGAGCATCTTTTTTTTCTGCCCCGTAAGTTCTTCACTGTTGGAGATTTTAAGGGGAGTGGGCGAATGCACACTGGAGATGTCAACAAAACAAACCCCAAGCAATATTATAAAAACATAATACGCATAGTTACCATATGACCCAGTAATGATACTCCTAGATAGAATGAAAACCTCCTTCTCCATAATAACCTGTATGCAAATGTTCGTAGTAGTATTATTCTAACTGTCAAAAAGCGGGAGCAACCTATATGTCTGTCGGGAGTGGATCTACAAAATGTGGTCCGTCCATACAGTGGACTGGCATTTGGCAATGAAAAGGAATGAACTACTGATGGATGATAACATGGACGAATCGTAAAAATATTACGTTCTGTGAGAGAATCCCGATACAAAAGACCGCATGTGGTGCGATGCCATTTATAGGAAATATCCAGCACAGACAAATCCACTAAGACTGAAGACTTCATTAAGAATGAAGGTTGGTTGGGGTGCCTGGGTGACTCAGTGGGTTAAGTCTATGCCTTCTGCTCAGGTCATGATCCCAGGGTCCTGGGATCAAGCTTCGCATCAGGCTCTCTGCTCAGTAGGAAGCCTGCTTTCCCCCTCTCTCTGTCTGCCTCTCTGCCTACTTGTGATCTCTCTCACTGTCAAAGAAATAAATAAGATCCTTAAAAAAAAAAAAAGAATGAAGGTTGGTGGTTGCCTTTGGGGTGGGTTGGGGGCAGCTGGGGAGAAAGGGGTAGTAGGTGTTAACGGGTACAGGGTTTCTTATTGGGGGTAATGTAGATGTTCTCACATTGTGGTAATGATTGCAAAATTCTGAATGTCAAAAATAATTGAATTGTACACTTTAAATGGGTCATTAGTACATTATACCTTAAAGCTGTTAAAAAAATATGCATGTAGAGAAGAAGTATATTCTAAAACATTAACAGTGGTTTTATTTTTTTTTCCTTTCTTTTTTTTTTTTTTTAAAGATTTTATTTATTTATTTGACAGAAATCACAAGTAGACGGAGAGGCAGGCAGAGAGAGAGAGGGAACAGGCTCCCCGCTGAGCAGAGAGCCTGATGTGGGACTCGATCCCAGGACCCTGAGATTATGACCTGAGCCGAAGGCAGTGGCTTAACCCACTGAGCCACCCAGGCACCCCTTTTTTTCCTTTCTTAATTATTTTTTGTGGCTCAAAACAAGTGCCACAAGTAATTTAAATTTAAAAAGTTCTTAAAACGAGGCACCTGGGTAGGTTAAGGCTCTGCCTTTGGCTCAGGTCATGATCTCAGGGTCCTGGGATCGAGTCCTGCATCGGGCTCTCTGCTTGGCAGCGAGCCTGCTTCCTCTTCTCTCTCTGCCTGCCTCTCTGCCTACTTGTGATCTCTCTCTGTCAAATAAATAAAAATCTTAAAAAAAAAAAAAAAGTTAAAACAAGATGTCAAATTCTTTTTGAAAGGATGTAGAGTGCAAGTATGAAAATTACATTTAAATAACCCATTGGGAGTTGCTTTAGGGCAGAAATTTCTTCTCTACCTTGATGTCCTCTCCCTGGCTGATCCTGTGGCTCAGCAGGGACCCAGCAACGCTTTTTCACTTTGAATGGACTGTTGGGGCGTACAGACTGATGAGGCTTATGCTGATATTTCTACAGATAATCGCCTTATCCTTTCTCCCAGTCCATATTTATACTGGGGATTCCAAAAGATAGTTTTTTGTTTTGTTTTGTTTTATTTAATTAATTAATTAATTAATATTTATTTGACAGAGAGAGAGAGAGAGAAAGAGATCACAAGTAGGCAGAGAGGCAGGCAGAGAGATAGGAAGGGAAGCAGGCTCCCTGCTGAGCAGAGAGCCCGATGTGGGGCTCAATCCTGGGATGGATCATGACCTGAGATCATGACCTGAGCCGAAGGCAGAGGCTTAACCCACTGAGTCACCCAGGTGCCCCCAAAAGATAGTTTTTACCGTATTCCCACTTTTAGGAAAAAATGGAGAAATCAGGATACTGAAACAAAAGGGCCCAGGGTTAAAATAGTCTCTGAGTGAAAGAGTAGGAGAGTTTCTTAAAATTTGTCCTCTTTGCCATTTTAGTTCTCTGGGATTTGTGAATAGTAGATACATAGTAGGATAAAATCCTGAAGTCATAAACTGAAGTTGTTAGAAGGGAAACACCAGTGCCTAATTGGAAAGGAAAGGGTGGTTTGGAGCATTAGCTGGAGGGGTGGGAGGCAGCTAAGGGAAAAGCATTCATCTGTCTGCTCAGTCTGGCAGTTCAGAAGTTGTGATAAACAGTGCTGGTATTCAAAGTGTTTCAATTAGTATTTCAAAAAAGCGAACAACTTTCCCTTCCCTGTCCTGACCTAGAGCTTGCCTAATGATTCCCTACATCTCATCAGCTCTTTTGGGTCACCAGATTGAGGTGGAGGAGAGAAGCATTTATTCAGTGCCTTTACTATGCTAGGCACTCGCTTGGCACTGGGGATTCAAGGGTTGGGCCAAAATCAATTTGGACCCAGCCTTCCCAGAACTCAATCTGCTGAGAGAAAAGGATCCATTCACAGACTCTGCACTGCTCTCAGTCCCTTTGGGCCTTTGTGGAGGAAGCAGCGTGAGCTGAGAGCAGGACCCTCGTTTTTCAGTTCTACTTTTGATGATGCCCTGCCAATCTAACCCTCTTGGGAACTTGATTGTGCACAGTTGAACCTGAACCAGGAATGAAGCAGGAGTAGTTGTCTGGCTGGCTCTGATCATGATTCTTTTTTTTTTTTTTGCCTCCTTCCTACGAGGAGTCAGATGACATAGCAAAGGGTAGTTAAGGAGAATACCAACCATCCTGTATTTTCAGTGTGAGCTTTTGCTTTGCCTAAGTGTAGCCTCTGTGGTCCCATTTTTCAAAAAGGGGACGGTAAGACTTAACACAGAGTTGAGATCTATTAGGCTAATCTGTTTCTTAACAAAACCCTGGTAGTAATCTCAGAGCTACTTACCCCTATTGTTTGAAAACCCTGTTTGCTGGTGCAGTGTCACTAGTGAACTATAGTGAATATTATAGTGAACTATAGTGAATATTAGAGATTATTTATTGTTCCATTATAGTTTGGCAATAAGAAAACAAGTCTATTAAGTTTGGTAAATCGGATTTAGAAGGGATAATCCTGGGTGGGCCATGCAGGCAAGATTAATAGGCCTTTAAAACAGAAGAGTTTGAAGTTACTGATATCATTATCTCTGCCCGGAGGTTGCTATAGCAATGAGTGATTTGATTGGTGTTGCAGTGGAGTGAGTGTAAAAGGATCCTAGTCATTTAGCAGAAACTCTCCGAGAGCAATTTGATTAAACTCCGGTCAAATGAGTGCCCAGTTCTTTAAAAGCTCTAGGATGTACTTGTTTGCTGTCCCAGATTAATTAAAGATACTTTATTACTCCGAATCTATACACTGTCATGAATATTTTTAATAATGTTCGCATAAAGGTTTAATAGCTTGGAAAGCTATTTTTGAAGTGATGAAGTACAAATTTTATAAACACTTGCCTTCTCTGATATAGTTTGTGGCAAAGTTGCCTTTAATTAGATTATACCTGAAATAAAATAAAAATGCAGTAGATGATACGGAAAACTGTAGGCTGACAGTGTGCAAACAGTGATATTTTGAGAGGGGCAGGAAGCTGGGCCGTGGTGACACTGCTTCTGTTACTGCAAGCCGGGTTTTCTCAGCTGCTGTAGCCTTCTGCATTAGCACAATCGAGCAAAATGTGCTGTTCCTTTTCATCAATGCTCTAGGTACATAATTCTTTAGAAATGCAGAATCCTAAATTCAAGAGCATGTGGCCTGAAACAGCTTTTTTAAAGGGGTATTTTACAGTCGTGAAATAAAAATGTGTGCGACTCTCTTGCTGCTGAGGTTGAAGTTTCTGTGGAAACTTGGGCTCTCGTTACCTCCCTTTCTTCACCATCTTGGCGTTCTTTTCCCCACCTAGCCAACTTTTTAGGGTTTGGGTATGTGTGTTCAAAACAAAATCCCTTGTATGTTCTACAGGGGCTCCCCATCAGTGTCTGCATCTGTGCGATGGGCAGAAAGCTTTATATTAAGGTTTTGTATTTTGGCACCTGAGGAGCAGTCTTTGGAAGGGTGAAGCTGGTTCATTTTGGCATTCCCAGTGCGGGCCGCGTTGTTCTGCAAACGCTCCTCTGCTGCCACCTGGAGGCCTTGTGTGGGATGTGCATTTATAGGTAGATGGGGGCGCCAGAGAGCAGAAGCTGCCCAGGCTGGGTGTCCGCAGGTCCTTAATCCCTGCTGACATCAGTTGACAGGACCATGTGAAATTGAAGCTATTATTGTTTCATTTTGAACTAAGGAGCTAATAAGGATTATAGATTCAATAGCAGTAAACTGTGGAGAATAAATACCTCATTATTTGTTGGTAAATGCCCAGGTTCTGTTATGCACATTTTATTTTTTTTAATTTTTATTTTTTTATAACATATAATGTATTATTAGCCCCAGGGATACAGTTCTGTGAATCGTCAGGCTTACACACTTCACAGCACTTACCATAGCACATACCCTCCCCAGTGTCATAACCCAACCACCATCTCCACACCCTCCTCCCCTGGCAACCCTCAGTTTGTTTTGTGAGATTAAGAGTCACTTATAGTTTGTCTCCCTCCGGATCCCATCTGGTTTCATTTTTTCCTTCCCTGCCTCCCAACCCCCCACGTTGCCTCTCAAATCCCTCATATCAGGGAGATGATATGATAATTGTCTTTCTCCTATTGACTTATTTCGCTCAGCATAATACCCTCTAGTTCCATCCATGTTGTGGCAAATGGCAAGATTTCATTTCTTTTGATGGCTGTGTTATGCACATTTAAAGGAAAAAAAACCCATCAGGACAGTGAGAAAGTTGACACGTCTGCTCTGTCCTTGCCTTACTATGACCTGTCAGGGAAGTACTTTACACTTTTTCTAAGTAAAAACTTGAGTGAACCTCCTAGCTTTGTGCCTGGCAATAAGAGGAGCTTGAATAAATCTACCGGGAGGTCTGAACTTCAGTTAATTGACTGGCAAAGTGGAGTGGGGACCTATCTAGGTAAACTAGGGGATATTCCCCAGAACTGGCACTAGGCAGGGCAGCTGAGGGCTCCAGAGGAGGCCTTGGGCCCATGTAGTGTATATTCATACACTTGTTGGTAAGGTTTCTTAGCTATCTTCCCTTGCTAGGAGTGTCCAGTGCTTATTTTCCCCAACCCAAAACCTGCTTTTGGTGGTTAAATATCAACAACAGTGGCTCTTATTAATGGGCAACTCGGTGGGAAAAGAACCAGTCCAGACCCGGAGAAAAATACCCCTTAAATGAGCCTTCCGGTTTAGCCTGGAACATCCTGACCACTAATATTTCCAGGAAAGCCTTTATTCAGAAGAAGGGTACCCAGTGTGCTTGGGGCCTGTCAGTGCTCAGCCCAACAGTCTCTGCGGTGGGAGCCAAAGGGTTGTGCTGGTGTTGCGGACTTACAGGGATGTCCGAGGAAAGGCCAGACCTCATCTGGAATGAATGATGCCCTTTTGAAACATGAAATCTGTGGTATTTGAGGAACTAGACATGTGGGATATCCTCAGGTAGGTACCAGTCATGTTCTTAAAATCTCTGCTATTTTGAAGAGCCTTTATTCTGTGAGCAGCCTTCCTTTTGAATCAGGGGCATTTGTTGATTTAATGATTTTTTTTCCCCTCAGGATTTCCTGCAAGAGGTCCTGGGCTTGTTTACCTCCCAGTCCACACAAATATTACCAGAGTGTGGCAGTTGGGCTGTCACATATTCTGTGGAGAGTTGATTTTTAAGAAGCCTAATCTAGGCTAGCTCCTCAAAGACAGCAATTCATGAATAATTGTTGTTTACTTTTTGGGTTTTCTTTCCTTTTTTTTTTTTTTTTTTTTTAATGAAAGCTCCTATCAGATCCTGATGAGGATCATTCCTTTTGCAGAGATTAAGAATTTGGCAACCAGCAGATCATCACCTGAAAAGGAGAATGTAAAGGTAAAGATTCTCTGCCCCTCTTTCTTTTTGGAACTTTCCCCCAGAGCTGCTGTAGAAGTGAAGATCTAGTGGTAAGAAAAAAAAATCTACTTCCCCTCCCCAACAAAAAAATCAAAAACAAACCTCCAGCAGGGTAAACTATGTCACGTTCAGAATAACTTGAAATTTTTATTTATTTATTTATTTATTTATTTAAAAAAAAATTTTTTTAAATGTATTTTTTTTTTAAAGTCACCATAAAATACATCATTAGTTTCAGAATAACTTGAATTTTCGGTCTCTGTTCTTTATGACCCAAGCTGGATGTCTTTCTGGGTTGCACTTGTATATATGCAAGATCGTTATACACCTTTTCCAAAACAAGTTTTTCTTTAAAGATGCATAGCTCCAGATGTTTGCCAGCAGTGTGGCTGCAGGAGTATGCCCAGGAGACAGCCTCTGGGAAGAAGGACCTCGGGAGGGCTTCCTTGTGGGGCAGGTCCTTCCCTTTCGTAGCTCTTGAATAATACGAATTAAGTACAAGACTAGTTTTGTTGATGTGTGGCGAGACATGTGACATGTCTTCATTGATATTTTCTGAGGTGGCTTTTCATGAGTTGATAAAAATCAACAGAATTGGGGCCCATAAGTAAATTCTGTTAAAACCCTGCCTGACTTCATCTCTTCCAGCACATGGAAAACCTGGTGGTTCAACCAAATGAGCACGGAGACCGGGACCGTCTAGATTTGGGTATGTTCCAAAAGAGCACTTTCCCCTGTACTCCTCAGAGTATGCCAGTCCTGGGTATAAAGAGGACTGGAAGAAAAGAAATTTTAAAATAAAACCTTCCTTCCTGGGAGCTTTGTCTAGTTTTTGAAACCAACACAGATACATTTTTGTTGCAGCAGCAGGTAAAATACTCTGAGTTCAAGGGTTGAGGATTCACTTACAATCCTTTGAAAAACACGTCGAGACAAAGCAATAAAGGCTTTGCCTGACCAGTTGACCTCTGAGCTGGACTCTGTCTTGGGACTAGTCTTGTGTTAGTTACCTCGTAACTTTTCTGAGGTAGGTACCAGTTTCATTTTCTGGTGAAGTGACCGAGGCCCCTGGCAGACAGCAGGTGGTGGACCTGAGACTCCTAACTCCCTTCCTCCTGAAACCCCAGGCTTACTGCTATCCCATTTTGATGCCCAGTTGGGGGCGCCCTTGGAGCTGAGCAGATGACACTGAGGAAGTACCAGATGTTGTCACTGCGTGTGGGTTGGGGCACCAGGAGAACCCTTGGCAGGGTGACGGTGATTTTTCCCCAGGACTGGACGTTCTCATCTGCCCACACATTCTAGGTCACATCTCCTGAGGACATATCCCCAGAGCTCCTTGGCCACTTGCTAGTTCTCGGGGGCTAACCTGGACTGCATAGTTTCCCTTTGAGTTCAAGCCTGAGGAAGCAGTTGGAGGCTGGAGGCACATAAACTGGGCCATCAGCTGATGTCTCTTGTGGGCCCGTGGGTGGTCTGTGCAGACCTCTGGGGCTGAGTGGAAGTGAGTGGAGTGGTTGTATCGTGGTGGTGGAGGAGTGCTCAGGCTGATGTAAAAGGGGGAAGAACAAGATAATCCCCAGGGTGAGTTTAATAGTGGGGGTGGTGCTGGGTCTGAGAAGTTCGTGGCACACAGGTCTCACTGGAGGCCAGTGGAGTGTCTTTGGCACATTTGGCAGGCACAGGCAGAGCAGTGACAACATGGCAGGGCGTGGATCATGAAGAATAAAGCAGGGTGAGGAGGAAGCACCACCATCAGCGTCCATTGACTGTATGGCTGGTAGCTTGGCTCCAAGCCAGTGGTGTTTGCCCAACCTCCTTAAAACAAGGTACTAATACTGAAATTGAAATAGAAACTTAGACTCCACCAGGCGATTTGCACACTTTTACCATCTGCTATATAAGGTAAGGGGAATAATGTACTTCCAGAAGAGGGGAAGAGGAAGGAGCAATGAAAGCAAACACCTCCGTTTGAATGACTCTAGTAGGCCATTAAATCCAGGAGCAGAGCTGTTGCTCACGCATACAGGATGTCTCATCTACAGATTGCATCGTGCCCTGAGGAATGTTAGCTTTGAAGAATGTTTACCGAGACAAATTGCTGGCGGTGGGGGAGAAGTGTTGGCTGTTACAAGTATTACATAGGACAATTTTAATTTTCACTGTTAAAAACTCCATTCTCAAACTGGTACATTTACTGGGCAGGAAGGCCCGTGGTAAGGAGAGTGTAGTAGCCTGCCCGAAACCTTGTGTTTTGTTAGTAGCATCATTGTGTCTGAGGAGGACCATAATATATGATTTGAGACAAACTCCTGTGACTTTAATCCCCAGCAAGTTATGAAAAGGGCCACGAATGATTATTTCTTGAAAGGGAAAAAGAAAAAGAAAAAAGCTAACATTGGCTTTTTTCTTTATTTAATCTTTTTGGTTTGAAAAAAGTTACCTGACTTTATGCTAAGAAAATGGTAATCGATTTTAAAAGAACCTTCTGGGACAGAACAAGACAGGAGGCAATGAGCAGTAGTTGGATGATACGCTGGATTCTGGAAATGGAAACAGCTTTTCCACAAGGCCACTTCTAAACTGCTGTGATATTTTATGTGTGTGTACATTCCACTCAGTCTCCAAGGACATGCTGATAAATGTGGGGTTGAGGTTAATTTCTTTGCTGACTTGTATTATTCAGAATGGTATGATGTTGGTTTAGCATGCTCTCATAAACAACATCAGTGCTGTTCCAGTAGAACATTTTTTATATCTGTACTATTCAAAATGGTAGCCGGTAGCCACGTATGTCTACTGTGTGTGTGTGATGTGTGATTAGTGTGGCTGAGGAATTAACTTATAACTTTAGTTTATTACCCTGGAAGTTCCCTTTGTATGGTTAACCACCAGAGCATTAAAAATCCTACTGGCCATTAGTTCACACACTGAAAAGAACTGTTGATTGCAGAGATGATGTCTTGGGTGGATAACAGCTAGTAAGCTCATTCAAGCCAGTGCCTCTAAACCACCTCAGCGAGTAGTAAGGGGAAATGCAGGAGTGATGGCTCTGCTCTCTGTGGATGCTGGAAGAGCCTCAAAGGGGAGAATATGAGTTGAAGGCCTGCGATCCAGTACGGGTACTATGAGGCTGCTGACCAGAACTTCTCATTGTGTGCTTCCTTGACATTGTAGGCATGTAGAATGGAGAAAGAGGGCCAAGCATTTGGAGGATATGAATTTAGAAAACATAGATGAGATGGGTCAGTAGAGAAATGAAGAAGGAAGAAAGGGTCCATTTGGCTCAAGTCTGCAGGACTAAATAGGATTAAAAAATAGAAGCTCAGTAGTGGGCCCCTACAAATGCTGTGCCAAGGAGAAGGGGAGTGGACATCAAGCAGGACCAAGGGGGCAGGTGTAGGAATATGGAGGGATGGTGAGCTTCAGCTGCCTTCTTGGAATCCCACCCGTAAATGAAGATACATAAAACCATCATTGGGTCAGCCAAGTGGCAAATGGCTTGATACAGTTGCTGTCTTGTAAACTCTAATTTGAAAGCGTTGAATTTGAAAAAGTAGAACTGTGTGCCTCGTTAGAAATGAAGACTTCAATTAAAAGTGAAGTTTGTCCTTGAGGACTGGGAAACAAGAGTGCCATTGTGGCAGGTGAATTACAGAAGCTCCTGGAAGGTGACCCTCGTGCTATCTTAGCAAGTGATACTCCAGAGTGTGAGTGAAGTTATGTGTGTCAGACCAGATTTGGTGACACTACTGATGCTGATTTTCCTGCAATAATTTATTCACCACTTCCTGCATTGGACAAAAAAAGGTGGCTTGAAACTTACCTACCTGTAGCCGTACATTGTGTGACTATTTGGATGGAAAAAAATGAAGGATTGGTGAAGCAGATTGGTTAAAACAAGAACCATGTGAGCATGTTTTAACTTTTCTCAAGCGGCAAGATAGGAGGGAGGTAGAGACATGAGGGGGGGTGGTGATGGAATTGGCTGGCATCCTGGTTCTGTGCTTGGGAAGACCCAGTACCTTGCAGCTCTGCACAGGAAGCATGGCTGAATCTACTACCCTAGGTTTGGCTGGCAGAGAGTGGGCCAGAGAAGATTTTATATAGAATATTTTACCAAAATAAGACTTACGGAAAAAATAATCTTTTTATGTTGTGGAAGCAATAAATGCTCACAGTAATAAGACTGGGAATTTTAGAAACCATAGGAAAAGAGAAAACACTCCTATAGTTTGCCTGCCCAAAGAAGCTCCTGTTAAACTTTGTGTATTTTTGGATGCATCTATTTTTTTACATTGTTGTGATAATGTAAGCAATAGAATTTTGTGTCCTGCTTTATTCATTTAGCATTATATGCCATAAGTAAGTTCTGTTTTAGTAGGTAGCTTAAACTGATTCTCTATATTTTTCTACAGAAGATACGGCTTACTTTTCTACGAAGAAGGGGAAAATGTCTTAGATTTTGTCATTAAGTATTTATCAGTGAGAAGAAAATCTCTTCTTTTTATAATATGTATTGTTTGATTTTATAGACTGACCCAATTTTCAGTATATGCGGAGGTTCAAACCCCAATTATTCTTTAATACTTTGGGTCCCTTCGTTGCTATTACTGTTGGTTACTTATATGTAACATGAGAAAAAGAAAATATTTTAATCTTTCGTTAGTAGGTGTTGGGGCCTGGGAGGTGTGGGTGACAAGGAGACAGATGAACCGAAGTTGGTGGGGAAAGAAACCTGACCTGATATCCAAAAAATGATCTGGAACAATCATGAAGAGAAGGAAGCAGAAATAGACAGAAGTGATCAGTTGGAAGTGGAAGATTTCAGATTGCTTCACACAGACTTTCAGGACTACAGAAAAGACCCAGAAGGAGAAACAAAAGTGCTGCATAGGAAGCTTAGGAAAAAATGTTTGTCAGTAAACAGAAACTGGAAGGAAATCGTTGGAAGATCCAGAGGATCAGCCCCCTAGAACAGAATGTTTGGTGGAGTCCAAACTCCTTTTTTGGGATCCCTGTTTGTGGATCTATCTGGGAGAGGTCTAAGCCCATGAATTTCAGTGGTAAGATACATGGAGACTCTGTAGTCAGTCCTGTTGGTTTGGTGTAAACCACCAAATAAATAGGGCTAATCGGGTTAGTCTTTTTTCTCTTATATTAACTAAAAGTTTAGAAATGAAATTAATGCTTTAGGTTATACAGGCATATAAAGCAGCGCTTTTAAGTTGTTTGTGGGAAGAGTTTTGAGATGATTCCAAACAGTAGGGAATCTTAAGATCTAGCATCCGTGGGACCCCTGGGTGGCTCAGTCAGTTAAGCATCTGCCTTCAGCTCAGGTCATGATCCCAGGGTCCTGGGATCAAGTCCTACAAGGTGCCTGCTTCTCCCTCTGCCTTCCTTTTCCTCTGCTTGGGCTCGCTCGCTCTCTCTCTGACAAATAAATGCATAAAATCTTAAAAAAAAAAAAAAATCTAGGACCCATGTCAGTAGAAGTGGGCCCTCTGTTGGCTGTTATTTAATAACACATGTGTATCTATGTTGAGATTTCAAGAATGTTAAATGAAACAGGAAGGAATATTTAAAAAGTGTCAGGGAGAAGGGAACTTAGCAGTGCTCTCAACCATCTGAAAAAGAAGTTTTGAAGTCTGATTTTTGGCAAATCTTTCTCCCCTAGGCTACAGAATCTTCTATGGATTCCTTGGGGGGGGGGCAGTTTTCATTTCTTTACCACAAGCCCAAGCTTATCAGTGATTTGATTTTGAAATAAAGGGGCTGGTGCTAGGAATGGAGAAACATCCCAAGACCATGGGGAATTCAAAGTCATTTGGGACTCGTATTCCTTCTGCTGACTTCCATGAAATTTCCTTACTATACTTGCTGAGGTTTTAAACATTGTTTTTGGTAGAAGAAATTACTGACTTACTGGAATTCTGCTGAGTGTTACAAACTCTGGGTCTTTTACCATCAGTGTTCTGCCTATTCTATTTGTGGCTTCATTGTTTGGACATATTCTTCTTGTGCAAGGTGAATAAAGCATTGTTCTTTATATTAATTAATCAATTTATTTATTTATTTAAGATTTTATTTATTTGATAGAGATCACACGTAGGCAGAGAGGCAGGCAGAGAGAGGTGGGGGAAGCAGGCTCCCCCCAGAGCAGTGAGCCCCATGTGGGGCTCCATCCCAGGACCCTGGGATCATGACCTGAGCCTAAGGCAGAGGCTTTAACCCACTGAGCCACCCAGGCGCCCCCAAGTTTAATTTCTGAAATGTAACTGGGGTGGGGGGATGGCAGTTTTTTTCTCTGAATTTTAAATTTTTGGGTTTTTTTTTCCACTTTATTTTTTCTTCGTGGTAAGTGTACTCTTTAATCCCCATCCCCTATTTCACCCATCCCTCTACCCACCTCCCCTCCAGCAACTAACAGTTCCCTATAATTAAGAGTCTTTCTTGGTTTCTTTCTTTTTTCCTTTGGTTGTTTGTTTTGTTTTGTTTTTTGCTTGTTTGTTTCGTTTCTTAGATCCCACGTATGAATGAGATCATACAGTATTTGTCTTTCTCTGACTTGCTTTGTTTAGCATCACACTCTTTAGCTCCATCCATGTTGTTGCAAATGGCAACATTTCATTCTTTTTTTGTTTTTTAAGATTTTTATTTATTTATTTGACAGAGATCACAGGTAGGCAGAGAGGAAGGCAGAGAGAGAGGAGGAAGCAGGCTCCCCTCTGAGCAGAGAGCCTGACACAGGACTCGATCCCAGGACCCTGAGACCATGACCTGAGCTGAAGGCAGAGGCTCTAACCCACTGAGCCACCCAGGTGCTCCAAAATTTCATTCTTTTTTATGGCTGGATAATAATCCATTGTGTTTGCATACTACATCTTCTTGATCCATTCATCAGTCAGTGGCCATTTGGACTGCTTCCATGTTTTGGCCATGTAGATAATGCTACTGTAAACATCAGGATGCGTGTATTCCTTTGAATTAGTATTTTTGTATTTAGAAGTAAATACCAGGGTGATTGCTCAGCTGTAGTGTAGTTTGAGTTTTAATTTTTTGAGGAACAAGCATACCTTTCCAGAGTGGCTGCACCAGGTTGGATTCCCACCAACAGTGAACAAGGGTTCCTTTTTCTCCACAACCTCACCAACATTTGCTGTTTCTTGTGTTTTTGATTTTAGCCATTCCAGTGGGTGTGAGGTGGTATCTCACTGTGGTTCTGATTTGCATTTCCCTGATGATGAATGATACTGAGGACCTTTTCATGTGTCTCTTGGTCATATGTAACTCTTCTTTGGAGAAATGTCTGTTCATGTCTTCTGCTCATTTTTTAATTGGGTTGTTTTTGGGTGTTCAGTTATATCCTATAGATACTAACCCTTTATTGGAAATGTCGTTTACAAATATCTTCTCTAATTCCATAAGTTGCCTTTCAGTTTTGTTGAGGTTTCCTTCACTGTGCAGAAATTTTTTTTTATATAGTCCCAATAGTTTGTTTTTTTTCCCCTTGCCTCAAGAGACATAACTAGAAAAATGTTGCTATGTCTGATGTCAGAGAGATAACTGCCTGTGTTCTTTTCAAGGATTTTTGTGGCTTCAGGTCTCAGATTGAGGTCTTTAACCCACTTTGAGTTTGTTTTTGTATGTGATGGAAGAAAGTGTTCAGTTTCATTCTTTGCATGTGGCTGTCCAGTTTTCCCAACATAATTTGTTAAAGAAACCATCTTTTCCTCATTATATATGAATTCTAAATTTTGATTCTCCAAACTGAGATCCTCAAGTCCAAATAAACTAGCTTAGTGAATGAGTAAATCACATAGGCTCCATCCCAAAAGATTCTATTTTGATGTTTAAGTCAAATAATTATGTTATAAAATTCAGACAAAAATAAAATAATAAGGAAACTACTAATTTATAAAACATGAAACAAATGAAAAATAGGACATATGTTCTAGAAAAGAGTATTTAAAATTTTTACATAGAAATTTAAAATTCCAGCCACAGATTCTTCCCCTTTTCTTGTGCTGAAATCCTTGAGTATACCAGTGTGTCTAGATATTTAATGAAGGCATTGCTCTCACAGAAGAATCACTGGGTTCAGGGCTTGGTAGCAGTGTGTAAGTGTGCTTATGTGAGTTTAGGGTTGCTCTTTTTTGAGTACTGGTGGTTAATCTCTTGGAAGGGACTTCAGGGCAGTTAAGTTAGAGCTTTTGTTCCCGGGCATGAAAGCTAACAATTTATTTGGACAAGTTGGTTTAACTTTTAGAGTGGCTAATTGAGAAGACATTGTTAAGAAATATGGCCCCTTACTTCAGCCATGAGCAAGAAAGCCAAATGGAATTTATTCTTCATAGTATGAGATTTTGTGGAAGGATGTGTGTGAGCTAATGTATAGAGAAGTGGTACCATCGCAAATTGAACAGGAGATCCAGTACTAAATATGGTTCTTTATAATAATCAAAATAACAAAAAAATCACAAAGTAAAGCTAACATTATCTAGAACTTAAGTAGAAGACTGAGTGAGCTAGCTGGGTTTCATCCATGCTCTTGAGATTTATCTGCCAATAAGATTTCTGTGATCTCACTGAGGTAGACATTCCTACCCTCTGGGTCACATGGGAGCCTCTCACCGGGGTTGCCTCCTGGGAACCTATTAACTACAAGAGATACTATTTGTTTGTGAAAAATTAAAATTTGTCTCAGCACATCTTTTAATGTCTAATTAGCTTTGTCAGAGCTACACAGTTACTTCACATAATACCTTAGGCAAAAGAAAGTGGACTTTTATACATAACTTGAATTCTGTGTATATAATAAAGTGATGCAGTCTTTTAGTATGAATTCCACAAACATCCATCGAGGGAACATAGATTCTGTACTTTTTGCCTCATCCTTTCAATTTTTTTTGTTTTATTTTTAGAACAAATTTCAGTTTTATAGAAAAATTATAAAGATACTTTGGAGAATTCCCATATGTCCATCTTCCCCTATTAACATACACTATGGTGACTTTGTTCAAATGAGTTAACCGGTATTGATATATTATTATTGACTAAAGTCCATACTTTATTTAGATTTCCTTAGATTTATCTAATTTCCATTTTGTATCCTAGGATCTTCTCCAGGATACCATATTATATTACCATGTTTCCTTAGGCTCCTCTTGGCAGTGAGAATTTTTCAGACTTTGCATGTTTTTAATTATCTCGACAGTTTTAGGACTACTGGTCAGATATTTTGCACAATGCTATTTTTCTGATGTGTTCCCCATCATTATATTGGGGTTATGGGTTTGGGAGGAAGACCACAGAGGTAGAATGCCATTTTCATCCTATCAATGGTCTATGCCATCAACATTACTTCAAACTGTTAATGATGACCTTGATTAGTGGTGGAGGTAGGGTCAGCTTTCTTCACTGTAAAGTTACTCTTCCCTACTACTCTTTGCATACTCTTTGGAAAGATGTGCAGGCCACACTTCAGGGGTGGAGTGTCCTCTGTATACTTTCTTGTGGGCAAATAAATAACTGGAAACTCTTCTGTGTGGGAGACTTAGACTTCCCCATCTGTTTCTTCAGTCATTTATGTCACTATGCATTCATGGGTATTTGACACTTTGCATAGTAATTTAACACTGCTCTATTTGTTATTGAGAAGTGGTCTAGCTTTGGCAATGGGGAATTCTTCTAGTTGGCTTCCTTGTCATTTGCACACATTCCCATTATAGTGGGTTTTGGTGGTGGTGTTTGTTTTAGAGAGGTGAGAGTATTCTTTATGATACTCTAATGGTAGTTCCATGGCACTGCATTTGTCAAAACTCAGGGAACTTTATGGCACCCAAGTAAACTTTAATGGGTGCAAATTAAAAAAAATGAAGTTGGAGGATCCTTTGATGGAGGCAGAATGTGACAAAACAATCTAATTACTAAAAATGGATGAGTTTCCTCATTGTAGGATGTGAAATTTTCAGACCTCAGTAACTTTGGAAATGAGATAGCGTCTGTAAGAATAAGGGCAAATTAATGTGCATAAGCACTGCCCTTTAGGTGAGGAAGTTGTTTCTCACAGGGATACAGGTTAACAATTTTTATACTACTGTAAAGGTGCACTGGAAATGAATACTTAAGCAAATGGGTTATAGACATTATCCTTATGTTGGAGTGGGTGGGAGTTGGTAGATAACGAAGGGGAGGAGGCTAGAATGTTCTGTGTGGTGATGAATTAGAGTTGGCCACATTAGTATGCACACATGATTAGTTAACATAGATATGTGGGGTTGCATATAGAAATACTTGTAGATAAGTGTATATAAATAGGTCAGGGCACTTGTGGAGCTATTTCCTTAATCTGTTCATTGAAAGGGCCTAGAAGTAATGATACTCTAGTAGCATATATTACAAGATCAGCCACCCTTAGGGCCCCTGGGTGGCTCAGTGGGTTAAGCCTCTGCCTTCAGCTCAGGTCATGATCTCAGGTCCTGGGACTGAGTCCCACATCGGACTCTCTGCTCGGTGGGGAGCCTGCTTCTCCCCTCTCTCTGCCTACTTATCATCGCTCGCTCTCTCTCTCTGTCAAATAAATAAATAAAAATCTTAAAAAAAAAAAAAAAAGATCAGCCACTCTTAATTTCAAATTGAGATTATCTATTACATTTTGTGGGAATTTTAGCCTCCGAACTTTGGAATTGATAGATTTGAGTTCACGTTAAGACTAAGTTTTTTGCTCCTTTTATATTTCCTGGTTCACTTTTATGCATGTGAATGACCATATACAAGCCCATGGTGAGTGCTGTGAATTGTGTAAGACTGGTGATTCACAGACCTGGCCCCCTGAAGCCAATAATACATTATATGTTTAAAAAAAAAAAAAAAAAAAAGATCAGTAAGCTGAACTGTGAATTTTCAAATGGATTAAAAAATTAAGTTCAAAAATAAGTTTGTGGCATGTAAGATACTTTTGGGGAAGGTTTGGGAAAATGGGAATGGGAACATTTGCAGAAAAAAACCCTAAAATGTAGATGTTGCTCTCCCCAGTTGCCCTGGTACTTCTCATCCTGAGGAATCTCTTTCTCCTGAGGCTATGACAAGACACGTGACTGTCCCTCTGCCCCTGCTCTTTGCAGCCTTATTGCTCATCTCCTTTCTTCTCCTACTTCTAGACCCCTCACACCCAGGATTCAAGCTGCCTCCATAATAGAGTCAAAATTTCTCCTAATTCATTGTTCAGAAACATTTAGCCTGTTTGTCCTGCTTCTTTTCTTTGAGGTTATGCCAAGGATTTCAAAGTTTGAAACAAAAAGAGAGACACCAAGAGTCTTTTTTTTTTTCCTTAAAAGTATCATCTGAATAGAAACTGATAGCTGGCAGAAACCTTGCCAATGTAATTCTTAAATATGTTGCTTTGTTCAGAAATCGACTTTCCTGGGGCGCCTGGGTGGCTCAGTGGGTTGGGCCTCTGCCTTCAGCTCAGGTTCTGATCCCAGGTCATGATCCCAGTTCCTGGGATCAAGCCCTGCATCAGGCTCTCTGCTCAGCAGGAAGCCTGTTTCCCCTTTCTCTCTGCCTGCTTCTCTGCCTGTTTGTGATCTCTCCTCTCTGTCAAATAAATAAAATCTTCAAAAAAAAAAAAAATCAACTTTCCTGTCCTTAGGGTTTTGGATATTCTTACACTATATGTGGGTATGTCGTAATGTAAGTAATGTCATCTTGATGGATATCTAGGGTACATCCAGTTTTCCCCCTTAGGTAGTAGGGTGATGTAAAAACCTCTGAAAATACATGCAAGTTTTTTTTATTAAAGTAAACCAAGGAAATACAGATAGATAAGAAATAAAAAGTATTCTTTTTTTTTAAGATTTTATTTATTTGAGAGAGAGAGAATGAAAGAGAGAAAGAGCATGGGAAGTGGGAGGGTCAGAGGGAGAAGCAGACTCCCCGCTGAGCAGGAAGCCCGATGTGGGACTCGATCCCAGGACTCCAGGATCATGACCCAAGCTGAAGGCAGTCACTTAACCAACTGAGCCACCCAGGCATCCCAATAAAAAGTATTCTTATGGTTAAAGTAAGATGGCATTAGGAAATGGTGGCATCCTAAAATCCCAAGTTTGACAACAGTGCTTGCCCCATGTTCCCAATTCATGTCCATTTTATGTGAAAGCAACTTCTTGGGCTCTGTTTAAAAAAAAAGAGAGAATAGGGAGGTAGGGAGAAAAATAATCATTTAAACCTTGGGATGGCTGTATGCGTGATGCCATGTCCTTGAGTGGGTGTGACATTGGAGATGTGAATGTGTTGTCCCCTTGGTGCTTCTCAGAGTGAGTGCATCTAGCACATGGATATGAGCTATGCTTTTAAAAATCCGTATTTTCTATGAAGTGTGGCCTGTCGGTCAGAGCCAAGCATTTCACTTGGTTCATAACGAAAGTCACAATGTTCTCCAACAAAGAACTGCTTGTATTGAACTTCAGGAGTTGACATGGTGCCTCCTAAAGGATTTTGAGGAAGAGTCTGACCATCTCTGATTTTTACCCAAGGCTACACCACGGTGCCACTGCGCTGGCTGAAGTGAACCAGGATAGGCTTGTCCTGGCATTTAGGGGTCTTATCTCCTCTTGCCTGTGTGTTTTAATGGTGTCTGGCAGTGTTAAAACGCGTGGTTGTTAAACAATGGAGCGCAGAAGGAAAACAAAGCCTTCTCCTGTTTCAGTCTTGGTATGATTATCTTGGAACTTCTTTGCACACTTGCATGTCTCAGTTCAGAAAATGAAGCCATTACTCTTGAGGTTGACATAGGGATACTTCAGTGTCTATAATACACAAGAGAATACAGTGAAAGGAAAACTTTATCTTTATTTAATATTTAAGCTGAAACTTAATGAAAACTTGGCCATTAAGTTCTTTACCTTTATAACCTCTTTTGATCCTTACAACTCTTTATAGTATGGATGTTATGACCCCATTTTCTAGGAGACTGTGGAGGATCAGAAAGTATGAGTGACACTAAGTAAATAAGTGACAGAGCCGATCTCCAAGCCCAGATATGTATGACTCCAAAACCCTACAATTTTCCTTTTTAGCTTGTGGCTCTGTAAGAATAGGAGTATGACACAGCTCTTGCACTCAAGGCATTTTGGGTCTCACTGGAGGATAAAAAAACTGTACAAATACTGTAATTAAAATAAAAATATAAATATCCTTCTAAGGAAGATTAATTTCACCAAGGTTGGAAGCTAGGTGATCTGTTGTCATGACAGGAGGAGAATCAAGGGAAGCTTCTCTTCCATGTGGGTGTTCCTGACAGCTGAAACTTCAAGGCAACAGCATCTGCCCTGGGTGATTGTAGTCTTATGGAGGTAATTTTCTAAGGATTTCCTAATTAAAGGAGGTATAGTAAGGCTGATGAAATCATTCACACTCTTGCATTGTAGTAGTTGTAGGACATCCTGATGAGAAAGTGGCCTTGGGAATATATCCTTGAATTCTGCCAACTGCAGTTGGAATCAGCCAGGAAAAGCAAAGAAATTAATCCATTGGATATGAATGAGATGTGAATAACATCTTGAATTAATTTAAGTGCAATCATATTGGTATAATGGGGAGAAAAGTGAATTCCTCTAGAAAACAAGGAGGATAAATGACCCACATTTGGGAGAGTCTTTGGTGAGCAAGAAAATGAGCTGTCCAAATTACGTGTTAACTGAATGCTAACCTTGCTGTCAGTGGCAATCATTTATTCTTTAAAAATATTGGTAAATAAATTAAATAAGAATAGAGAATCTTCTCGAGCTTCTCAGATGTATTTTTGATTGTTCTTCTTTGTTGTCAGAGTAACTTCCATATCAAAGATCAATTGATAGATAATTGGTCAACAAGGTCTGTGCTTTGGGGGAGAACTAGATAAAGAAGAACCTACTTAGCAGCCCAACTACTAGAAAATGTGTTTTACAAAGATTTTTTTCATGTTTCTCTTGGGTTTGTCCTGACTTTCTTCCAATCTATCACTCGTGGTCAAGAGAGGAGCAGTCCTAATCGTTTGTTGACCTGGGATTGATCCTGGTTAAGTGGCTCTAAAACTTAAACATACATGAAAAACGAGAAAGATAATATTATCTCCTGATCCAACATTTAAATTTTAATTTGGTGATTGTCTAAACAGGTGGAGGTTCACTTTCTTTGGTCTACAGACCTCTCTGAGGCAGCTGAGGGTCCATGGATCTATCTATAGCCCCAGTATTGCCTGGGACCTTGGAGGACAGTGGGCTTTGTTGACTCACGAGTCTCGCTTTTCTATCTTTTCATATTAAGTTACTATTGTGATGAATAAAATACAAACATATTTTTGAACACTTGACGCAAAGCTGAAGGAACTCTGCTTTGGGAAGCTACATGTTTTCTGTAGTGTAGGGACTCTTGTCACTGGGACTGTAATAGCATTATATGGTGATAGGCGGTGGCTCTCCTGAGCACGGAGTGCAGAGTTGTGGAATCACTCTGTACCCCTGAACCTAATGTAACATTGTGTGTCACCTATACTTGAGTTAAAAAAATTTTTTTAAATACATATTTTCAGTCAGGATATTAAATAACATTTACAGATGACCTGTAAAGCTCTTCCATCCATAGATTAAGACTTTTAAGTGTAAATCGTTTATTCATTCATTTCATGCATGCAGTGCCCCTGGTACTTTCCTCAGCCCTAAAGCTGAGAATGAATGGAAACACTCATCTTCAAGACTTTATTTTCCTATAAAGATCCACATGCACTACAACTCTCTTACCTGATGAAAGGATGGACAATAATTTATTCTTAAAAATGTATTTAACTAATTAAGAAAAATATGTAATTATTTTTCAAATAAAAGGCCACAAAGGAGAACATATGTTAATGTTTATTTTGACTTAGCTGTCATGCTTACAACGGTCTCGTAGTTGGGTTTTGTTATTTGTATGTTATATTTATGTAGCAAACCGTATAAAAACACAGGAGTGGTTCATGTCATTCTGATTTTGATGAATTTGAAATGAAGTAGTTTTTCCCCTTGCTCCAGTTCTATCTGGACCTCTCCCTCTCCACCCAACCAGGCAGGGTTAGCTATCAGGGAGCAGATTATGCATCTCTTTTCTGACACAGCATGGCAGGATAAAGTCAACAGTAAAGAAGAATTTTTTTTTAAAGATATTATTTTTTTTTTTTTTTAAAGATTTTTTATTTATTTATTTTGACAGAGAGAGATCACAGTAGGAGAGAGGAAGGGAAGAGATCACAGAGAGAGGAAGGGAAGCAGGCCCCCTGCTGAGCAGAGAGCCCGATGTGGGACTCGATCCCAAGACCCTGAGATCATGACCTGAGCTGAAGGCAGCGGCTTAACCCACTGAGCCACCCAGGCGCCCCTTAAAGATATTATTTATTTGAGGTGCACCTGGATGGCTCAGTCAGTTAAGCATCTGCATTTGGCTCAGGTCATGATCCCAGAGTTCTGGGATCGAGCCCCATATCAAGCTTCTTGCTAAGCGGGAAACCTGCTTTTCCATCTCCCTTTGTCGCACCCCCTGCTTGTGCTCTCCTCTCTCTCTCTCTGTGTCAAATAAATAAACAAAATCTTTTAAAAACTATTTGAGAGAGAGAGAGTGTGTGTGTGTGTATGTGTTTGTGTGTGTGTGCACATGAGCTGGAGGAGGGACAGGGAGAGGGAGAAGCAGACTTCCCACTGAACAGGGAGCCAGAAGATTCCAGGACCTGGAGATCACAGGCTGAGCCAAAGGCATTTGATTAATCAACTGAGCCCCCAGGCACCCCTGGAGTAGAGAGGAATGTTCATGAAGGCACATAGTGCTGGGCTTTGGATCTGCAGAGTCGTACAGACCCTCATATCGTTTCCACCGTCTCAGTTTATTTGGGTGTCCTGTGAGCTCACAAAAGAAGACACGCTGTTTCCTGCTATCAAGAGTACTAAGTAAATGCTTAAGGAGAGACTCCGCTCTGAGACCTGGGGTGTGCTTTTTTTCTGCCAGAGATCTTGGCTGCTGTGCTTGAGCTTCTGCGTGTGCCTGTGGAGAGCAGGGAAGTAAGAGTGGCCCACTCCAGGGGGCGGTGGCCATGGGCTTCTCCTGACTGCTGATTACCAGAGGGTTCTTCATGTGGACTGGGGTCCAAGTAAGAACTCTTGGTTTGTGGTGATTTAGTCACTAGCTCTGTTGAGAAGGACTGCGGGTTTAGAGCCAAGCTCCTCGGGTACCCAAATCCTTACGATTGACAGCCAGATTTGGTGACGATTGAAGCAAAATGCCCCAGTTGTGCTGAAAAGGAGTAGATGACTTCTTGTGTATTTAATGAGCATAATTCTCTGAAATACTTAAAGCTTCCAACTACTTGAGCTTTAAAGGGATGGAGAGACTAGACTGTGGAAGGAATTATACAAGCTGTTTCGACCCTAGCATCCGAAAAGTTGCCTGTACTGTCAGTCCTGTAAAAGAAGTGATTTCACTGGAAAACTCCCCACCCTGAATATGCTGGCTTTTACTTGTCAGTGTCCTGAGGTTTCTGGCTGTCCCCACTTGGAACCCTCAGCCTTGATGTCCCTGTGCAGGATGGCTTTTCCGAGACCATTCTCTAGCTCCAGAACAAAGCATGTGCCTGCATTTGGAGGCTTTTCTTGAAGGCCAGGCAGCTGTCTTTGAATTCACAGTTACCTTCCTTCTACGTTTCCATTTCCAGCCAGGAGAAGAGGGGAGTTAATGATTCATGTGCTCCCAGTGACCTTTTGAATAACAGGACTGTGATGTACCAGTGCGACTCTCAGCTGCCTCTCTCTCTCTCTTTTTACTTCCCTAGTTTGGCTTTAATATTTACAGCCTCCTTCTCCGTCTACATGCCTGGACGCCTGAAGGAAGCAAAACATTTATTGCCTCTCCCTCCCCGTGTGCGGGAGCTTTTCACCCAGCCCCATTCCTTCCTTTGACATCACACGGGAGACTCGGGAGACTCGCCTCCTGGCTGGGGACGCCCCCGAGTTCTTCCTGAGTCTCCACTGTTGAATCTATCGATTGAAGCAAAACAAAAAGATGGATTCTGACTCCGACTCCCCTTTTAACTACTCATGGCCTTCCTTCCCGAAAATGAAGATTCGGCGGAGGGCATCCAAGCAAGGTAGATCCTGGGATCTTTTATTTTGTTTCCCTCTGAGCCAAGCCCAGGGAGCTTTGTCTTCTTACCTTTCTTTTCCTTGTCGCTTTGCCAGACTGTTTTCTGATGAAGTGCAAGTTTACACATGTATTGTATAAAACTCTCAGACTCTAAAAATTCTTTGCGGAGAGGCTCCGGAGGTAAACCTGCTTGTTCTCCGGTTCCTTTCACTTTGAGTCTGCCTTTGTGCTGTATTGTACACGTGCAGTTCTCTTTAAAAAAGGAGGGGGGTTTGGTACAAGGGAAATGTTGCAGATTCACTTTGTGGGGAGTTACCTTGGCAATGGAGAGTCCTGTTGACTCTGAGATCTATGTACATATTCGATACACCCCCCACCCCCCACCCCTGTCTCTGCTGCTTTTGTGTTTTGGAGCGGGTGTTAATTTTTTAAAAAAAAATTCTTTACCCAAGCAGATTGTTCCATTTTAGACTATTGATTTTATAGTTGCTCCAAGGAAGGGATTTTAAGAAAGTAATTTCAACAAAAAAAACCCATGTATCTCTAGGGGATTTAGTCTTATATTAAAAAGTTTATTAGTAATTACCAAGTACGCAAAAGGCTTTACTGCCAAAGGAAAAAGTCATTTATTTGTGGCCTGTTTAATAATACAGTGTGTGGATGCCACTCATTCCCCCCTTACAAATTCATTCTTGCCATCCAGGCCTTAGAAATCAAGGAGCGAGCTGGTGTCCTCAGTCTCCGCTTCCCCATCCTCTTGCCTTCTGAAGTTCACAAAAACAAGAAAGTCAGGGACCCATCTGTTCATTATCATGTGTAGGGAGTTATGTGGTTGTTTTTAATTCAAGGAAGAAGGAACATTTTCATGAACTTGAAGGCAGAAGGGATGTTTCTGGAAGTGGGCTGTCTCTAGCTTTATCCTTATGGAGCAGAATTCTCTATTCACCAGAACAGCATGACCTATTGAATTACTCCCAGCTTTTTGATGAGAAAAATGGAGGCTGGCAGTTGTCAACGTACCTGGTTTGCCTCAAGGGTCTTTTTTTTTTCCTTCTAAAATTAAATAGAGGGGTGTGTGTGTGTGTGTGTCTGTGTGTCTGTGTGTGTGTGTGTGTGTGGTGTGTTTGCGTGTTTGCTCTTTGGCTAGAATCAAGGTAATCCCCAGGAATAAGATTGGTTACACATCCAGGGGTCATAGAAATCCTCAACCTGAACAAATTCCCTATGCTGCTCTGCTATCATCCTTGAAATTCTATTACTGGGGACTTAAAAATGTTGCCCAACATTCCACTTTTCTGTTGTGGGTTTTTTCCCTTTTTTAAAGATTTTATTTATTTATTTATTTATTTATTTATTTATTTATTTATTTTTGAGAGAGAGAGAGATAGCAAAGAGTGAGCATGAGCCAGGAGGAGAGAGAGAAGCAGAATTCCCCTGAGCCGGGATCCTGACACGGGGCTTGATTCCAGGACCTTGAGATCATCACCTGAGCCAAAGGCAGACACCTAACTAACTGAGCTCCCCCCGACTCCAGGCGTCCTTCTGTTCTTGTGTTTTAAAACCGAATTTCTTCTTCCGGTGAAGGGGCCATGATAAATGCAGCTTACCATTAAATGGTTCAGGAGGAAAAACTTTATGGAACAGAGAACATGAGCATATGCATGTAAAAGCAAGCTCAGACACATACAGAAAATGGAGTCAAATGTTAACAATAGGTAAATCTGGGGAAAGGTGATACCTTGGTGTTCTTTATGCCCTTCTTCTGTTTTTTCTGGAGGTTTGAAATTATATCCAAATAATGTTTTTTAAAAACTTCTAAATTCTGAAAGTGGGGGGGATACACTACGTCGTTAATTATTGGGGCCAAATATTTTGGTACAGTGGGAACAGCTGGAAGGCAGGTTGCTGCTCCGTAAGTCTGAAGTCTTCACCCTCATTCTCACTCATTTCAGTTTGGGAAATGATCTTCATATGTTTTGTCCCTGGCAGACTGACTGGATGTCTATGTCATTGGGGGCCTGCCTCATCTAACAACTTGGGGAGAGGTGGGGTTAATGATTAGGAGAGCATTGGAGGAGTTCGGGAGTCCAGTGGTTTTGTAGGGAGTGCATTAGTCATGCTCTCCTTTGAAATCTAAACTGGGAGCGCAGCCAGTTTGAGCTACAGCAAGAAGTCATAACATAAACTCAATTCAAGTGAAAGCAGGTACTTGGGATTTGAAAATAATTAACTATTGCAGCTAATAAACAAACGATAAGTGGAAATAACATTGGTAGGAGAGAGTTGGGAATTGTCTGAGTCCCCCATTTCCTTTTTTGCTAGATGATGATGGCCCAGTTGTGAAGAGTGGGTTTGGTGGTGCTGCCCTCTTGGCTAGGCAGGGTCCCAGAACTGTGGGCCTCAGGGATGACCTGGGCTACCTGCCTCATGTTCTAGAGGAGTGTGATGAGTCTGAAGAGGTGAAGTGATGGGGAAGTGTTCATGTGTTCAACAGGCATTTCCAGAATGGCAAGCGTTGTCCTAGAGGGTGGGGTGAAGTGGTGAACCAGACAGATACTGTCCCTGCTTATAGGGATGTTAGCACTAAGAATGGATCCCACATCTCATAGGATTCAGACATGCTGCCTCTGTATAGTGGAAGAAGCACCAAGAAACTGGATTTTTCAGCCCAGTGGCCTGTTTGTGCTGGAACTGTGGTCTCCATTCTCTTATAGGATGATCTGTTGATTTGTGTCAGTCTTTAAAACCTAGGTGGTTTATGGGACGCCTGGGTGGCTCAGTTGGTTAAGCAGCTGCCTTCGGCTCAGGTCATGATCCCAGCGTCCTGGGATCGAGTCCCACATCGGGCTACTTGCTCCGCAGGGAGCCTGCTTCTCCCTCTGACTCTGCCTTCCACTCTGTCTGCCTGTGCTCGCTCTCACTCTCTCTCTCTCTTACAAATAAATAAATAAAATCTTTAAAAAAAAAAATAAAACCTAGGTGGTTTGTATATCATGTTCATTCTTCTAGTTAGCACCGATGTCATTCTTACAAGGTAAGTTCTGGTCACTCGGGAAATCAGGAAGGAGGTTTTGAAGCCTTGGATTTTTTGCCTTAATAGCTAAACCTCTCATATTTTGTTGGGAATATTCTCTTTTATTCACAATATGCTTTCTCTTTCCTGATCCCCCTTGTTAGTATTCTCTTTTAATACTCCATCCTGTTCTTGATATTGCTGCTCTTTGATAGACATACATACACGACTCACTACTGGCTTGTTTAAAGAGATGTGAAAATAGAGGGAGTTTGGTAAAAAGGGGAAACTAGATTAGCAGAAACCCACCAATACTGACATCAACTAAAAAGTGAATCTAGTGTTTTTTCATCCTCCTCCCGTCAGAATGGAAGAGAAAATCATTAACTTAGAAACTGTGCCTTTGGAAGTGACCATGTCTAGAAGGGAATGTGATATAAGCAGAGGGTGAAAGTGTTTAAAACCAGGCTCCTTCAGAAAGATCTTGGGATTCTCGAAAGTTGCCCCTTGTCATTCCTCAGGACAGGCTGTACTGGAAACCTTGTGGTTAATGATTGGAGTGGGCTAGTATCCATGACCGTTCTGCTTCAGAGACTCCAGGAATGCCTGGACTTTTGTTTTGTTGGTTTCAGTAGGAGATTGAACCAAGAAAATTAATGTTTATAAATCAAAGATTAAAAAGTGCAGGGATTGGACCTTACCTAAATTAGCCATAATTAGTCTTCGATCTTTAAAATGCATTCTTTAATATTAATCATTAGGACCTAGTGCCTTTCATACACTTAGGCAACTACTGTCCCTCTTGCCTACTCCAGCTTGCATCCTGTGCCTCTCTTATGATATAAAGTGTGGAAGAGGGCCTTTCCCCATCATGTGCTGGTGCAAAACCAGTCTGCAGTTGATGAAGGAGGCTGGGCTTCACAGAAAGCTTTATAACCTTGGAGGGCTTAGGAAGTACCACATCTTGTCCATAGTCAAAGTAAGATTTTTGTGGTGCTTTATTAGCCATCATAGCCACTGATTACCAAGCTGTGGTAGGCTCTTTAAATTGAGGGTGTATGGTTCTTAAAATATCTCTGTAAGATAGATAATTCCCCTGTCTCATAAGCGAGGCAAGTGAAATTCAGCGAGTTTTAAAGTGATTCCTATGACCATGCCAGGAAATCAAGGACCAGTTACCATGATGCAATAAGGAAGGAAAATGAATAAATGAGTGACATAAGGTGTGTATGTTAGAGGGATGTGGTTGTCAGTTTCATTTGTTAGTTGCAAGCTCTGAGGCCCAAGAGTAGGGAGGTTGAGTGGTCCAAGATAAAGGCCAATAAATGAAGAGCCAGTCCTACAACCAGGCATTGATTTGAGAGGTTTCGTTCTTCCCAGTATGCTGTACCACCTCTTAGTAGAGGGAAGGGATAATGAACTTCACTGAGTAGCTACTTATGTTTGAAGGGTGCCACTTTGTCTCACCATTCTAGCTTCTCCCTCTCTTCTGAGTCTATGACTAGGAAAAGAGGTGATGGTGAAAACTCTGGAGGAGGAAAGTGGTATATTCCTCTGTCTTGATAGACTCATATGCCTAGGTATATAGCCCTGCTTCACATCATCCCTTGGGTAGGAAGAGATGGACAGATGTGTGCAGCGCTGGGTCGTTGACTGAGAAGAGGAAGAGGCAGGATGAATTGAGAAAAGGATGGCATGAGAGAGCTTTCAGTATGTTTTGGAAGGTTCACAGTTTTGTCACAGAAAGATCAAGTTAGAGGAATTGAGCTTGCTGGGGACGGAGATGAGAATCATCAGACCACTGTGTTGGCCTTTTCTGGATGCTCATTTAGGAGGGCAGATACATAGTTTGAAAAATAATTCCCGGACACAGTGCATATTTAAAGTATGATGATATTTCAGAAGGTTGAATAATAATTTTCAAAGGTGAATTACTTTTATTTCATGGCCTTACTTGTTCTCTGCTGTGTTTTCCCTTCTTTCTTTCATGAAGTTTCACTGGACCCACAGGTAGAGTTTCATGTGCATGTGTGTGTTCAGTTCCAGAATTCCCCCAAAGGATGCCTGAACACCGCAGGGGTAATAAGCCACTACAAAAATCCTTATTGAGGAAGAGAAACGTTTTCTTAAAGGTGACATAACCTGCCAAGATTTTGTTGGCTCACAATGAAGACAGTGTTTACCTTGAGAATAGGGCAGTTTCATCTCTGACTCTGCCTGGAAACCTACTTTGGTCAGCAGGGGAAAGGGGGGGGATGACAAGCCCCTTGCCAAACAACATAGCTGTATACTCCTCAGGGCTCCCTTTAGTTCAACAAATGCTTAGCCAAATACGTGAAACTGATTTTTTTTTTTTTTTTTTCTTGGCTAGCTTAAATTCCTGGGCAAGATGTATTTCTGCATTAACCGCTATAATGGAAGGAAGGCACTATTCCACGTATCCCGTGTTCAGGGCCTCTTCCCTACCACTTCAGTCTGGGGCAAGAACCAATAGTTGTTTATTCAGATATATTAAGCCAGAAAGTGATGAATCCCAGAGGAGAAGTCAGGAAGAATTACTGTTGAGGTTCAAGGTGAAGCAAGGAATGTCAGCTTGAAAGGGATGTCATTTTAATAGCCTGTGGTGAACTAGTGGGGTTTTAATAGGCAGGTGGTCCTTCCAAGCAAATGGGGCAGAGTTAGGCATACATAGAATGTATTAAAATGATGGAAAATAGCCCGGGCTCATACACTCTTGACTTACGGGGTTGTGGAAATGTAGAGAGGTGCCAAATACTGCATTGGCCTAGATGATTTTTGTTGTGTGCCTACGAGCCTCCTGCCCTTTGCTGAACAGCATTCAGATTATTTAGAGAGGGTGCCCTGTACTGCTCTGGCCGTGGATCCCAGTGATGCTGCCACCTTCTCACGTGACCTTCCTGCTTGGGTGCCATGGGTTGGGCGTCTCTCTCAGGTTGGGGTCAATCATAGCAACCCTTCTTGGCCAGTCAGAGTCTGGCCTTGGGATTTTTGAGATTGGAGTTTGGGAGGACATGTCTCCCTTCATGAATGGTGGTGCTGGAAGGCAGGAGTGGAAGCCATTCACTGGGAGAGAGCAGTCTGTGGTAGGAGGAAAAGCTACAAACATGAAGAGAGAAGTACTTGTAGGGTAGGGTCCTGCCCAGGCCCTTGTTCTGTTCCTGAGATCCTGTTGCTATCCAGGTGCCTCACTCTCAAGGCTTGGGTGTTAAATTCCTGTGGTTCTGTGACATGTCCTCACACGTTTTCAGTAAGTCTTCTCTCTCCCCCTTTTATTTTTATTTTAGCAAATTCAGGTGCCTATTGCTCTCATTTCTGACAAGAAATCTTCACTCATCCTGTAAGGTGCAGCTTGAAGGTGTTTTTTGTTTTGTTTGGTTTTCTGCAAGACTTCCCTTCATGCCCTGAGTTCATCATTCTCTTTCTTAAAAAATTTTTAAACTTATTTTTCTTTATCATGATAAGTATTACTCCTTAATCCCCATCCCTTATTTCTCCCATGCCCTCCACACCTCTTTATAGTTGGGAGTTGGTTTCTTTAGTTGTCTCTCTCTCTTTTTTGTTCCTTTGCTCATTTGTTTTGTCTTTTGAGTTTCACATATGACTAAGATCATATGGTCTTTGTCTTGCTCTGACCAACTTATTTTGCTGAGGATTTTACTCTCTAGCTCCATCCATATTGTTTCAAATGTCAAGATTTCAGTCCTTTTATGGCTGAATAATACTCCCTTATATAAATATACCACATCTTTTTATCCACTCATCAGCCAGTAGACACTTGGGCTGCTTCCATCCTTGGGCTCTTGTAAATAATGCTGCGGGAAATAGACGTGTGCACCTGAGTTCATCATTCTATTCTTGGTGCCTCTCTGGCTTTTGCATCTTTTATAATCACTGTCTCATTCGTGCGTCACAGCAAATATTGAGTGTCTCACCCTAAGACCCTGAATTCTTTGAAGACAGAGCCTAGGTGACCTATTTTCACACCTCTGTTGGCTGGATCGCAGAAGGCAAGCAGTAAATATTGTAAGTGTATTGTGGTCCAAGTTTACTCATAGTACACTCACATGCTTACTGATTTTTCTCTTTTTTTAAAAAATTTTGTTCATAATAGATCTGCTCTTTCTTACAAAGTCCTATACTCCAAGCAGTGGGGAGAAGAAAGGGTGTATTTTAGTCTAATGCATTAAACCTGGTCTGATGCAGTAATCAAAACCATTATTTTTGGTAACTGTTCAGTCTCTTTAAGTAAAATATCCAGTTTGTCCCATGTCTTCCTTGTTCCTCCTCTTTCTGGCCTAGCGGTTACAGAATGTGATTTTCTGGTGAGGGTAGGGGGCAGTTGGTGGTGGATAGGAAGAGGCCTCATCTTTGAGTATCCTGTGGGGCCTCCAGGTGTCTGCTGCAGATCTATAGGCCTGGGCTCTTCCCTGAGACATGAGTATTTTGTTTTGGGCTATTATGACCTGTGACCCACATCCGACAATTGGATCCTCTCCCTGGTATTCATCTGAATTTCTCCTGGCGATTTCTCCTTCACTGACTTGGCTTCACCCTTGTTATACTATAGAAAACTTGGAACCTATTTCCCAGACTGCTGGCTCAGACAATTGTCTAAAAATATCTGCTACAGGGTCCTTCCCTTGGGGCCATGGCAGGCTTCATGGTAGGCCACAAGTCCTCCACCATTATTATTATTATGTTTTAAAGATTTTCTTTATTTATTTGAAGAGAGAGCCACAGCGAGAGAAGGAACACAAGCAGGGGGAGCGGGAGAGGGAGAAGCAGGCTTCCCGCTGAACAGGAAGCCTGATGCAGGGCTCAATCCCAGGACCCTGGAATTATGACCTGAGCTGAAGGCAGACACTTAATGACTGAGCCACCCAGGCACCCCATAGTCTGCCATTATTATACCTCTCACAAGCCTGTGGGATCTTAGGGATCCATTCTCACCATTCAGGCAGCTGGGAGCAGCCCTGGGAAGCTGGCCCTTGCTGGCCCTGTTGCCTGAATTTACTCTCCCACTTAGTGTTCCCCGCTGTGGTTTTCCCCATGATTCTGTGGGGCAGCCTGCAAGGTGGTCTCCTTCAAGCCCCGTGTGAAATCACAAAAAACCCACCTGCCTTCAGAGGAGCTCTGGCCTATCACACTGTCCTGTATGCCCCACCCCCGGCAGGGAAACTACACATCTCATTTCTTTGATCTCTGTTGTCCCTGCCAGTGAAAACTCCTAAGAATCATAACCAGTATCTTATCCAGCTCTCATTCATACTAACCCACCCACAGGTGCCCAGAATTGCTCAGGAGAATGTAACAGGATGCAGGAGAGTTTCCCAACCAGGAGAAACTGAGAATGATCTGAAGGAACATCAGGCATTGCTTGGCTTTTATCCATCTTTCCTTCCTTCCTTCCTTTCTTCCTTCCTTCCACATGTTCTTGTTGAGGACACAAAAAATAAGTGAGAGTTATTTGAAAGTTGGTGAAAGAGTAGATCTTAAAAGTTCTCCTCACAAGGTTGAGGGATGTTAACTAGACTTACAATGATCATTTTGCAGTATATACAAATCTCAAATCATTATTGCTCACCTGAAACTAATGTCAATTATCCCTCAAAACAAAGTGCAACCTTTTGCATAGTTTCTTGTCAATAGTAGAACTGAGTTGCTCTTTAGGATATTAAGGGGTGGGGGTAAAAACACATAGCTCTGGAAATGGGTGCTACAGAATTGGAACTCCTTGGGACTTTTGAACTGGATTTGATCATTTTTATGTGCCCGTGTGTTCCTAGAAGATTCTGCAGGATATGATTATTATTCATAGGATTCCTTGTGATGACAACCTCCAGGAACATCTTCCTCACCAGTTAGTATGTATGTGTGTATGTGTGTGTGTGTTTCTTGTTGCTGTTGTTGTTGTTTCCTACAGTCACCAGAAATGGTCTTGTCAAAGTCTCAACAGTTTCTTTGAGGTCTTTCACTTATATCTTGGTGTTTGTAGAATGTGCCAGTTTTTTTCCCCTTCAGCTTGCTCATTGTTTCCCTCTGTAGAGTAACTTGATAGAGGCCTTAGAGAGGTGCATCAAGAAGGAGAGGGATTGCTGAGGCACCTGGCTGGCACAGCCAGAGGAGCGAGCAACTCTTGATCTCAGGGTCGTGAGTTTGAGCCCCATGTTGGGCATAGAGATTAAAAAATAATAATGAAAAAGAAATTAAAAAGGAAAGAAGGAGGGTGCCTAGATGGTTCAGTTGGTTAAGTGTCTGCCTTCAACTGAGGTCATGCTCCCAGGGTCCTGGGATGGAGCCCCATGTCAGGCTCCCTGCTCAGTGGGGAGTCTGCTTCTCCCCCCGCCCCTCCTCCCACACGTTCTCTCAGTCTCTGTCTTTCTTTCTCTCTCTCAAATAAATAAATAAAATCTTTAACAAAATTTTTAAAAAAGAAAAGAAGGAAATAAATTGCTGATTAAGTCTAATCACTACCAGTCTATATACAACACATGACTGAACATCTCCTTGATAGCTTGGGGGAAACAGAGGAGGGAAAAAGTTGCTTACATATTTGAGAGTCCTTTTGCACACATAAACCCGTGTCATCTCGAAGGCTACTTTGTGCTACTATAATTAGGATTGAGAACTTGGAAAGATGTGGGAGAAAATTGTTGTTCTCCAAGGACCATGTTTTCTTGCTCTCTTCTCCCTTCTCCCTCCCCCCCGCCCCCGTGCCTCTGGTGTATTATGAGCGAAAAGGCTTGTTTTCTTCTTGGATAATATTGATAATTAGGTCTTTTAAAACAGCAGAATAGGGCTTCTTTTAGGATCTGATTTTAGAGTACCAAGTTGTAACTTGTTATTTAGAAGGGATTTTAAGCTGCAGTTCTGAGGGAGAGGGCTGGAAAAACAGCCTTCACATCAGCCTCTGGAAACCCTTCGCTTCTGTCCTTAGCTGTTACCTGTTCACAGAACTCGTTGAGAGGCCTGATCTCACCCCAGGGCTCACTTTCCTTGTACAGGATCCTAGGAGGGTGAGGCAAGTTCTGAGAGTGAATTAGGCATTTGGATCCATGTTAGAACCAGTCTATTTTGGGAGACACAGGTTCTCTGGATTCTCACAGACGTGTCTTGCTGTACACTTAAATCTTCAGAGTAACTTCAGTTTACACATGACCCACAGGAAATTCCTTGGCTGGGGATAATTTTGGAATTTGGATGGATCCTCTCTATAACTTCCAGTCCAACTCAGAAGAATGAGGCCGAGAGATGTTCCAGGCCAAGACTAATATCAGGAAAATCCTAAGAGAAACTTAGAGGAAGAATAAGCAAGGAGATAAATGACAGTTTACCCCTGAAAACATTCCTTTTCGCTTGTGAGTGTGAGTTTTTTTTCATTTCTCCTGGAGCACACCAAGACCATTGGCAGAAAGGACTCTCTGTATGTTTCAGAATTTGGCAAAGGTTCACTTCGATTTTGGAATTTGAGGACGGTGTACTGCAGTGACAAAGGCTGTCTCTGTCAGCACTATGTTCTGGTTCTAACACTTAATAACATCCGTGGGTTAGTCACTCTCACTGGGCCCCCGCGTTCTTGTCTACAAGACAACCATGATAGTGCCTCCTGTGGTTACGGAGAGTAGGGCTGGCAGATGGGCAGAAACAATACTGTGTCCTCTTGCATAAAACATTTCCAGCTAATATGTTTATGCAGGTATTATTGGATTTGGTTGATTTACTTGGTCACCTGGTATTTTGCCCGAGATTCCACAGCTGTTCTTTGACAGAGGAGGCACGTTCTGAAGACTTGACCTGTCTCTTCTTTTGTCTTACATGTAAAAATGGTGGTGGTTAGAACTCAGGAAAAATAGAAAGAGTTGCCATTAAATACAACGTGCATGCCAGCCCCTGGAAGGAAGCAGCTAACATTTCAGTGTATGGTTCCAGTTTTTCTCTGTTATCTCGTGTGGCATGTGGCTAAATAAAATGAAATTGTGTATTCACTGTCGTATGAATGTTTTCACAGCCAGACACACTGTCGTGTTCCGGCCGCAGATCTCCAAAGGCAGAGAGCATGGGCCCAGGAAGTGAGCAAAGACACGTAGGCACAAGTCACACAATGCAGCTTCCTCATGGGAAAATACCAGACATTGCTCAGATGCCATTTTCTTGAGTTCAGATGGGATACTCAGTAAGCCCAATTGTTAAAATAAAGTACTTTGGACCGGCTAGCGGAGCGCCTAGGTAGAGCTGCCATTGACTAAGTGATGGGACCTTGGGGAAGTTACTTAAATAGGACCACAGTTTCCTACTTTGCACAATGGAAATACTAAATAGTACTGCCTTAGAAGATTGTTCTGAGGATCAGATGAGTTAATACACGGAAGTCAGGTAGTGCTGGGTTCAGAGTAGGCACTGTGTGGTCATCGGCTCTAACAGTGGTGTTGGCTTGCCTGATGAACTCATACTGAGAAGGTGTTAGATACTGACTCTTGGAGTACCTAGAGTTTTTTCCTCTCTGTTTTTATGAGTTTGTTTTTGTTTACGTCTTTTTTTTTTTTTTTTCCTCATCTTCCTAGTAACTTTACCTTGCAAATCTGCCTGGTCACCCCATTATTCCTTTACTAAAAGAGTGATTCCATGGTTTTTTAAATAAGGAGATGAAAGAGGCATTCTTGGGCTCCTTCTGCCAGGGGGCATTTCGGGTGGTGTCACCTGCCATTGTTCTGTATAGGAGGAGAAGCTATTTTTAGCTCAGACCCCAACCAGGAAGTTACTTGTCCTACCAGGAGGAACAAAGTAAAATTTTATCTCTGGAGTGTGTTAGATCACACAGGACTACACATAGAGGTAACAGCCAGGAAGGGCTCAGAAAAGGGGGACAGCCTATTGATTGTTTAGAGACCTGTCAGGGGACCTCCTGGGGAAGTGGTCTTTGAGCACTGTGCCTAAGGATGTTTTTAAGAGTCCTAGATGGAGACTGAGGAACCTGGGCAGGGCCCAGCATGGAGCATGGTGGCTGCTAGTTCATAGTCACACAGTAAATGTTGGAAAAGAGAATGAGTGAATGATGAATGAATGAGAGAAATAAGAAAGCATTTCCTTCCCAACCAGGAGTAGAGCAAGAACATTTGGGCCACTCACAAGAAAACTTCCAGAATCTGAGGAAATTTGTCAGACCAGAAGGGGATAGACTCAGTTGTACCCTGGACAAGGTTTCTGTTCTTGATGAGAAAGTATTTACTCCTTCAGATTGTATTTACTGAGAATCTTTTATGTACCTGACATGGTTCTAGGTCCTGGGGATATAGTGAACAAAGTATGCAAAGTCACATTTCTGATGGACTTTACATTTTAGTGGAAGGTAACACAATATACAGTGAAGACATAAGATGCTAGGTGATGATCTGTGGCATAAGGGATAATAAAGCAGGTCTTGGATGTGAGTTGCTATTTTATATACCTAATGGCCTGGGAGAGGCTCATTGATAAGATAACATTTGAGTAGAGAGCTGAAGAAAGTCAGGAAGCAAAGTATCAGGATATGGGAGGAAGAGCAGTCCTGGTAGAAAAAACTCCAAGTGCAAATGGCCTGAGGCATAGAACAGCAAGACCAGTGTAGCTGGAGTAGAGTAGTTGGCAGGCTCCAGAGAGGTTGTGTGAGGGCAGATGTGGGACAGGTTATGTAAGTATGACGTTGTGATTTATAAAGAGAAATACATATTTGGTCTTTCTCCTGTTTCTGGTATAGGGTTCCCTAAAACCCTTGGAAGGTCCTAGGGGATGAGTGTGATAAAGGTGTCTCCTATGTTAATGAGGTGACTTCTGAACCTCGGAATTAGGGGCTGGTTGCCAGGAGAACTAGCCATTTGATTAGAGGGATGGAACTTTCAGTACTACCCACCCTCACTTCTGGGGAGGGGAGATGGGCTGAAGATTGAGTCCATTACCCATGACTGAAGATTTCATCAATCACATGTGTATAATGAAACCAAGATGACAGGATTCAGAGAGCTTCTAGATGAGGAGGGGTTATCAGGAAAGCTTTATACTCTGAGAGAGCATGGACTCTCCTCATATCTTGTCCTCTGCATTGCTTCCATCTAGCTGTTACTGAGTTACAGCCTCTTCAGATGAACCATTTAATTGGTAAAATGTTACTCTGAGTCTCTGAAACTCTCAAGCAAATGAATCAAACCTAAGGAGAGGGTGTCATGGTAATGTCTGATTTATAGTCAGTTGGTCAGAAATATAGGTAACGACCTAGACTTGTGGCTGGCTTCTGAACGTGGGGGTGGACAGTCTTATAGGACTGAACCCTTAATCTGTGGAATCTGATGTTATCTCCAGGTAGAAAGTGTCAGAATTGAGTTGAATTGTCTGTCAGACACTCAGTTGATGTCAGAATTGCTTGGATGTGTGAGGAAACACTTTCCTCAAACACACACTATCCATGTTAAAAGTGCATCCCGGAGCCATTTTAGTAAAGCAGTGTAGGTTGTGGCAAAGTTTGGCTTTTACTCAAAATGAGAGGAGCAGCCATTGGAGAGTTTTGCAGAGGCAAGATGTGACTTAATTTTCTTTGTAACATGATTGCCGTGTATGTTGTGGAGGACGGGTTAACAAGGGTGAAGTGGTAGCAACAAGAACAGTTAGGGGACCGTGGTCTTGCAGTTGTGTGAGCGGGAGACGGTGGTGGCTTGCCTCATCATGGCAGTGGGTGGATGTATAAGAAAAGGTCAAAACATAGATTCATTTGGTTGTAAAAGAGAACAGTCGAGGTCAGTCCAGGGACTGCCCTTGACTGGGAGGAGGGGTTGCAGAAAGGAAAAATCAGGAGCTCAGTTTGGCGCTCACTGCTGCCAGATAGCTTTGCGGAGATGTTAAGGAGATGGTTGTGATTCAGGGGAGAGGTCTGGAGTGGATATAAAACTCTGGGACTACATGGGTCATCATCATACCAGTGCATATGATGCTGGGCTGTTAGTTGATTTGGGGAATGTATGGGGAGGAAGGGAGAGAGGGAGAGGGACGTTTGGGAATGGATCTTGGGGCACTGTAACCTGCGTTAGAATTGAGAGGATGATAGAAACTGAGAAGTAAAGGCCAGGCAGAGAGAGACAGGTGTCCTGGAAGCCAAGGGGAAAAGGAAGCCATCAGCAGTGTCCAGTGCCACCCTAGGTCACCTAAGGTTAGCAGGGAGAACCGATCCCTAGGTCATGATGGTCACAGTTTCTATGGAGCACCGGGAACTGAACTCCAGAATATGCTCTACCCAGCTCATGGTGGTTAGTCATTCTCCATAGATCCTTCTTCTGGGTTCACAGTCTGCTGGGTTTAAAGCACAACTGAATGAATGAATGAATGAATGAAAGAAACAAACCAATCTGCCCACCATTGTAAAGAGATACGTGGACTGAGAGGCCCTCCCTGACTTTGGCAGGCAAGAGCTTGGCACCCAGAGTGGGCCAAACCAGGTCAGCAGCAGGTTTGCAAAAGACTGCCTTCACTGTGTTGGTTTATGTTTGGGCGTGGGTCTCTTACATAACCAGGCAAATAGGCCACATTTTCCTTAAGCTGCAAGGCCCTTAGCTTTGGGAGGGAGGGTTGGATTTCAGCAGAACCCAGGTTGCCCAGGCTCTAGGCTGGTCTGTGCTATTAACTGTTTCCTGCCCATTTTGGTGGTAGGGGGGTAAGTTGTGGATGTTGGAAAAAAGGGAGGCATTTGCAGCTGCTTTTCCCTCTCCCCCTTATTAATTCTCCTTCTTTCTATGGGTGAAATACATTTACTCTCTGTTGTCTCTCCTGCCACCTGACCGAAGAGTCTAGTATAGCAGAGACGCTCCGATGCCAATTTTGGCTTTGGGGAGACATTGTAGAGTTCTGTAGGTCACATTATAGAGCAATGTGCATAATGGGAAGGAGGAGAGCTGGGGATCCCCTGGAGTTGCTGTTTATCCTCTAGGCACTCCCTCTGCAGTGAGAACCTGGCCAGAGGCCATCTGATCATGCTGGGACATCCTAGTTTCTCAAATCCTCCCTTTGTTCTTGGAAAACACTGTCTCTGATTGTCTGACTTTATTCTTTGCTGCTTCTGTTATAATCTCCCATTTCATGAGGTCTTATCCTCAACTCACTGGAGGTAAATCTTACAGGCAGTTTGACTTTGTTTTTTGGTTACCATTTCCGAGATGGATTTTACAAAATGTCCTAACATGAGCTAGGTCTGAAATAAGAGAGTTACATCTTAAAAGTGCCTCGTGTAGCACATGGAATGTTTTATGCATTCCACTTTCCTAGGGTTGGTTTGAAACATGTGAAGTTCCAACCAGGGTAGAAATCATTTTTAAAAGAATCAAAAATATGGTAAACTATCAAAACTAGACAACCTCATTTACTAGTATAACAGCAAGTGTGTTATAGGGCTTACTTTTTATTACATGATGTCCACTCAAAATATTAAATCACTTAATCCTTCTGATAGTCCTATGGGATATATTCTCATCCCTATTTTATGGATCAGGAAGTGGAGGTATAGAGAGGTTGAGTAACTTGCCCAAGGTCACACAGCAAATAGATGGTAGAGTAGGTCTTGGAGTTCAAGCAGCCCAGGGCTCTTGCTCATATGGACTGCAGTGCATTGTTCTTTACTGATTTAAAATTTTCAGCCATTTGGATGCAGATGAGTTTTGGTTCTTCTTATACTGCCTTTGAAATATGGTCTGCCACATATTAAAAATAAAATAAATGTTATCAACAGACCTGTAAAGTTAACTTTTTTTTTAAATATTTTAAAGATTTTGTTTATTTATTTGACAGACAGAGATCACAAGTAGGCAGAGAGGCAGACCGAGAGAGAGAGGAGGAAGCAGGCCCCCTGCCAAGCAGAGAGCCTGATGCGATGTGGGGCTCGATCCCAGGCCCCTGGGATCATGACCCGAGCCGAAGGCAGAGTCTTTAACCCACTGAGCCACCCAGGCGCCCCTAAAGTTAACTTTTAAAAAAAATAAAGTTAACTTTTTGCTAAGAATAAATGCTTTAAAAACAGCATAATTTGGGGCACCTGAGTGGCTCAGTGGGTTAAAGCCTCTGCCTTCAGCTCAGGTCATGTTCCCAGGGTCTTGGGATCGCGCCCTACATCGCATCATTGGGCTGTCTGCTCAGCAGGGAGCCTGCTTCCTCCTCCTCTCTCTCTCTCTCTATGCCTGCCTCTCTGCCTGCTTATAATCTCTGTCTGTGAAATAAATAAATAGAATCTTAAAAAAAAAAAGTTTGTCATCTTCTGGTTTGTCCATCTGTGTTCATTTGCACATCTGATTACCCTTTGGTGTCATTTGGCAAGAGGAGGCTATGGATGCTCTAGAGTTCTATGAAAAGGACTGTTTGGACCAATCTTATAAACTGTTGCTCTGAGTGAGCCAGAAAATCTACGGGGCAGATTATGGGTGAGAAATCTAGAGAGAAGACACAGATTTTTCCATTGTCACTACTGCCTTGAGCTTTTGTACAGTAATATTCCCCCTGCCAACAAGATCCATTGTCTCAGTGGAGTCATTCCCTAAGGGACAGGATGACGACAAGATCTAGGCCGTTTTCCCAAAGTGTAGAGTAGACTTTACTGGGCGCTGTTGATCTGGAAGCTGGTATCCCGACCTAAAACTAGTTGACATTGAATCGCACAGTAAGGCAGGTATTTCCTTTTCTTTTTCTTTTTGGTCTTTCTGCTGATTCAAGGAGGAAGTTCTTTTCACACCCCTGCATCTTTAACATCTCTCCAGTCTTTCCAGATCTCCCTTCATGACAATGAGCAGCAGCCCTTGTAGGCCCTCAGCTTTGATTGGCAACTATATTCAGTCAGAAGGTAGTTTTGCTCGTTTGTTCTGTATAGTTCTCTTCCAGTTTTAGCAGGGAATATTGTTTTTCTGTTTATAGTGAGGATAAAGTATTTCTTTTAAAATTCATTTTATTTAAAGAAAAAAGGGTGGGTCAATCTAAAAACAAGCACAAGAGAAAATATAGCACAGGTAGTAAGTAGATATGGCAAAATTGTGAATTTGGCAGAAGAATGATAAAATCTTGTGAAATATTGGTCTAATATCCTCTGAAATAACATAGAGATCCAGCCTCTTGTTTGAAACTATTGGGACTAGATTTGTCTTGGAATTTAGAGTTTTCAGATCTTTTTGGAGTAGTGCTCATAGTACATATGATGTGACTATCAATGCCATCATCCAGTGTGGTAAGATTTCTAAAGCAAAATGTATGAACATTCACACCAGCTGAAGTTAATAAAAACTAGCTATGGCCTTTTGGGGTTCAGGTCAGATTTTGCACCAAATATATTTGGGAGCCAAATTTATGAAGAAAAGTTTTGATTTTCAGAGCTTTCTAGATTTCAGAATTGGAGATAAGGGATTAAGGACCCATCTTTTTTTTTTTTTTTTTTTAACAAATTACATGTTTTCTAAAACGCTGATCAAATTACACAGAAAACAAATTAACAAAAACAATTTGGCCGAAGTTACCAATTATAATGGCAGAAATGCCTGGTGTGTTACAGTGTGTAAACTTAAAACATCGTAGAGCAGTTTGGGCGCCTGGGTGACTCAGTCGATTAAGCATCTGCCTTCCGCTTAGGTCATGATCTCAGTGCCCTGGGATCGAGTTCCACATCAGACTCCTAGCTCAGCCAGGAACCTGCTTCTCCCTCTCTCCTTTCCCCCTACTTGTCTGCATTCTCTTTCTCTCTCTCTTTTGCTTCACACTCTCTCAAATAAATAAAATCTTAAAAAAAAAATCCCATTGTAGAGCAGTTAAACTGGATTAATTATGTTTCAGAGGGACATGCTGAGTTATCCATGACTGTTTTTTAAACATTCTATAAAATGACATTTAAGCACATATTTTCTTCAGTACACATTGAAAGTGCTTTATCACATTCTTGATTTATAATCTTCGGAATATGCTTTTACTTTTTGTAATTACAATCATAATGTATAGTAATTGATCATAAAGGTCGCACTTGTGAAGTATTTGTGGACTTGTATGTCATAGTGCTAGCTATATAAATTGATAAAAGAGGATATTATGGATATAAGAAAATAGTTTCCATTTCCACTGTATATTTACTTGAGAAGTTTGATGAAATCTCATTTTGGTGTTCTGTGGTTAACAGATAGGTTAAGATAATCTGAAGCTAATGCCATTTGGTTCATGCAGTTGATATATTTTTGTAAGTTTTTAACGTCTTCCAGCAGAAGTACATCAACCCAACAGTTACTAATCTTTTTTTCATTTTCTGATTCACTCCCATGGACTTACCTAGCTTTTATGCTATGACACAGGATGGGTGGTGAGATTAGGGCCATTTCTGATAGAACAGAGGCAACACTATTCCTTTTGTGTCCTTGAGAACACCTGCCAGAATGTCAGGGAGGATGACATTTGCTACAAGTACAACTTTGTATCCCCCCATTAAAGTCATTCACAGACACTGATATGGTTTCGGTTACTATCAGTAGCCTCACACTGAACATGCTTGAAATAACTGCTAATAACAAAATGTAGTAATAGTGATAGTTAATATTTACTAGCTCTTGGTAAATCCTAGGCATGTATTTAGTGCTTTGGATGTTTGAGCTCATTTAACCCTCATTCTCCATGACAGGGAAAGCATGATGAAAATTGCTTTTATAGATGAGGAAACTCTGTCAAGAATATTGGGCCAGAATCACTGGAATGAGGCATTCTGGCTCCACTGTGTTTTGTTGCCTTCAACTTTCTGTTCCTTACAAGTCCAGTAGTTCCACAACTCTTTGGGACTCAACTTTGAGTGACGTCGTCTATTTGTAACAAAGCCGAGAACATGAACGCAAGCAAAACCGTTTTGATAATTAAAAAAGAAGCAACTCTCTAAGAGCATGCATATTCATTCAGAACTCCTAGATGGTGTACTGTCTTTGGTCCATTAATAAAGGGTATGGAGCCTGAACACTGCAGTGGCCCTGAGGCTTCTAAGACAATCATGAATGCTTCCAAGTTATTGATAAAGTGAAGTGAATTTTAGTTTTACTTATTAGAAATTGAAAGCAGAAATCTAATGATTTGGGGGTACCTGGGTGGCTCAGTTGGTTAAGCATCTGCCTTTGGCTCAGGACATGATCCCAGGGTTCTGGGATGTGCCCCCCATATCAGGCTCCCTCCCTGCTCAGCAGCGAATCTGCTTCTCCCCCTGCCCCTTCTCCTGCTTGTTCTTTCTCTTTCTCTGTCTCTCTCTCTCTAATAAATAAATAAAATCTAAAAAAAAAAAAAAAAAAAGAAGAAGGTAAAGTTTGACTTTAAAATAAATCCCATCTACTTTTTTTCTGTCCTCTTGTCGTTTTTTTCCTCTAGATCACTCTTCTGATGTCTTCAAAAAATCCAAGCATCCCCCAACATTCTTTGGGGTAGGCCGGCTCTCTGAGGTGCTGAATGGTGGTGATGAAGTTTACGCTAATTGTATGGTGATAGATCAGGTAAGGCTTGACTGATGTTACCAGAGGGATTTTACTCTCTTTCCAAAACCTGAGTATATGAGAAATATAGTTAGCATTGTTGTGTTGCTCTAATGATTTCAGCCCAAGAGTGGCCCTCGTGATCATCATATGAGCACTTAACTTAGGGTTTCCTTTTCTGCACAGCACATATTACCCCACCAAAAGTCTGTCTCCCCCTCTCCCTCTGCCCTCTGTAGGGAGGGGTCAATGTCAAACAAGAAGAGTGTGAAAGCTCTTGCATGGAGCCAGAATAGGAAGTGACAACTGGGCTTTTCAAAAAAACAAACACTAGCAACAACAAAAGCCAGTGTGTATATGCCCTGATTAAGTAATATTTGTATTCAAATGCAACAAACGGTTAAGAGCAAGAGCTTGAGGCTAGCCCCATATGATGCTGTCATATAAATTACTTATTTAATCCTTCTAATACATCCATTAACATATACTAAGGTTATAGAGCTTTAATATTAAAAGAGACTATCGTTATACTACAGGGAAGTTGCAGTCCTTTAGAATGCACCCCATCCCCCTGCACCAGTCTCTGACATTTGTTAGATCTCACAGAGTCCTGTGGTTTGCCTGTGCATCAATTTACAGATTTATCCCTTAATTTCCCTAGCTCAGTGATTCTCAAACTTTAATATTTATAAAAATTAAAACATAGTTTTAGGTTTGACGATTTCGGTACACACAATTTTATGGATGATTTTTGGGATTTTCAAGGGTAATTTTGACAAAACGTAATTTTTGCCTTATCCACAGACTTCCAAACCTAAACCCCATATATAAGATGCACCATATATATATATATATATAT
>NC_081568.1:99160214-99170569 GCF_022355385.1 Mustela nigripes
AAAACAAACATTTCAAAAAGTGCAAAATATTAGAAAGCTAATCAGTGTTTTTAATCTTTCCGTGCACACAATCTCTTGCTGAGATAAGCAATACAAATTCTGTAGCGGAGACTATGTATAAAATGATACTCTACAGAGTTTAAAAGTAGGCTTGGTCAAGAGATTGCACATGATACAACTGAAATAGTGCAAATAACACAGCTAAATAAAGAATTTAAATCAAGCTTATTAACCTGTGTACTACACAACCATGATGATACCGTAGGTAGAGAGACGAGATATATATGCTTACTGAGCAGTAAAGAGATTTATCCTTTTTGTTGTTGTTAGTATGCATATATTGTACCCTGTTAGAGATGTTTTCTGTGATATGAATTTGTCTCAAAGATCTTAATGTCACCCCTTGAGTCAAATATCTTGTTTTTCCTTTTTCTGTTCCAAACAGTGTTACAACAAATGCATAGTATAAAAGGTATAGATTGTGCTGATACTTAGAATGACAGAGGGGCCAATCAGAGTGGACAGCAGCTGTAAATAACTAGTGTAGTTTTTTTGGTATAAAGCAGCTGAACATCAGCCCTATGTATAGAAATATAGGATGAAACAGAGGTTAGGACAAATAGGGAATATTTGGGGGACATTCTTTGGCAGTATAGGGCAGTTGGGATTGGTGTGCTCTAGCCACTTTCTGATTCTAATGGTTGCTGTATTTTCTCAGTGTTTGTTTGTTTGTTTAAGATTTTATTATTTATTTGACAGACAGAGATCACAAGTAGGCAGAGAGGCAGGCAGAGAGAGAGAAAGGGAAGCAGGCTCCCTGATGAGCAGAGAGCCTGAAGCAGGGCTTGATCCCAGGACCCTGAGATCATGACCCGAGCCGAAGGCAGAGGCTTTAACCCACTGACCCACCCAGGCGCCCCATGTATTTTCTCAGTGTTTAAGTGAACTACTTCTGGAGTCCTTATCTCTTTGCTCTGAGACTCAGTGAATACTGCAAATATTTCACTTACCTCAAATAGCTAAAATTGTATATGCTTCAGCATTACATGGAGGACAACTGTGCTCTAAGTTACGTTAAAACTTCCCAAACCAAAGATGAGGTTAGGATATAGTTTCTGTTTCGGAATATCTTGAGATAAGTATCGCTTTAAGAACATGAAGCATGCATTTCAAGGGAGCTCAAACAGCCTAATTGATAAACTGAAATATAGCAGGGGATTGCTGAATTTGTGCCATGAAAACAGAAATAAAACTAAAAGTCTGGCTACAAATCACAACGTTCACTCTGTCTGTATCGTATAGTTATAGGATTTCTTTTACTGTTTCTATGTCCATTTGAATAGCAAGGGTGGTAAAAGGAGTCCAAATGCTGCATATTTAAAATAATTGCTATCGGTATCTGAGAAGAATCTTGTCTGATTTCCTTCTTCTGCCTCAACCTGGCACAGAACTCTAAAACTATAGTCCCTTCATTAAATCAAGGAATGTTTTTCACAGGTGTAGGCTGCGCTTTCTCTTTCTAGTGATGATTTTAGGTTGGTCCTAGACCCTCCATTAGCTCCTTGTTTTCTCTGCCATGCGGAAGTTTCCAGACCACTTTGATTCTGTCCATAGGCTTATGGCAGCAGTATAACAGGTTGCTTGCTGACATTTGGTGTTAATTTTATTATTTACAGATAATTTGAAGTTTGGGGCATGTTGTGTCTTCTAGTTAAGTCCATGCATCTTAGGTAGTTTTATTCTTATTTTAGTTTGTAGTTTGTTTTGTCCTGTTATTGTTTTTTTGTTTTTTTGAGAGTCAGATTGATGTGACCACCACTACCTCGGTCATCTGGATTCCTATAAACTACTTTCTGAATAAACCTGCCTATTCTTTAGTTTTTGCTCAGGTATTTAAAATATATCCTCTTTTTGACTCAGTGGCTCACAAAATCTTAAAAAGCATAGTCCGTTTTTGGTTTCATAGTAAAGAACAACTTCATAAAACACTCAGTTGGTCTTCCTTTTGTGAATGATGGGCTAGCAGCCAAGTGAAAAAAAAACATCATGAAAGAATTCTCTGCTCACATAAAACAAAATGAGAACAAAAAAACAGGGTAAATAAGGTGGAAGGTTGTTTAGTCGGGAAAATTTTATTCCCAGTTCAGCCAGTCTTCCCTGCTTTTGCTCAGCAACCATTTTTCTTTCAACTACCAGGTTGGTGATTTGGATATTAACTATGTTAATATAGAAGGAATCATGACAGACGTGTGCCCTGAATCCATGGGTTCTACTCTGGGGCCTCAGAACTGCAAGCATATCCTTGATGCTGAAAACAGCCATGGAAAATGCCCACTAAATGAAAACAAGGAAGTGACCTCAAATACTGAAGCTCAGCAGTCCCCATCACCATCTAGTTCATATGCTTCCAAGTATAATCTTTCCTTTGGTCATCGTGGATTTGAAAAGGAACAAAGTCATCTGAAGAAAAGAAGGTAAGGTTCTCTTTTGTAGAGGAGAAGTGTAGAAGATCAAAGAACCTTGTAGCTGGACTTGGGAAATTGTATTTTATTACATCTTATTGTCCCCACTGCTTTGATCTCTACATCAAAATATTGCCCCCTTTTAGATTCCTACATTCCTTGACTTGAAAGTAAGACATTTAGGAAAACTGACAAAAACATAATTGAGGAAAACCATGATGAGAAAGCATTCTACCCTTACTAGGTAGTCAAATACTTTAAAGTTACCATGTTTTGGTGCAGATGTATACAATGGAAACACCAATATATGGTTGATGGCAGTGAAGATTAGGTAATAACTTTGGAAAATAATTGAGCATTATCTAATAAAGATGTTCTGTCTCTTCTGAAAAATGTAGGAGTGAGGACAAAGGGACTTGTGATCACCAAGATAGCACCATTTTGGCCCTGGGATGGCAGTGGGACTCTTCCTTCAGTGGGTGTCAGGCTGGGAGCATGTAACACAATTGATAAGGAGCTCAAAGTGAAATGTACCTAGCTCATTGAAAAGGGAAGAGGCTGAGGGGCTGGCTGAGAGGCTGAGAACTCGTCCTGAAGGAGAAATCTGGGGGCACACAATAAAAACTGAGGTTAACACGGAGACCTAAAACCTAAATTTTCTAAGGTTTTAAACACTTTGGTGAAAGCAAAAGATGCACAATATATAACCATATGTCACGGACACTGTTTTGAGAGGCTGTTTTGAGAGGCTGCAAGGAGAATGTGAGCAATGCAACATTTATTTTAAACTGCAACAGCAGCAAGAAGAAAATGAGGTGTTGGAAGGGTCTGTTTCACTCTAAAACGTCTATTTTGAAAACCTATTTTGTCTTACCAACCCTGCCACATAAATACACAAAAAATTTAAATAGTGTTTTATGAAATACCATGTAGGATGAATTCTGAATTCTACACTATTTTATTTTATTTTTTTTTAAGATTTTATTTATTTATTTGACAGACAGAGATCACAAGTAGGCAGAGAGAGAGGGGGAAACAGGCTCCCCACTGAGCAGAGAGCCTGATGCGGAGCCTGATCCCAGGACCCTGAAGGACCCAGGACCCTCTGCCCCGAAGGCAGAGGCTTTAACCCACTGAGCCATCCAGGCACTCCTTAAAAAGTGTTTTAATGTATAGCGTGCCAAATAAAGTAATCCCTTATACTTCTAGCATGGATTCACAGTGATGGAGAAATGCTTGTATAATTGGAAAGACTTCTTTTAAGTTAGAATATGATGGCTGGTGGCCAGCCATTTGAACTAATGTTTATTTGTATTAATAAAGTTGAAAGACACATCGCAAGATCCCAAGTTGAAAGAAAAAAACAGAGGTGCAAGGCATCACCAAACCTTTAACACCCCCTCCCCCGACTCTTAAGGTCTCTCTCTGCTCTCAGACGATCACTGAATTCAGGAAACTACATAGCAACTTAGTATGTGTCTAATTACTTCGCTGTAACATTCAGAGCACCAGCATTTGCCAGAAGGCATTTCTTCACACTAAGCTTTGGTTTTTCATGAGAAATACGTTTTGGTTTTTCATGAGAAATACGTTTATGGACTTCAACATTTGTGTGTTGAATTAAAGGGCGAAGTCCACCTCTAGTTTGTCCTCTGCTCAATACTGAGGGGAAGTCCCTCAAAGAGTTCTGAAAGGAGAAGGACCCCACTTTGGAAATCCTCAGTGATGCCAGCTGTGGCCTTTACTTCTGGGTTTGCTGGTGCCCCAGGGGACCCATGTGATAGTTCAGGATTCGAGAGTAACCCAAGTGTTGGGGTTAGAGACATGTGTAGTATAGTCTCTTTGACAAGTGTCATAATTTATCACATGGATATTCGATGGGCACTAAATAGCTTATGGATTTCCAAGAAAAATAGCCACAGTGGATGTACACAGTGGAGTACAGAGTTTCACTTTCTGCTTCATATTTCATAATCAAGACAGTCTCATTGTGGTGTCATTAAAATTTTGACTCCAGAACTGCAGCAATGAAAGAAAAATACACTTAAAAATGCATCCAGCATTCACATGCCTGTGGACGCTCCTTGCCTCAGAGTTGGAGTGGTTTAAATGTAAATTTAATTCTGTAAATGTTACAGAATGAGCCAGGAATGTGGAGGGTCACATTCTTTCCTTTTAATTTCCTGGTTATTAAAGTTAAATTAGCAAAGAAAAGCGGTTGTTGAGCAGAAGCACTACCTGTTTCTGAGGTGGATTGCTCACCTAAAATCTTTAAAAAGTTATCCTTTATCCTCTAACAGGACACATTTGAGAGCCCCATTGACTCCCGTCGATGCGGGTCTTGCCATCAACTCGGCAGTGAGACCCTAGTAGTCTGTCCTTGAACGTGTCTCAGTGCCCAAGCTATCCAGTAACCTGCCCCACCCCCTGCATGGTTTCATGTGCCATCCCCCAGAGGCCTCCTGAACAACGCTGGGGTTCTATTTCTTGTGCAGTTTTAATATTTGAAGGACAACTCTGTAGGGCCTATAATAATTACATTTACAAAACAAATAGGATAGTACTAACTTGGACCAGGTTTTGTTTCTTAGTGTACTCGCCGTGGCTTTAGCTATGGTAGAAATATTCGTTTGGGGAAACATAACCTTTTATTTAAAAAGAGGAGATTGGAGGAAGAGAGGGAAAAAATAGAACACCTCTTAGGTAGAAATTTTGCTAGGACCTTTTTTTTTTTTTAAGATTTTATTTATTTATTTATTTGATAGAGAGAGATCACGATCACAAGTAGATGGAGAGGCAGGCAGAGAGAGAGAGAGAGACAGAGAGAGAGAGAAACAGTCTCCCGGCTGAGCAGAGAGCCCGATGTGGGACTCAATCCTAGGACCCTGAGAACATGACCTGAGCCGAAGGCAGCAGCTTAACCCACTGAGCCACCCAGGCACCCCTGTTTGAAAAGTTTTAATTGAGTATCTGTTGCCCCTTCTGCCAAGGAGAGAATATGATTGGAGAGAAATAGAAACAGGTGAGTCCGTCAGTCAGTCTGTTGGCTTCCGGATTCTTTACTGACTTCCTCCACGCTTTAGTTCTAGCCTCGATGCCCTGGACGCCGACAGTGAAGGGGAAGGGCGCTCTGAGCCAGCACGCATTTGCTACACTCCAGTGTCTCAGAGCTCCTCCAGAACTGGAATTCCTAGTGGGGATGAGCTGGACTCTTTTGAGACCACCACGGAACCAGATTTCAGTATCTCCAGGACAGAGTCGCTTTCTTTATCAAGTAACCTGCTGTTGAAGGTAATCTTCCTGGCATTAATTTGGTTTAACTGTAAACTTGGAAGCTGTGTTATCTAAAGCAGTCCGCCTCTATCCAAAGGGCAAATTATATTATTCATTCACGGGTGTGAACTTTGTTTTTTGTTTTTCTTTTTTTTTTTTTTTAAGACTCATGAGCTGTCTGGTTGAGCCTGTCTTTTTAATCTCTCCCATTCTGTTGAATTTGTATAGTCCTGAAAATGCCTGGTTTATGTTTCATTAATTCAACATCGGTACATATAATCTTTCACATATTGGAAAATTTTACTGTTTTATATAATGATCTCTGCCAGCATCCCTTAAGCAAAGGAAGAAAACTTGTTTGCTCACATACATTTATGCTTGGCTCAGATGATGAGGGAGATAATATTACAGTCGAAGGTAATATTGTTGAGCATTTCTGGCTGCTCTAATTAATGTGGAACTCCATAAACTCTGTCAGTTTTTCCATAGGAGAGGACTTTTCTCTCATACACATTTTCACATTGGAACTTTGTTAATGGTTGTTTTTTATTTATTTATTTTTAAAATTTTTTAAATTTAAATTTTTAATTTTTTGACCATCTGAATTTATTTATTTTTTTAAGGTTTTATTTATTTATTTGAAAGAGACAGCAAGAGAGAGCACAAGAAGGGGGAGGGGTGTCAGGGGAGGGAGAAGCAGACTCTCTACTGAGCAGGGAGCTCGATGCTGGGCTCCATCCCAGGACCTCGGGATCATGACCTGAGAAAAGATTCTTTTTTTTTTTTTTTTAAAGGAAAGAGAGAATCTTTCTTTTTTTTTTTTAAGATTTTATTTATTTATTTGAGAGAGAGAGAGAGAGGGAGAGAGAACATTAGTGGAGAAAGGTCAGCGGGAGAAGCAGACTCTCTGCCGAGCAGGGAGCCCAATGTGGGACTTGATCCCGGGACTCCAGGATTGTGACCTGAGCTGAAGGCAGTTGCTTAACCAACTGAGCCACCCAGGAGCCCCTGAGAAAAGATTCTTAACCAACTGAGCCACCAGGCACCCCTGGCTGTCTGAATTTATTTTTATTAATTTATGTTTTTTAAGTAATGAACTCTTCCAACCTTGCAGATGAAGCCTTTTTGTGTTTACACATGTGTTTTCTTCCTTTTCAATTTCTATTGTCCATTTGTTTTCTTTTTAAATTGAGTTTGCTACTGTTAAACAATGTATACTATGCCCAAAACTTCTCTTACTGTTGGTTAAGATAATGCTTTATTTTTGTAGTGTACTCTGCAGTATACAAAACATGAGCTATGCATGTATGAAATACCTAATTTTCTCTTAGCTAGCTGGAATGTAAATATTACTTTTAATTTTTGAGAAAATGAGGTTTTGGAGACATGAGCTATTTTGTCCATGTTGACCCTGCTTGGTGGTAGATTTAGTACTCGATTGAGGCTCTCTGACTGCGATGCCCGAATCCTTCCCTTCAGCTCTGAGGCCTGGAGAGCAGTCTTGATCTTTTGAACTTAAATGTCATGTGATATTTCTGGATGATAAGAAATGGGTAAGATTGTTAATATAGATACTTGTTTGCATTTTGAATGGAATTCTGAAACAGTTCTCATTATTTGGAAGGAAAAGTAATTCAGTCTTCATGGATCAATTCATGCTGTTCACTTTTAGAAAGACTCTATCTTATAAAATATATCTTGCCTTGCCTCTGTAATTGCCATGTGTAATTTTTTGCCAAAGAGTTCTGGCTAATTTTCAGAGTTCCACAATTATGAGAAATAATTATTAGATATTACTTAAATGCAGAGGGTGACATTAGGCTCTGGCCCTCTGTGGCTAGTCAGTGGTAAGGGTATAGGACATCTGCAGCTGTCTGTCTAGAACCAGTGGGTCCTCCCTAATAAGGCATTCAGGAACCAAGGCCCAGGGCTCTTTGCAACAATGGCAGGCTTCCATTTCAGCTTTCCTCCAGGCCTGTTAACTAAACCAGTGGACTTAGGCGAACAGTATATTTTCACTTAGAGAGAATAGAAGCTACCAGTGCTTGTGAAGGATAGTTGCTAATGGCTTAATTTTAGTAACACGTTTTGCATTACTTTATTTTATTTCTAAGTGGTATCTTATAAACCACTCGGTCCCTATTGGATGAGAGTCTGGTACCATAAATAGCTTTATTGGTGTTCTGTTGCCTATTCATTTAAAATTTCCAGAACATATAAGATAACCATATTTTAATTATCTTGCCATCTTACGTTGTCACATATGTTGCAAATATAATAATAGAAATAATATCTAATTTTGAAAACTAGCAAAAATAGTAGGTCTCTTAAAAGAAAATCAAAGATACATAAATCGGTGAAATCCAGATACCATCTCAGGAAGTGCTAAATGGAAAGCTTTTTGAAAGATGGGCACAGACTTGATGCGTTCTTCCTCAGAGGTTGCAGCTAACATAAATTTAAGTAGTTGTCTGGAAGTTAAAAAAACTTTTGTGAGTGGCAGTTCCTCTAACTTCTAATAATTATGAAATAAAAAGATACCAATTAATATGGAATTTTGCTCAGATACTGCAGTGTAAAATAGAAAAAATGTTTCCAATAACAGAGGGGGGAAAAACAGTGACTCATTGAATATGCAGAGGAAAAAAATCGTTTGACATAATTTTTCACTTTCAACCAACTTAATTAGAATGTCATAATTGCATTTTAAAGCATATATGGGTGGGAAGCTCAAGTTTATAATGCATTGAAAAGACTGTAAAATTTTAAAAGTTATGATAGGCAAAAAACCAAAAAAACAAAAAATGAGATTACATCAGAAAGATTTACAGTGACTCTTTTTACAGAGATGCTCTTTTTGTAACATCTCTTGTGAACATATACTTTCAAGTCCTCTGTAGAATTTAAAAAAAAAAAAAAAAACTTTGGTATGATTTCTTTCAGGAATCCTTGCTTTCTGGAGTCCGCTCACGTTCTTACTCCTGCTCATCACCCAAAATTTCTTTAGGAAAAACTCGGTTGGTGCGTGATTTTACAGTGTGCAGTTCTAGTGAAGGTAAGCATTCTTTACCGTTTGGCCTTGGGAACATTCTGTTCCAGGGCAGATTTTCAGTTAGCAAAATATATAAAATAAACAAAAGTAGCAGGCAAGAATTTTCAATTCCATTTTCATAATTGATTTTTCTAGTCTTAGCAAAATCCTTTTCTCACTGGATATTTGTCAAGTTAAAGATTTCAATTTGATGAGAATGCACATGTGTACACACCTCTCTGTTACTTTATTCTTTGAACAAAGGGCAATGGAAGGACAGTGGAAATGAGAATTTATTCTAGGTATATTATTATGAAAGCATTAGAGGATTTTCAGGAAATCCTAAAAAATTACTTTGCCCTATGTGTAAATTGCTGAAGTCTAAGTAAAAGACAAAGCATAGCAAAATAGATTTGTTCCCTTTCTGTATTTAGCAAGGGACTTGAGAGAGTTGCAGTAAAAGAAAAAGAAAATCTCAATAAATTAAAAAAAAAAAAGAGTTGAAACATGAGTTAATGTATCTCAGCATTCTTTGGGGCAATGTAAACAGAACTAAAACTTTGATACAATAGAAGTTTAATTGATCCACCTTTAGAAAGGGGTGCACATCATAAGCATACAGCTTGACAGATTTTTAAAACTGAATTCAGATTAGTAAACAGGTAATTATGGGCAACTTGGAGCTGCCTTTGTAGCTACTTTCAGCCATAATTCCCATTTTTTACTTTATTTTGAAACAAAGGGTATTTCTGAACATAATATATTTTGCAGTAATTATATTTAAAAGCATATTTGGTAGTATTCATATCCATATGTAATATAAAGTATTATAATAAAATGTTTATTAATATATTAATGCTTCATTTGTCTATTATCCTTAAGAGTCTTAAAAAACCCAGAAAGCCAGATGTATCCAAGTATTCGTAGTTTCCTAATGTACAATATTTAAAATAGAATTTATTTCACTAGTTTCTTTCTCTTCCTTTTTACTTATTCTTCATTTCATTGTTGTTGTTGACATTTTTATGCCATTTGAAGAAATACTGAAAACAGAATCTTTATGGTTGGAACTGCCATTCTAAAACAATGACTTACAGATGGAGATGTTCAAAAATTACTTGTTGAATGAATATACTAGACAAGACACATAGAGTGCAAAACCGGTGCCAGGTTTTGTTTTTGGGGTTTTTTTTTTCCCCTTTTCTTTCTGGGAATCCTTACTGGAAAAGGAAATCCTTACTGGAAAAAGAAAGCAAGACTGGTAATAAACATCAGTTTAAAATTTCAAAATTTGGAGATGGAGAAAAGGACTAAGAGAAAGAAAAGATACAATGACCTTGAGAGGACAGGAAGAAGATGGATTAAACTTGCCCTGTTTTTTCTTCTTATATATATATCTATAGGAGATAGATATAGCTATATCCTATCTATCTCCTATAGATATAGCTATATCTATCTCCTATAGATATATATAAAAGAAGAAAATCTATCTCCTATAGAATCCATCTTCTTCCTAGCCTCACAAGATCATTAGATCTTTTCTTTCTCTTAGTTAGATATAAATATGTAGTAAATATATAGATATAGTA
>NC_081568.1:99540682-99708970 GCF_022355385.1 Mustela nigripes
TTCCTTCCTTCCTTCCTTCCTTCCTTCCTTCCTTCCTTCCTTCCTTCCTTCTTTCTTTCTTTTTAATTTTTTGACAGAGAGAGACACAGTGAGAGAGGCAACAGAAGCAGGGAGAGTGGGAGAGGGAGAAGCAGGCTTCCCACTGAACAGGAAGCCCAATTCGGGGCTCAATTCTAGGACCCTGGGATCATGACCTGAGCTGAAGGTAGCCGCTTAATGACTGAGCCACCCAGGCACCCTGCTTTTGCCCTTTCTGCAACCCACCTTGCCTTGGGCAGGTCAGTGCTTACCTCCTACCCCAGTGGGGTCAGAAGCCTAGTGCCAACTACACCAGTTGGAGGTCATGGGGCAGCACCATGGTGATGTCACAGGCTAGCTGAGCTGAAATTGAGAAGAGCAGGTACAGGTGTGCTGGCCAGTCCTTAAGAATGTCCTCCTTGTCCAGATTCCTGTGTATCATTACATGTTCCTGTCTTCATAGAACACCAATCCTATTACCAGGGAATTAAAGATGAACATAGGTATCGTTTTCTTAAAAATAAATCCCAAGAACCTTTGTCATCTAGCATTTTCTCCAGTTTATGATGTCTGCTTGACGTCATCTGTGATGGAAAACACGTACCAGGAGAATCATATTAAGGGATATTTGCTGTTTACCTTTAACGTGCAGTCTCACCTAATAAGTGGAAGCAAGAAGTCTTCCTTCCAGGGAGACACACAATACCTACTATGACACTACACACCACACACATGCTTCTCATTTTTTGAAGATTCTACACGTCTACACCATAAACCAATGGCTTTTCCAATATGTTTAGACTGGTATATAACATGAAATTATTAACATTCACTTATATTTGCTAACTAGAAAGAAGAAAGGGGTTTTAGGTAAATAGAAAAGGAAAATTGCATTGCCAGAAAGTCACTGTTGCCTCTGGGGACATTGCTTCGGGAGCGAGAGTCTACCCTTTCCAACTTTCGAATGGCTCCATGCCTTCCCAAATTTTTACCTGCCCTCCTTCCCACACCACATACATACTTTCAGATTCATTCCTTTCACATCCTATTCTAAATTATTGCTGAAGGCTGAGCTATCCCTCCCTTGTAATCTGACCTCTGTCCTATCACACCCAGGTCTTAACCAGAATCAGTCTGACCTCTGAGTTGTCCCTAGAGTGGTCACAAGGAGAGAAAAGGGGGTTGGAAGGGAAGGTAGATGTTTTAGGAACTAGTACAGTAGTTAATCAAAGCTTCCTTTTAGTTTTATTTCTTGGAACTATCATCCAGGATGATCATGTTTAGTAATACTGAGGACCCCAAATTATGCTTACCCTTTATCCACTGGCTAGGTTCCAGAAGGATTTTCTTAAGCCTTATGTTTGGAATGATGAGAACATTTTTCTGTAAAAACAGTGTCACACACTGTGGTCAGACACCAAAGATACTCACAAAAACCTGTGTGATTCATGAGGTTTTTTAGTTTAGGGGCTGATTCTTGGAACAAAACCTGCCAGCCAAATGGCCATGACACAGAGAAAGCAGGAACCCCATGGCCTGGGATCTAATCCCAGCTCTTCTTTTCCCAGACCTTGAGTAAATTGCCTGATCTCAGTTTTCCCGAGCTTCATCCCTGACACAGAGACTAAAAACAGTATCTACCCTCTAGGGTTGTGGTGATGATTAGATGAGATAATACAAGCAAAATGGTTTGTACAGTTCCTAGATCACTGCCAATACTTCAATAAATACTGAATCTAATATCCAGTGAGTCTTGATTAAGCATGGCCAGGCTCTGTGCTGGCTGCTGGCATGTGGCATGAGTGAAGATGAAAGATCTAGGAAACTCCCCGCCTTGCTCAGCTGCCTCTCAGGCCCTGGGTGCTGGGATGTCTGGCTGGCATAGGTCCAGCTGAGTGAAGGAAAGCATTTAAGGGATGAGGATATCCTGCCAGGCAGGATCCTAGACACCCCCAAACCCCAGAATTATTTCCCAGCACTTTGTTTCCCACGCAGGGCTTCAGGATATATCTGCCCATCTGTCTATTCCTTCAAGTTGGCCCATCTCTCCCTCTCCAGGTGACTGCCAAGTTGAAGAGTTTCCTGCTTCCCCTTGTCCCCATCTCTGGCAGACAGTTTTCAAGGGCATTTTTCTGCTTGTTAACAATGGGAGGGTCATACTCCCATGGTCGTGAAAACCTTGTCATGCCCCTCACCACTACCAAACCGAGGGAAAGACATTGGTGTGTGTCAAATAATGTTGTCCTTGCTTTATATGAAGCATCAAAGCACAAGCTTATGAAGACAGTGAGTCAAGGACATCTCTGGCACTCACCTGAGAAATTTCAATTCAGTGTGTCTGCAGTGAGGTTCAGGCAGGAGTATTCTTCTAAAATTCCTGGGTGATTCTGATGATCAGACAGCTTCCATTAGGATCAAAGGGACACCCATCTTCCTGGGACTGCTGGCCACTGCAGTCTGCGAGCACTGCCAGACATCTGGGTGGAGGGTGAAGGCTCAGGTGCTGGAATGGGGAGGCAGATTACATCCATGATGGAGTCTCCAATCGGGGGAAACGGAACAGCAGGAAAGACAGTGGGACCCCCTTAAGCAGAAGGTGAGGTGGGAGAGGGGGCACAAAAGAAGATGAAATCCCACAGCTAATGGGAAGACTGGAGGATTCCTTTTTCCATGGCTGACACAGCCATTCTCAAGATCCCAGGTGACCTCAGGCCTCTTGGGAGCGCCTGTAAATCAATGTTCATGAGCCAGAGACTGCCTGTGTATTGTAAACTGCTTTAAAATACCTTTCCATCAAAAGCTCTGGCCCTTGTTTTCTTTAAGTCATAGGACCCCCAACCTTCCTAGCAGATCCCAGCAGAGACAAGTTACTGCCGAAGAATGAGCTCTGTGCCCTGGTGTCTCTACTTGCTGACTATGCAGCTGGCCCTCTGTGAACTTAGGATGTTACTGTTGCCTTGGGGACAGCCGTGGGGCCCACATCTCCTGGCAGGTGTGCCGGAGAGGAGGCAGCAGGAGTCTGGAAAAGACAGAGCTCTGTACAGGCTCTCTTTCTGGACCTCAAAGCTGATCCAAGCTACATTATTATGAAAAGTTATTAACTGATATTCAGTTACAAGATCCTGGGCTGAACAAAGAATGAGGCCCAGGGCAGCCGAAAACCATACGGTCTTGGAGGGCGCACACACCTGCAAGAGGACAGACAGGCCTGGTCAGACACCGTCATCAATTCGAGGAGAGCCGTAAAGTTTGGACTTGCTTCATAGCACTTTCTAATTAGCTGCACACTGAGTTTTCTCCACTTCCTGATTAAGGCCTGTGCCCCCTCTTCCACCCCTGCCCATGTCCCATGGCTGAAGACATCAGGGAAGAAAGTTCCCACCCAGACTCCCAGGCTTCAGTCAGACCAAGGAAGACATGATAAACAGGAAAATAACACTTACCTCTGGAGGCCAAACCAAAATAGGGAAGAAACTCCTAGGAAGTTATCCTGAGGCAAAGGCCCCGAAGGGAAAAAGCACAGTGCTTTCACGGAACTGCAAGGAGCTGGAAACTGTTGGAATTGATGAAGTGTAGGAAAATGGTTAAATCAATTACATTATATTTACCCAACAGAATGGCGGATAGAAAGATAAATATAAATGCTTGGCGATGACATGGAAAAAGGCCTACCATATACCGTTCAATTAAAAAAAAAAAGTGGATGCAAAAATGAATCTCTGCTCTAGTTATGCCGGTCAAGTTCCATATTCATAGGGCCCTGGATAGGATAGGGTGACAAAAATGTGAGCGCAGTTTGACTGCCAGTGGGGGTGGGGCTGTGGGTGGCTTTTCTTGCCTTTTGCTTCGACTTGGATTCATGCTTTTGTAATGTTTGTGTAATACACACTCAAAAATACAATGACAGGGAAAATGCAAGGGATACCTATTGTTTTAAGAAGCAGGGGAAGGGGTGGAAGAGAAAAAGATGATGGCATCAGAGCCAAACCTACACCAGAGTTTCCCAGGGCGCAGTCGCATGACGTGACTTCTGCAGAAAAGAATTCGTTTTCACCACCACTCATCCCCATTAGAAAGAAGAAAAATGAACCTTGTCTTGGAAGGAAAGGTTTCCACGGGCTTCTCCGAAGGTAGAGACACTGAAGTCACTGGTTGGCAGTCACCAGGACGAGGCCCTGCCTGGATTTACTCCCATTGAACCTACGTGATGAGCTTGTCAGGAAGATAAATGTTAAGCAGGCATGATACAGGGCTTCAGGTTCTGGATGGATGAATGTGCCCCAGCAGCTGCTCAGAGAGTGGCAGGAGGAGGCTTGTCAAGAGTTCCCAGAAAGCAGCGCTCAGCCTTCTCCCAGTCTGGGGCCCCTGCTCTGGGGTCAGCTCCCCAGTGCTCTACCAGAAGGCTTGGCCACTAGCCATCTGGCTACTGGAATGGCAAGGCAGGCCATGCCTGGCCCTGGCTCACACCAGTCTTTGCAAAAAAAAAAAAAAAAGAAGAAGAAGAATTACCTTATAGGAACTCAGAATTTTACTCTTGATGAATTAAAATGTGCATTTCTACCTTGGATTCATATACATCCAGAGTAAGGGGCCAGTTGTTTCTATGAAACTGGAAAACTGAATACATTTGTCCTATAGTTAAAATTCAAGAGAGGCATCACAGCAGGGAAACTCATCCTGGGACTAGGTTTTCATTCTTTCTTGCTCTGGGGGTGAGAGTAGGACTGGGAGGGAGTGATTGTGCATTCAGAGAAGGAGGACAGTGTGTGGGAAGGGTCAGGGAAAGAGTTCCCCCTGTGTGTTTCAGAGGATGAGACAAGCTTACAAAATATCTCCTCTTCCCCCTCCCAGAAGGGATGCGGCCGCGCCGTATTTTTCCAGTTAAGGGAAACCCATAAGTGTTCAAGAAACAGCCTGGAACAATCAGGGTTATCATTCCCGGCTGCAACAATTGGAAGGGAGGGAGCAGGAGGAGCCATGCAAAAGTAATTAGGCAATTGGTGAACATAGCTCGGAACCTGGAGTCCCAAGTCTTAGCTGATAAGCATGACACGAATGCTTTCTGGGTCCCGTGGCATGGAACACAGCTTTGATACCTGAGAAGCATTCAGACCTTGCCCTTCTGAGGCATCAACTCAAAGCCAGTAAAATCCATCTGTGATTCTTACCCAGAGAAAACATGCTTCCCACCTTCCTTGCTGCCTTACGTGTCCTAATTGCCATTTGCATGTTTTCTTTTGAGGAATTGGGCTCTTGGCGTTTCAGGGACTTGGCAGAAACCATGAAAATAGTTTTACCAGTTGCTGTATCCTGGTCACTCAAGGGTGATATTAAATCTGAGGGCGGTTCATGCTCTCTGGAGAAATGAATCTGAGAGATAAAAGTCTTTTTAAGCCCTACAAGATTTTCTGCTTTCAAGCATTTCGATGTTTTTAAAAACATTTCCCTTTCCCTCCTGTCATGGCATTGATCTTTGCATCCCAGCAGACAGATGGAAGACAGGATCTGCACGGGGATTTCCACTGGAAGTAGGTCTGAAGGAAGAAATCCTGCATTCCCACAATATACTGTTCTCTCATGCCCTTTGGTCAGCTCTTCCTCCAGACTCTTGAGTCTTGCAGCAAAGCATCATAGAGAGGAAGAAAAAAAAGAAAGAAAAGAAAACTAGGAAAATCAGTAGATTTTATTAATTTATCCTTTCTGAAATGGAAATTGAGTCCCTCACTTAGCAATATTAGGTCATACAAAAGAAACAGAGGATAGAGTCTCAGGTGTATTGGCATCCAGAATATATCCCTACCATTTAGCTGAAATCCCCTGCACCTATTTCTAAACATCCCACTCCCACCTATTTTTCCAAGGTCAATGCTCCATTCTCCACCAAGCTTCCCCTGGTCTTCCAGTTCCATGGGTATGAGACATGTCACAGTGTCCTGTGTAAGAGAATATACTCTGAAGCCAGACATCTTGTATTTCCCTCTCAATAAAGCCACTTGGCATCTGGGCAACCCTGGGCTACTTATCCTTGGCCTGCACTCGTTTATTATTGAGGACTTGGTGCCACAGAAAGCCCTCAGGCAGAAAGAAACCTAATAGAGCCTCCATGCTTGAGGTGGGAAGCTGTCCAACTCAGCTGTAGGGGAACCCAAATGGCATGTCATCTGAGGCTGTGGTGCCTTCCTCAGAAGTCATCTTTACTAGATAACAAAAGGAAAAAGGCAAACAATACCAGGTTAATAGGAAAGAAAGGGTTAACAAAGAAAGCTGCAGTTTGATTCAGTTACCAGAGAAAATACAAAGCACTCATTTTTCACTTAATTGTAATATTACCAACACAAAGAAAAGGCAAGGAGAAAATTAACTGCAATCTGTAATCAAACTGTGTAGAATACTGTTGTTTGAAATGTTATGATCCGAAATGTCTATGACAATAAATTCAGACATTAGTGGTATAAAGATTTCACCTCCAGATTTTCCTTTCTCTGCTTTGGATTTTCTACCCATGCTTCAGCCATGGATGTCCATCTGCTGGCCACCTCCATGGGGCTTGGGCCTGCAGAGTGACTCATGAAGCCAAACAGAAGGCACGCGTGTATTTACAACCTAAAAAAGGTTTGAGGTCTTCAGGGTTGAAAGACTCCGTGTAATTACTAATTGTCATCATAATACAAATATGTCTGGAGAGACAAGTCCAAGGGAGAAGTGGGTTTTCATCAAGGACCAAGCCCTCGCTTTCATTGATCAAACACACATTGTAGATTTCCTGGCCCAGCATGTTCACACCCCAGCATGTGCGGTCCATCTGGAACACATGGTCAGTGGAGGCAGGCTTTGGAGCTGCTGGGGAAAGCGACCTGGATGCCAGGCCTGCTTCCACCCACAGCTCTGTGGCCTGGGACAAGTGGCCAAAGTTCTCAGAACATGTGGAATTGTGAAGGCGCTTTACAGAGTGAGGAAGGGCTATGTCTCTCATGTGCTTTGGTCAGCTCTTCCTCCAGACTCTTGAGTCTTGCAGCAAAGCAAGGAACTGAGACAGTGAATTACAACTTCTAGCTGCCTGAATTGGGATGCTCACTTTGGTCACCTCCCTGACCCTTTCATCCCATCTTCAGATACATACGCTATACAAATAAAAGCAAACATTTGAAAAATGTCAGTTTTTCAGAGGGAATTCTTCTTCTTTTTTTTTTTTTTTTCCAGAGGGAATTCTTCTTAACCTACCTTGCCTTAAGTTCCACGTCAGCTCTGAGCAAACGGTTAAGTTCCCTTTTTGTTCTTATTTCAACCATCATTGCCCTCATCTCCTACCACAGCACCCTTGTTGAACACCACCAGTGTACAAAGCATTGTGCAAACTAATCAATAGGGACACAAGGGCTCACAGTCATGGTTCTCAAGAGGATTTTGTTGAAAGATAAAAATCTTCCATGTAAATAGAGAGCTAAGGACATGAGGCTTCCAGGGCTAGAGACCAAGCGAGGGGCCTGAATAGTTGGTGCAGTCATGTGTTTGAAATGCCCTCCTTGTGTATAAAGCTAATACCCTCTGTTTGAACTCCATTTTCTTCCACATTCTTCAGAACCCCCACCAACTACCCCCTATCTCTCCCGTCTATACAATCAGTTCCTCTCCTTGGATATTTTGGATCAGATTAAGATGTTCACGTACCGGGGTGCCTGGGTGGCTCAGTGGGTTAAGCCTTTGGCTCAGGTCATGATCTCAGGGTCCTGGGATCGAGCCCCACATTGGGCTCTCTGCTCAACAAGGAGCCTGCTTCCTCCTCTCTCTCTCTGCCTGCCTCTCTGCCTACTTGTGATCTCTCTCTCTCTGTCAAATAAATAAATAAAATCTTTATAAAAAAAAAAAAAGATGTTCGAGTACTTTCCATTTAAAAGAAAATCCTCACTGCCCCTTAATGGCTCCTCCAACCACCCCCCTTTCCAGGCTAACACCTTGAAAGAGTCACCCCGTACTCTCTCCATCCCTTCCCTTCTCCTCAGCCCTTCCAGGCTGACTGCCACTCGGAGACAACTGCCCATTTAAGGCTGAGCAGGGTCATCCTGCTTTAAAACCCTAAGAATAGTTTGCAGTCCTTGTCCTTCCTGACCTCTCAGCAGCTCTTGACATTCTTGCTCCCTCCTTCCTTTCATTCTGTTTTTTTTTTTTTAAAGATTTTATTTATTTACTTGAGAGAGAGACAGTGAGAGAGAGCATGAATGAGGAGAAGGTCAGAGGGAGAAGCGGACTCCCCATGGAGCTGGGAGCCCGATGTGGGACTCGATCCCGGGACTCCAGGATCATGACCTGAGCCGAAGGCAGTCGTCCAACCAACTGAGCCACCTAGGCATCCCCTCCTTTCATTCTTAATCCTTTTTATTGGCATAGAATATAATGTACAAAAGTGCAAAAATCATGCAAGTTCATAGATGTTCATCCTTCTAAGCCTACATGATAAACAAAACATCACCAGTATCATAGAAGACCCTAACCTTGGTGCCCTCTTCCACTCACTACCCTTGCTGAGAAGTCATCACCCATAGGGGATGCTGTGGGGTCACCTCCAGAAATGAAGCATTCATTCCCAACCACCTACTGGGAATGTTGGTGGCCAAATCCTCTCAGCTTAGTCTCCCTGCAGACTTCCTCAGGATAAAGGGACCCTTACTCAGGTTCACGCACCCTCCTGAGGGCATCATCCATCCAATTCAAAAGAGCAGTTTCAGAGCTCCTTTTCAGGTTAGCTGAAGGCTTTGTTGGCAGCATTATCATGATCTCCTTGCTCTGCCCTAGGCACCTTCCTTCATTCCCTCACAGGCACTGACCCCCAGAGCACTCCAGACAAAATTCCTGGCACGTAGACCTGGGCTTCCTAGGCAACTGAAGCTACAATACCACTAGCCTAACTTCCAACTTCATGGATTGTTCCATGTGATTTCAAGCTTTATAATGAATGGAAGCATCTACTCTTTTCTGTTTTTGTTGTTGTTGTTGTTGAACATCATGTATATGGGATTCACAGGCGTCATTTTGTACAAAAGTAGTTTGTTCTTTTTGGTGTGGTTGAGTAGTCTTTAAACACACCTTGGCACATTTACGTTTTCACTCTTGAGAGCATGTTAGGTCTAGATGTGGTCTAATTGCTGGTTCTTACAAATAAGACTGCCAGGACATATCTTTGGGCACACCTATGGTAGAATTTCTGTTGGTGTGATCTCTAGAGGTGTAATTTCTGTTATATAAGGTATATTTACATTCGGTTCTAGTGGATATTGCTGAGGGGTGCACAAAGTATTTGTACAAGTTTATTCTCTAATTAGCAAACCATGAGGGTTCTATTTGGATTTGCCATCTGGACCTTTACAGAAAAACTTGGCCCATCTCAAATCAAAGCCAAAGAATGAGAAAAGCAGGAAGAGGGAAAAAAAAAAGGCCTAAGAGAGAAAAGTACCTGATATGTCTTCAAAGACTGGTAAGAACACTAGTTTGTCTAGGTAGTGGAGACTGAGTGGAAAAACAGGATTTCAGTCATAGCTTGGCAAACTTTTTCTGAAAAGAGTCAGATGATAATCTTGGGCTTTGTGGGCCTGACGCTCTCGTTGCAGCTCTTCCATGTTGCCCTTACAGCTCAGAAGCAGCCACAGACCAGAAGTGAAACATGAGGGTAAGTGTATGCCAATAAAACTTTATTTTGGAACCCTGGATTTTTGATTTTATGTCATTTTCATGTTGTCACAAGATAGTATTCTTTCGATTTTTTTTCCTGCTGTTAAAAATTACAAAAATCTTTCTGAGCTCATGAGGTAAACAAAAACAGGTAGTGAGTGAATATGGCCCATGGGCAACAGTTGACACTTTCGGTAGAGTGTGGAGACCTCTATAAAAAACCAGAACTTCACTTGGGAAGCAATGTATTTAGGGTTTCTAAGGAAGGGAATGATGTGTGCAAAGCAGTATTTTAGGAAAATTGGGTGGAAGCAGCACTCAGGATCATCTGGAAGGAAGGAGATCAGAGGGGGGTAGCCAGTCAGGAGATGGTCCGGACAGGCCTCATAAATACTAGTGAGGGTCTCTAACCTCACGGGATGAAAGAGTTGGGTGTATGCAAGAAGGTATTAGGATTAAGTAAGACAAGGATTTGATGGCTGGTGAGAGAAAAAGAGACAAACGTCAGTGTCTGACACCAGGATCTTGAGCATGGGAGACTGGGTAGATGATGATAAATTGGGAGATGGGAAGTCTCCGTCTTTAAGGTGTGGACCCTGAGCCAAAATGTTTGAGCCCAAACCTGGCTTCCCAGCCCACTATCTGTAATCTGTTTCATTCTCTGTAAAATAGAATTAATAATAACACCTACTTCATTAGGTTGTTAGGAGGGTGGAATGAGTTTGTATATATGAAGTGTGTGGAACAGTGTCTGGCACATACAGGCACCCAACAGGTGTTAGCTTTTATTAATCATAGAGTCTCATATAAAAATCGCAAAATGAAAGTTTTAAAGATAGGAAGCAAGTTTAAGGGAAAAAAGGATATCTGGATTTAGGTGGGTGAGCCTCAGTACACCCTGGGCAGCAGACAATCATAGAACGGAAGCTCAGAAGGGCCAAGAAAAGTGCTAACGATTGGCTGGGTGTTCATAAAGAGAGCAGCTTGATTCCATGGAGGCAGATGAGAATACTGTGAGGGCAAGGATACAGATAGAGAAACATGTAATGATGGTCAAGACCTCAAGCTCTGCCTAAATCTCTTCTCTGTTTCTTAGTAGCTATAAACCTTTGGGTGGGTTACTTAGGTCTCTGGTACCTTAGTTTTCCCATTTGTAAAATGGGTATAACCATAGTACTTACTGCCTGGTGTGGTTATAAAGATTAACAAAGTAAATGTGAGGCCCAAACAAATCCTGCCACAAAATGAGTGTTGGGTAAGTGCTGGCCTTGATTACTCTGAGGACATTAATGGGATCTAGAGGACAGAGAAGAACCCGTCAGGAATGACTGAAAAGCACAGAGGAATTTGCCCATCGAGATAGTCCTTATAGAACTTCTTTATCTCTCTGCCTACTACACTGCTTTAGGAGGAGGAAGAATGATCCTCTGAGGAAAACCTGAGCAACTCCTTCTTTAAGATCAATGGGCAGAATCCCAAGCTTTCTACTTAAATGCTGTTGACCTAAATCTGCAGGATGACAGTGTCTCTAGGAGCAGCCCCTGGTGCATTTCAAGTGGCACTGGCTGGGCTGGCTAGAAAATCCTCTGGCTTACATAAATCTCCTCCTTACTGAGGCTTGCAGAAAACCCCCAAATTGCTCCTTTTCACTGTAGGGGGAGGGGCTGCTCGCTCATCATTTCTCAGAAAGTATCAGCTTAGCCTCCAGCTCTCACATTTAACTCTCTATCCCATCAATCAGGCTCTCATACTACAAAGTTGCTCATCTACTAATCCATACTGAGTGAGGCTTATTTCTTTTTAAGCTTCTTAATTTGCTGCTTGGAAAATTACTTTGGGTGGAGGCAATTAGTCTTGCCTATTTTTGAGGAGAAAATTGCAACCTGGCCCACTCTGACTGTGTGGGTCAGGGATTTCTTCAGTACTCCGTTCCTTCCTTCTCTTCACTTTTTCTCTTAGCCCCTATTCAAATGATCTGGTGCCTTTAAAATTCCAAGATGATTTCCTGGTGCATATTTAAAATTCATTAAAGCAATACTTGGCAAAGGAGAAGAGCTTGGGTATGAGGAATACAGGTGACAATCTTCCCAAATAGGATTGGCTTCAGGAAGGTTTTCCTTGGCCTTGCTACCTGGTGTGCGGGTTTTGGTGTGTGGGTTTTGGGGTATCTGTGTGTGTGTGTGTGTGTGTGTGTGTGTGTGTGTGTGTGTGTGTTGGAGTGGGGTAGGGGTGGCAGTGCCTGGGTACAAACTGGAGGTATACTTAGAAAACATTTTAAGCTTTTCTTAGTAATTACTGCCTCTCCAAGCCCTCCCGGTCATTCCTGGAAAAATCATGGTAGAAATCTCTACTAGGCCAAGTAAAAAATCACCGTAGGGACATGGTCTTAATTTGGAGGTCACCAGGAAGTGAATCTAGGTCCTGTAGCATCATAGTTGGCCTTCTCCACTTGTGAAGGTAACGGTACTAGCCAGCAGCAGCCTCTGCCTCTAGTCTCTGCCCATCGCAGCCGCAGATACACCATGACAATAGAGTCGACTGCCCACCTGTACATTGAAGCAACTGCTTGGCAGAAAGACAGTTTTTGTGCCCAAACACCTAGCAGTGGGGAACAGAGTTTCAGTTCATGTTTAGACCCAGATTCTGTTGTTCTGGGCTCTCAGGATTCCTAGGAGGTAATTCTCCACCTGAGACATGTTCACTCCAGACATGTGGTAGATTCTCTGATGGCCCTATTAAAGGACATGGGATAGGGGGTCTTTGGGTATCAAATCATCTTTACCTTTCTGAAGTGGAAGGTCCAGGACCTACTAGAATTATAGAAGATGGAAGTAAGCAGGGTCCAGAAGACTTGATGGTAGTAGGATTTGTGATAACTTTAGGTAACACCCAGCAGTTCTATCCTCTAAGGAACCCTAAAGTATGATTTCAGTGAAGCATGTTCTTTCCTCCTGGCCACAACTCCTTGCCCTTTCCCCTGAGACTTGTTTCTGAGAGTTTGATTTTTGGTACCTGGCCCCTAAGATTATGAAAAAACCATCTCTGATAGCCCTCACCCAGTCCTTGAGAGCAGAAAGAGAATCTGACCTAAAAGTGGGCACCTGAGCTTCAGTCCCCAGAGATTTATTTTCTTAAGAGTACAGTGTTTATTGGGGCACCTGGCCAGCTTAGTCAATAGAAGTGTGACTCTTAATATCAGGGTTGTGAGTTTGAGCCCATGTTGGGGATAAAGATGACTTAAAATTTTTTAAAAAGAGAGAGAGAGAGAGAGTACAGTATTTGCTATTGACTAAAGGAGAGAGAATAAATGTGTCCTTTATCTTTATCTGCCGGGTATGTGAGAATGCTATTGAATTGTAATCAATAAGGACTGTAGTCTCAGTGAGTGGAACAGCATTTTCTCCCTGAATGGATTATTATGTGTCTGGAAATCAGTGGGAGCATTATCCTTACAGGGACTGGGTCTGGATTCTGTAATACTTGGAGTGGTTTACTCAGTGGAGTCCTTCAGTTATACAATTAAGTCTTCCCCACAGACCCATCCCCCGACCAACATTCTCACTCATAAGTCTAAAGCTGCTTTGTCTGAAGGATAGCAGATTTGCTTTCATTTTCATTTGAGTTTGAAGTGGGAGGTTGCAAGGGTGAGGTCTGGACTATGAAAGTAAGTATAATTATATTTCTTCACATTATGCCTTTGATTATTCTTTGATTTGATGGATTGCACACCCCCTACTGCACACACCAGGATGCTTCTGACAAAACTAAATACATATATTTTCATTAACCTTCCAAGCAATGTCCCATAAATACCTTTGAGAAGTCTCCCAGTGTTACATGAAAGTCTCTCTTGCTAAATTGTTACCTCAAAGCCACAAAATGACTATTAAGAAATTAAGAAATACATTCTAGAAATCTTACAACATTTCTCTTCCAACACAGAGACTTTGGGGGTCACTGTGTGGCCATTTTGAGCAAGCTGATCATTTGCTTTATGCAAATACCAGAATGGACTAATGATTGCCTCTCTGAGGTGAATCTTCCTTTGACTGAATGGATGAATATGAAAATCAGCAATTTATTGGGGCTTGTCATGGTGATGACCTAAGGGTCACCATACCTGAGTCCAACAACCACTTCCGTGTTACATGACCACAAATGAAATCACTTCCTGTCTACATGTTCATGACCATAAGATGAGAAACAGAGAATTCCCCTTGTTCCCAGATATGGAGACTCAATATTCGGATCTGGTAGGCTGGGATAACTGTTTTTAAGGAACAATAATGTTAATAATGATTATTATTGTTAGCATTCATTTGCCTTGAGTTGATAGGCATGGAGTATTTTGTTTTGGGGGCTGAAAGTGGAGGAAGAACATTGAGAGGGCTTGTACATTTATTTGAGTTTTTCAGTGCCTTCAGCTCTGAGAGAGCATGAAGAGACAGGTCACATGGAGGAACACCCGTTATCTGTTCCTCAACCCTACCCTTTGCTGCTGTTAAGCAACCTGCAGACTGGGGTTAGAACAGCAAGTTAAAGAGCTGGATTTCTGAGAGACTTGTGAGACTCTAGGCAAAGACAGAGCTACGTTAAGCTTCAGAGTCCTTGATTTGAGAAGAAAGCCAGTGTCCCCATTGCTACATGGAACCTGGCCCCTTTGACACTGCGGAAACAGCACTTGATGTGAATATGAGCATTTTCACACAGCCGGGCACATGGTTGGACAGCAGACAGTGGGTGCAGCTGAGGCACAGAGGGAGTCCACAGCTCACAGTGAGGGACTGATTATGGCTCATACGCTGCCTCCCAAAACGGGAACTTCTCTTTAGGATTACCAAGAAATATCTAGGAACAAAACACTTGAATGGTGGAAAACAAGATTCTTCATAAGCAAGTGGGGAAAAAGAAACTAAGAATTATAGATACCGTTGTGATTTCATTTGTAGCTGCAGAAAATAGTAGATCAAAATTGTTTTAAATATTTTAAAAGAACTTAGCAAACTCAACACCCAAAGAACAAATAATCCAATCAAGAAATGGGCAGAGGACATGAACAGACATTTCTGCAAAGAAGACATCCAAATGGCCAACAGACACATGAAAAAGTGCTCCATATCACTCGGCATCAGGGAAATACAAATCAAAACCACAATGAGATATCACCTCACACCAGTCAGAATGGCTAAAATCAACAAGTCAGGAAATGACAGATGCTGGCGAGGATGTGGAGAAAGGGGAACCCTCCTACACTGTTGGTGGGAATGCAAGCTGGTGCAGCCACTCTGGAAAACAGCATGGAGGTTCCTCAAAATGTTGAAAATAGAACTGCCCTATGACCCAGCAATTGCACTATTGGGTATTTACCCTAAAGATACAAACGTAGTGATCCAAAGGGGCACGTGCACCCGAATGTTTATAGCAGCAATGTCCACAATAGCCAAACTATGGCAAGAACCTAGATGTCCATCAACAGATGAATGGATCAAGAAGAAGTGGTATATATACACAATGGAATACTATGCAGCCATCAAAAGAAATGAAATCTTGCCATTTGCGACAACATGGATGGAACTAGAGCGTATCATGCTTAGCGAAATAAGTCAAGCAGAGAAAGACAACTATCATATGATCTCCCTGATACGAGGAAGTGGTGATGCAACATGGGGGCTTAAGTGGGTAGGAGAAGAATAAATGAAACAAGATGGGATTGGGAGGGAGACAAACCCTAAGAGACTCTTAATCTCACAAAACAAACTGAGGGTTGCTGGGGGGAGGGGGGTTGGGAGAAGGGGATGGGATTATGGACATTGGGGAGGGTATGTGCTTTGGTGAGTGCTGTGAAGTGTGTAAACCTGGTGATTCACAGACCTGTACCCCTGGGGATAAAAATATATGTTTATAAAAAATTAAAAATTAATAAATAAATAATTTAGAAAATTTGTTTTAAATATTTTAAACTAACAATACCAAAGGTTGTCAAGGATGTGGAGCAACTGGGATTTGCATACATTGCTCTTGGCAATGCAAAATGGTAGCATCATTTTGGAGGGGAGTTTGGCAGTTTCTGATACACATACATATAACCCAATCCCATGCCTTCGTGTTCACCTGAGGTGAATAAAAAACATGTGTCTGCACAAAGGCTCATAACAATCACTTTCCAGTGTAGGGGGGTATCTTGTTAATATTTGTTTTGTTATTTTTTTAAATGCTAAAATTGTTCTTTAGATAATTTTACAAGCAACTCTGGACTTCTTGGTTTTTTTCTCCTGTTTCTTTTGGAAAACCTAGAATACATAAAATGGAACTCTTCCATCAGTATTAATATTATGATAAGGATCATAATACCTTATGATCCTTAATGAATGAGAAAAGAGACTGCAGACTCCAAATTGGTACATAGTATTGCTAGGTAACACATCTTCCCACCAGTATCCTGAAAAAGTTCTAGGTTTTTAGATGATGTGTGCATTGTCATCTCTGAATCCTCTCAAACCTTAGTAGGATAATTATGATTCTCACTTCCTCTGATTTTTCTTTCCCATTACTTTTACATGCAGGCTGTGGTTACATGTCTAAAAATTTAACCACATCAATAGAGCCATCTCTTAGTGTTCTCCTGGAACGTTGGATTCTCTGTAGCTACCCATCTTGACCCCTGACATCTTTATATGAAGAGAACAGTGGTCAAATCAGCAATCATTACTCTTTGGTTTAAGAGGAGGTCAGACAGGACAATGAGCTAAAAGTCAAGGTAACAAAAGAACTGAAGGCTATAGCGGGTCCTCTTCACAAGTGAGTGAACTTGATTCTTGCTTACTGAAATGTGAGGAATATGGGGCTATTTCAGGAATGTCAGCAATTTTGCCCTAAAGCAACTTTGATCTTGTTGCCCCTCCTCAGGCTTGGTCATTAAAGGAAAACCTAGAGACCCAGGGCTGCCTGTTAACAGAGAACCACTATTCCTTGCTTAAATTGATCTCCTCCTATTGTTCTCTTTTCCTGGAAGGAAAAGCACTCATTCTCCCAACTTCCTTCAGAAGAGCTCCAAGACCAGGGCTGTTGCCCCCACTAAGAGGAATGAATGCCTTTGAAACTAGTCAACAAAAGCCAGAGGAGGAAAACTGAAGGTCCCAGCCACAACTTCCTCAAGTGGTAATTCCGTGCTGTCTTCCCCAGCCCTTGGGCAAATCCCAGCAGAGGTGGCATTTCCTGGGGCTTTAGGAAATTTCTTAAACAGGGGAAAGGGGGAAATTATGTATAATTTCTATTGTATCTAGTCACAAAAAAGTAATTCTGTTTCCCACCCTTTTTTGCTTTTAAGCTTTGAACTTTTAATAGTGGCAATTAATATGAATTAAGCCCCAACAATGACATTTTATGCTTCATTCCTCTGGAAACAACTGGTTTATGAATGATTAGTCCTACTTACCTCCTAGAGGAGTCTGTGGGAGTTCTCTGGATGAAGAAATCCTCCCAAATTCTCATGTTTCCCCATAAGCAAGGATCAAAGCAAGAATCCCATTGTCTCTGTTTTAATTCTGTTTCTCAAACTATAACATGATCAGGGTCCTCTTTCGTTCAGATTTTTTCCACATATGCCTGAGGTTTAGGATCTGTCATCTACAAGGTTTAGAGATTTGCATGTATTTTATTGTGTTTTCAAAAATTAAGAGGCCAAATTCCCTCAGAGCAATTACTAAGACTTGTTTAAGAGTCCCTCACCTTAGGAAAAGAAATCGCCGGCACACTTGTCCAAACAAAATGTGTGCCAGTTTTCTTTATTTTATAATCTTATAAAAATGTTTTACTTACACCATGGGATTTTGAACATGTTTATGAACATTTTCCAAATGTCTTCAAGTCCGGAGTTGGGAGCCCAGTCATTGTCAGCTGATGAGTCTGGGGGAACCATTGGAGTGCGCGATAGCACTGGGTCGGCTTTCCTCCTCTCTCCCCACTCCCTCAAGATTCTCTGTGCCTTTATGAAGTGCTAGCAATGCTGTACTCAGTGAAGGGCCATTCAAAGGATGGGGAAAGAGGGTACTGAGCAAGATTTACTTATCTTTGGGTGACTTAAAATATACATCAGAATCCAGCAGCATTCCCAGCCCACTTTGTTGAAGCTCCATCATCTCATTTCTTAGGAAGGACTGGGGAAGCGTTCAGGGCAATGCCACCTGGAAGCTAATTCATATACATATTGATGGAACTCACCATGGCATTCAGACTTACAGCGGGCCCCCAACTAATAAAAATGTATATTTACAAAACAAATACATGTGGCAGTAATTATTCCATTTACAAAGTGTTCATCTTTAGAATTTCTTTACATGGCATTTAAAGGGGAAAGTAATTTACCTAAGTTCAAATTACACCTACAGTTTTATGAACATACTTATGGAGCATACAGTCTCCATTCCCTTTCCTCCACTTCGACCACGCTCACAAACATACACACACACACACACACACACCTGTGCACATATGCTTAAACTTACCTCCCAAGCAAGTAGAGTTATAAGAATAAAATAAAGAAGGACCTTCTTGCTCTTCTCTGGTCATTCTGCCTTCCTCCTAGAATTGAAATCTGATGCATGAAGTCTTTTAGATTTCCTAGTCCAGTCTCACTTTATGGTTGAGAAACCAAGACCCAGAGAAGTTCAGTGATTTGGCCAGAAGTCACAGAGTTCATTAACAGAGGAGCTGAGACTAGACTCCAAGCTATGAGCCTCTTATCTACAGCCTCTGGTCCTTCCACGAAACTCTGTTTCCATACCTGGGCAGACAAGCGCTTCTTTATTCGGAGACCTATAGAGAAGATAGCTTTACAGCCTGTCCAAGAAGTTCATTTTCCAGTTTCAGTTGTGCACACTCAGCCTGAAGCCTTCCTCTGACTTTATCTTAACTAACAGAACTGCCCAAGTCTTAAGAAAAAAGGTCATATTCCAGACAGAGAAGGTAACATTAAGGTGATCACTGGTCAAGGCAGCATACCACTTCTGCTTAAAATGGGTAATAACCTAACCCTCTAGGTTGTGTGTGTGTGTGTGTGTGTGTGTGTGTGTGTGTGTTTAACAAGGCTGAATATTCTAAATTTTTCAGCTTTGTCTCAAAACCCTATGTTTTATTCTTTAATTATCTTTATAGATTCCTCAGAACCCAAACTACATTCTTAACATCTCTCTTGAATGGTGCAGCTCAGACAGAGATATAGGATTGTAAACAGGCCCACTTGGTGGTGACCCTAAAAGAAAGGTAGCACAGACTTACTCACAATTTCAGCCGTTTTGCTTTATAAAATTTTAGTACTTTCCTTTGATTAGAAGAAAATTTCCACAAGATGAACTTATTTCCTCTTCTTGGCAAGTATGCTAAAGCAGTCATTTATTTGGGGCTATGACCAAAAGCATGCAGTTTCCATCATTATGACTATTGTTGCAGCAAACTTTATTTTTAAACTACTTAATATATGACTTCTCAGAGGCCTGATTTGTCTGTTCTTTGAGGTGGAAATATTTGTCACAATCTTGTTCTGCTGCCCAATAAATCAAAATGTTGAGCCTCTTGTAATAAAAATAGTTGCTTTGAAGTATAACCTTAAATGTCTAATTTCCTACCAGTAATAATGAGGCTTTATCCAGCCATTTTGGGGGACTGAGGTTTTTTTCTTTCTTTCTTTCTTTCTATCTTTTTTTTTTTCCCTCCTCTCTTCTTTTGTTTTTCTAACATGTGGGCTGTCTAATGACAGGATTTTGTATTCCAGATGTTTTGGCGAGAGAAGCAGTAAGTGACGGGTACACATCTCAGACTTTCATACCACCCAAGTGGCTGTTACATCACTGGCCAGGGTGAGCCTATCCAGACTATCTCTACCATGCCTCCCTCCCTTTTAGTTCATCTAGCAAACCCTTTAGTTATCAACACAAAATAACAGAAATTCTTTCATGCAGCCATTATTACACAGACATCCCAAGAACGAGTAAAAGAGTCTAAAACCACACAGAAGTTTCAACCCATGTGGTTTTAATAAGAAAAAAAGAAAGAGATGGTTTAATTAAGTAATAAGACTAGACTCCCTGGTGGTTAATAAGGTAATTTGCCACATGATTAAAGGTATATGCAAGTGGAATTTCTGTGGTAACATTCTCACTCAAATGGATGCTTTTTGGAGACTGGGATTGTTAGTCACTTGAATACTATGACTCTTTTGAAATAGGAGAAGAACAACAACAAAGAGACCCTTTTGAAGTTCTTTCACCCTTATGCAATCTTTGCAGAAGGACAGAGGAAACAGAGAACCATATATGAGCACCATCCAGCACCATGGGCACCCCTCTGTGTTCTTGGCACCATGAGGCTCTCCAGGGGCAGAAACCAGGTCCTGCTCTGATTATTCTGTGGAATGCATGAGCACATGTGAGGGCTTGGTGCAGAGAAGCCTCCAGGGCCTGAGCTTAGTTTTAAAAATGCTTCCATTTGTTTATTTACCACCTATCTTCCTGCTTCTTCCTCTCTTCTCTCCACATCCCACCAGCATGTCTCCATTGCTTCTTGAGGTCATTTCTCTCCCTGGGGAATTCTTCCTCAGGTTTGTCAGAGATTCAGGTGACAGGGTTGGTGTAGCTGGGTGAGCAGTGACAACTGCTCAGTTGGCAGCGGTGGGGACACTTGTTCCAAAGCCCTCTGCCAGATGCCTGTGTGCTGGCAAGCTAAACTGTACTCCCAGAATCGAGGCTCTTGGCTGCTACAAGCCGTGTGACCCCCAGGAAGCACTTCTTCTTCTTCTTCTTCTTTTTTTTTTTTTTTAGAGATTCTTTTTTTTTTTTTTTAAAGATTTTATTTATTTATTTGACAGAGAGAAATCACAAGTAGATGGAGATGCAGGCAGAGAGAGAGAAAGGGAAGCAGGCTCTCCGCTGAGCAGAGAGCCCGATGAGGGACTCGATCCCAGGACTCTGAGATCATGATCTGAGCCGAAGGCAGCGGCTTAACCCACTGAGCCACCCAGGTGCCCCGGAAGCACTTCTTCTTATTAGTTGAATGAGGGCAGGATAATTCAAAATACTCTATAAACTCCAAGGTGCTATAGACACAGGTCAGATTTCTGTCATTATCTTCTCTCCATGGCATCTTCCATGTGTCCCCAGGGGGTTTCTTGTCTTGGGGAAAGAAGGACCCTGCCAGGTCTCCTAGTCTGCCATTCTTCATTCATTCATTTATTCATTCACTTTTTGGATCCATATGTATTGAGTTGGGGCTGTTACGGTGACTGGGATTGCAGAGTCCCTGCCCTCATATAGCCGACTTTCTGGGAGACTGACAGACAAGAAACAAGAAAACAGCTAGGATCACTAGAAAGCATAAGAAATGCTTGGAGAAAATGACGAGGCTGATGCAGTGGGCAGTCAGTGGGGTGGAAGCTGCTGTAGGCAGGAGGTCAAGGAAGGCCACTCAGATGTGGGACTTTCCCGCTGGGGTGCCCATGTTCAGAAAGGACGAGCAGCACAAAAAACAGCAAGAAACCTATTCCAAGGAGAGGGGTGAGGCCTTCTCATGTGAATAGCTGGGCAGTGAAGGAACAGAAAAGTGGCCACTGTACCTAAGACAAAATGAATCTCTGAGATAAAGTCAGAAAAAGAGGCAGGGGCCAGGTCATGCAGGATCCTGCAGGCTAGTGTAATAAGTGCACACTTTATGCCATATGCTAGGGGGAGCAGTTAGAGGTGCTCAGCAGGAGTGCAGCATGACCTGACATACGCTGTCAGAATTTCACTCTGACATGCGGGGAATGCACTTGAAGGGTATAAGACAGAAGAAGGAGATGGAGAAGGGAATATTGAAGTGGTTCACAAGGACAACAAGGTAACTCAGATGAGGAAGAAGGCAATGGACAAAGAAGTGTAGAAACACGAAGTATAGTTTGAAGGCAGAGCTGAGACGGATTACAGAGGGTCCGAGCTTACGTACGTCTGTGCACATTAGCCAGACGGGCTAGATGGTGGGTGGGCTAGACGGTGGGCACAGTGGAAGAGGAAATTCCAAAGGGCTGTTCTCTAGGAAAACTGTGTGCGCCTCCCAATCAGCCCCCTCCCTGTCTTTTGATACAGAGGAAGAATGGGCATCTCTCAATAAACCAGCTCCTGACCACATAGGGCTGGGTAAATGGAAATCAATGTATTGATTCCCTTGAAAGGGCACAGGAAACCAACATGTGTTCCAGACACAACATCCTCTTGTTTGAGGCTGACCACAGATGTCTCAGTTCGGGTAGTGTAGTCTCTGTCCAGCCAGAACTGAACTCAGACGTTGTAAAAGCACTTGGGCTTTTCCTAGACAGCCTAAAGTCAAACAACTACAACTGTAAAAACATGAGAATTGTAGTCCTCTGCTCATTCTCTCTCTCTCTCTCAACCTTGTATTTTGAAGTAGTTGCAGATTCACAAGCAATTGCAAAGATATGACAGATAGTTCCCATGTACCCTTGACCTCATTACCTCAGCTGTTACATCTTGCTTAACTCTATCATGATATTAAAACCAGGAAGTTGACACTGATACATTGTATGTATAGTTTTGTTCCATTTTATCATATGTATACATTCCTGTAAGCAGCAGCACAATCAAGATACAGATCACCACAAAGATCTCCTGGCACCAGTATATCACCAGTTTGAGTGAAGTGTAGAAATCTTACCTCCCTTTAAGTCCCCTTGTCCTCCCCACCTACTGCCATGATTTACAATATAATTGTCTCAAATATTTCCCCCACATACATTGCAATCCACCTCAGACAATGTTATGCCTTTTGCTTTGACTAACAAATATAATTTAGAAAACTAAAGGAAAGTCTATTTTATTTATTCATATTTTTAACTCCTGCTTTTTTTCTCTCTTCCTTCCAGATGTTCTAGAATTTATTCCTTTCTGTTTTAAGAACTTTCTTTAGCCATGTTTTCCAGGTAGGTTTGTTAATGACAGATTCTCTTGGTTTTCCTTCATCGAAGAATCCTTCTCTTCCTCAAGGATAATTTCACAGGATATAGAATTTGTGGTTGACAGTTCTTTTCTTTCAGTTCTTGAAAAATGTTTTGCTACTTCTTTCTGCCCCTTTCCTACCCCCTCCCCTGTTTCTGATGAGGAATCTACTGTCATTCAAACTGTTTTCCCTGTATTGGTAAAATGGCATTTCTCGTTTGTTGCTTTTCAAGATTCTTTGTTTTTGCTTTTGGTTTTCTGATGTTTGATTATGTCTTAGTGTTGATTTCTTTGGATGTTTCTCATTTTTTGTCAATTTGGGGTAGTTTTCAGCCATGATTTCTCTGGGTATTTTTTCCATCTTACCCTCTTTCTCCTCACTGAGACTCTGATGACATGAATGCCAGATCCTTTGTTATAGTCCCACAGGTCCCTGAAAGGTTCTGTTCATTTTACATTTTTTAGCCTATATTTTCTCTGTTGCTCAGATTGGATCATTCCTATTCTATCTTCAAGTTCATGGGTTCCTTCTTTGCCCTCCTCATTCTGCTGAACCCTGTTACATTTTCAGTTTTTTTAAATTGTATTTTGGTTTCTAAGATTTTCATTTGGTTCATTTTTTTTTCCTTGCTGAGACTTTTTCATTGTTTCAAGCAAATTCACAATTGCTTGTCACAGCATTTTTGTGATGGCTACTTTAGAATCCTTGTCAGATAATTTCCCCCACACATGTGACATCTCAGTGTTGGTGTCTATTGATTCCTTCTGTTCTCTTTAAAAAAACTTTTTGCTCACTATTCCATTGTCAGAGTGATTCAACCATCCCTTGCTCTAAGGACAACCATGTATGTAAGTGTCCAGATTGTGGTTAGATTTGGGGGGGGGGGGGGGGAGTTTTGTTGGGTTTTTTGTTTTTGGAGTATTTTTGTCTTTACAGGCATTTTACAGTGGTTAGGACCACAGACATTAGGGTCTGCAGACTCCGGCTCAACTCAGTTTTACCACTTGCCAGGTCTGTAGTCATGGACAAGTTACTCAACTTTTGAGCATTAATTGCTTCACCCATAATTGGAATACATTTTTTACTCATATCATAACATTTGTGGGGGAGAGGAGGGAAAAGAAGGAACAGGATAAATAGATGATTTTTTTAATTAGTAAAAACTGTTTCACCATGTTTGAGAAGTAAGAACATTGAAACAAAAATTTATTATGAAAGATAACATACCCAGAAGAACATATAAAACATGTATGTACATAAAGAAATGAAGAACCCCAGTCAAAAAATAGAATAACCATGATCACAAGATAGAAGATTGCCAGTACCTCAGAAGTATAGCAGCTAGATTTACCAAAGAAAATTTTAGAAACTAAGGGGCACCTGGATGGCTCAGTTGGTTAGCATTTGACTCTTGATTTTGGCTCAGGTCATTGCCTCAGGGTCATGGGATGGGGCGTCAAGTGAGGCTCTGTGCTCAACAGGGAGTCTGGTTGAGATTCTCTCTCTCCCTCTCCCTCTATCCCTCCCCCAGCTTGTGTACTCTCTCTCTCTCTCAAATAATAAATAATCTTTATTATTTATAAATAATAAATCTTTAAATAAATGAATCTTTTTAAAAATTCAAGCATTTCATTTCTAGCTTTTTTTCTGAGCATATTTTAAGAACAATATTATAAGCAATATAATATTCCTTTGTCTACATATATGGCTTCTCACGAAGATCATACTAGCTGCACCTGCCACCCAGTCTTCCCAAGTCCTTTCCAGTGGTCCTGTTGACAGTATGAACCCAAAGAGGTTTTGTATGTGACATAAGATCCTTCCTTTCTCCAAAGCTCAGTATTATTTTTGAGACCTCCCAGCATACCTTATGTTTGTTCTGAAGTCTTCTCTGCATATTTTTCTCTTAGTCCATTTAACGGGTTTCCAGCTTCTAAAAAATCACTGGAGGACTGTGCTCTACTGTTCACTCTTCATGAGATCCAAGGCCCTGGTTGGCCCCTCTGGTACTGGGTCCCAACCCAGAGCAATACTCTAGGCAGATGTAGGGGTATGCTGCTCTTTCTCACTCTCTTGGATACCCTGGGTCTCTAAGGGCAGCACTTTCCATACTTCAGTGTGCACACAAATCAACCTGGGATCTTGTTAAAATGCAGATCTTGGTTCATGAGGTCTTGCATGGGTCCAAATGCTCCTAAATGAGGCTGATGCTGATGACCCCAGCACATGCTTTGGGTAGCAAGGCTCTAAAAGTTCTCTGTGAACACGGTTCTGCTTAAGCCTTAGAGCTCTGCCCAAGGAGGAACCCAGGTAGATATTTTTATCTTCCCCATCCAACTTGTCTCCTTTTTCCCCTTCTTTCTCTCCCCTTCAACATATAGATTGATACTTAATGGCTACATATTCCCTCAACTTAACCCATAAGCCCAGATATTTCTTTGTTTTTTTTTTAATTTATGATTATTATTTTTTTAGTAATCTCTACATTCAACATGGGGCTAAAACTCACAACCCCAAGATCAAGAGTCGCATGATCCACTGACTGAGCCAGCCAGGTACCCAAGCCCAGATGTGTCTACATAGCTCTTCTGCACCCCCCCTTCAGATGCTCTGTTCCTAATTCACATTTCTTCCCCCTCTTTGTTCTATTGTCACTTTTTCTTGACCCCCGGATTCCCATAATCATCATAGGCACAGAAGTTGAGTTCCTCTTGGTCTATTGCTGTCCATCACCTGATGGCTTCATCTTTATATCCATAACTACCCCAGAAGTTGTGACCCTAACCGAAAGCAGTTTTCTCTCTTAAAGGGATTATTTACTAGCACTTAGAATAATTATTTTCCTAGTTGAAAAACACTATTGAAACAAACATATTTACACATAAAGCTTTGTCTGCATTTCTGAATATTTCCTCTTCAGGCTAGATCACTTAGAGCTACAGCTACGAGATCAAAAGTATGAAAATCTTGAGCTTCTTAATACATAGCAGCTCCCATTTTTCTTTCAAGGGGCCACACTGTCTAACACCAAGTCCTTAGGGCTTCATTTGTGGGGCTCTGAGAAACAGAAAGATATTCCTTATTTCCAAATAGTTTCAAAACCTGTTCTTTCTTGATAACTAAAATCCACTTCACCCTGCTTTTGGTTATGAGCACAAAGGATGCTCTGAAAATATCAGAGTCACCATTGCCAAGGCTAGAAAGCAGACACCATAAAGAGGCATTAATGTTTTAAGTGAAAGCTTTCCTTCAATGGGGGAACCCCTCTGTGAACTCAGAACGCCAGCAAGTGTGGGTGTATATTTGTTGGGGTTGTGTACATAAAGATGAGGAGCAATGTTAAAGGGTGGAAATTTGAAACTTGGAACTTGTTCCCCCAACTCTCCCCACCCCACTTCACATGAAGCAAGAGACCAGGAAGGCATTACTGTGGACATCAACCTAGGATGGCAGAAAGAAAATGGCTAGGAAAGGACCACCACCTGCTCACGAATTTTACACAGTTCTGCTTTTCCCAGTCGGAAGACAGCTAAGGATCCTCTGGCTTTCTTCGTCTGTAAATGCCAACTCCCCCAGCTCCAAAGGTTCTTGGACTCTAAGGGACTGTGCCAAGGAGGTGACACAGGTGCTTTCAGAACTTCCCAGACTCCTTGGGAATCACCCCACATAGAACCGCTTCTTTCCTTGTTGCTTCACCGAAAACCCAGGATCTCTGTGAAAGGCTGCCCTGTCCAGTCCTGATGAACACTCGTGGTTCATCAAAAGTAAATTGTGCAAATGAGAGCACACAAAAGAATGATTAATAAAATTTAGGGAATCAAAGTGGCATCAGGAGCTGTACATTTTATAGAGTCTGCTCATTAAAAGAGAAAAACAATGAGCCCTCTGACCGGAGCCACTCCCTTGAGGCCAGCCACAGTGGATCCCACAATCTATTATCTCTGTGCCTCATTTCCAATTCGAATGGATGCCACCTGTCTTGTTTTGGCCTGCCATGGATGGTGTTTTCTGGTTTAAAAAGCAGAAAGAAAAAGGCTCATGTTGTGCTTTTTACTTAGCCGGGGTAGCATCTGTTCTCATCCACAACAGGGCTGCTGGCTAAACCACAAAGGCCAGGATTTTTTTTTTTTTCCCCAATGATTTTTAAAATTCCCAGTAAAGTTCCTATCACAGCTTTTTGAGAATAATTTTTGTCTTACATCTTTAGGCCCTTGGCTGAAAACAATGGGCATTTGCAGACCCCTTACCTACCCAGTCCTAGGCCATGGGGTGATGTCATCACCTGATTAATACATTATTCATATGCATTCAGTCTAGGGACCTGGAATTTTTCAGAAGTTGTTTCAGTTCCCACATGTGAAAAAAAGGCTGCTAGCAAAATACTTTCTGAAACACCCTTTATTTTTAAAATTAATCTTGTTAGCCTCATTGTAAAAAAACAAAAACAAAAGAAAAAACACATAGCCCTTGGTGGCTTAGTTGATAGGACATTGGTTCACAATCAGTCTTTGTGTTCATTTTAATTCAACAAAGATGAATTAAGAAGTGATTATGTGCAAAATACCTTATAGCCCATGAGATGTGTAAGCTGGAGTAGTATTAGAGAAACAGAGAATTCTAGAATCACATGATATTCTAGGATCACTGGGGGAAAATTGCCCACCTTTTCTTACCTAACATCTTAGAAAGACAATATTTCAAAGTGGATAGCCAAGGATAGACTGGGGTCCCTTTCCCTTCTCAGCTCCTCAGTCCCATTGCTGTGGTGTCTGAATAACTGAAGCTTTGCGGCCTCCTTTCTGAAGCTCACCAGGAAGATGGATGTTACAGTGGTCTTTTGATTCACTTGGCAAGATGATTCTTCTCAGCTTTATCTTGAGAAAAAGGTAATAGTTTGGTACCCAAGTATATGTTCCTTGGGGAAATAGGAGCAAAATATGTGCCAGACTTTTCTTAAAGAGACACTGGAATACCAGGGTATCCAACCCTGATGGAGATAGGCAAGATATGAGTGGGAAGTAATGTCAGCAAGAACAAGCACCAACAGAAATAAAAGGGCTAACATAAATCATTGTCATTAATGGATCACCTGCCATGGAACAGACAAAGAGATGTGATTTCCATTTTATTGGTGAGAAAACCAAGGCTCAGAGGGCTGAAGACATTTGCTCGAGAAAACAAAGCCAGTTAACATGGTAGTAAATAGCATGGGTTTTGGCCAAAGACTGACTTGGGTTGAAAATCCAGCTTTGTCACTTACTGGTTAAGGGATTTAGGGCACAACACTGAGTTTCTCTCTGTTGTTTAATCACTTCTGATGCCTTATAACAAAGAATCTGAACTTTTAAAACTCCACCGCTCCCTCTTCTCCTTCTGCCCTACATTTGGGCAAGATGACCAGAAAGCCTGGGTGCTGTCTTCTGTGGGACTGGCTGGAAATTTAAACCACGCATGGGGTCCTCACTCTGGCCCCACCACCAAACCATAAAAATACCATGCTCATCTCCTTTTTCTGCTCTCTCAAGCCATTTTTGGACCTGCTTGGGACACCCATGCTCTCCCAGAAAGCCTCCTTACATGAGTTAACCCTTTTCATACCCTCTTAGTATCTATGTGGTATCATTAGTCTTAACATTCAAACCGAATTTTAGGTACGATCTATTCTGCTTCAGGGTGTCCAACCCTCAATTCATTTTCCTCATCCTCTAAGTTGTTTGTGCCCAGGAAATCTGATCTGCAAACCATCCTCCTCCTCCTCTCTTGCCCTCTGGCTTCCCATGGGATCTCATCAGCACAAGGCATGGATGAGAGATCTGGGGAAAAAGAGAGAGAGTTTGAGGCACTCCTCCCTACTTCCTCCTTGATCTTATGGCCCATTTCTGGCTGTTACAGCATGCGTCTGTGACATCAGCTCCCACCACAAAGCCCTCCTCCACATGCTCGTGTTCCCTGTCTCCTCCTTTCGCCCTTTCAGCACTAGAGGTGGTAATAGTTTACGGAGGCTGCAGTCTTCAGTGCCACATCCGCCTTTGTTGGTTCTCTTATCCTTGCTCCACCCCTGAAATAAGTCTTTTTATTAAATGTTCCTTATTGGAACCATCTGAATTCGGTTCTGCTGCCTGCCAGGACCCTGACTGATCCACAATCAATGTCTTGGTCTTCTCACGTATAAAATAGAGATGACTAATAATACCTAATGATAATACATCATAGAATTGTTGCAATGATTAAATAAGGTAATTCGGGCAAGCATCTAGAATATTGGTTATAAGTGTGATGTAAGCTATAGTATTTTTTTATTGTTACTTACAACAGCAATAATAATAATGAACAGGGACACTGGAATTAAAAATTCTTTCTTCTCATAAAGTTCATGCCTTTCTCACCAAGATACACTTCTTCCCTTTAGAAAAAAGAGGTCAGACATCTCCCTCCTGGCCCATCTTGGAAATAACATATTTAGATTGTCACAGGAACTAAATCATTCCTTATTCCTTACTTAAACAAAGCTTCTCCAGCTCAACAGATTTGTCAGTTCAATGGGAATACGCCAAAAGAACAAAGTGTACTGTTTTCCTTTTAACATCTCAATGCCAGACATGATTCTGTGTCTTTCACTCAGCAGGGACTTTCTGGAACATCAACTGGTGAGGCAGCCAATGAGAATTCAATATAAATCATAGTAATTAGTATTTAAATGATAGGTGTTTGTCACAAGTCCATTATCAGAAACCAAATATTCATTAGGCAATAGATATGACCTTTATAGATTCTAAACATTTGTGACCACTGCTTGAAATGTTCTCCATCTGCCAATCCTCAGAGAGGCAACTTGTGTGAAAGAGAAGATCATGTAGTCCTTAAAAATAGCCAGAAAATGTGATTCTTAGAAAGACTTCCAGATCATTGTGACATAAATAATATATAGTGTGTGTAAAAGAGGAGGATGAACAAAGGAAGGAGGTAAAAAAGCTGTGGAAAATTAAGGGGATTTGGGTGACTGTAGAAATAACTTGAGCTGAAGAGTTCATCCTGCTCTAAAGGAGCTCTCCCACCTTACCAGGCATCTTTTGTCTACATTGTCTCCTGACCTCCCTGGGGTTTAGAAAGCAGTGGATTGAAGAGGCAGTGCTTTCTGTAACCAGCCTACTTAGGGGACAGGTTCCATCATTGAAATAATTTTAAATGACCACCACTCCAGGTCACAGTCTCTTAGTAGATGAGTCAAGACAAGGCACTGGGTGTCATGGCAGTAAGGTATGACAAAGAACATAGTCTTTGAAGCAGGAAAACATGGGTGAAAATCCTAACTCTCACATTCATTAGTCATGAGCTTTTGAGCAAGTTACTCAAACTCTCTGTACCCCTTTTTCTTTAGTAAATGAGGGTAACGGTGCCCATCCCAAAGGCTGTTTTAAGAATCTTAACACATTTAGGAAAACCACTCAACACAGACGTGGTACATGCTTAGTAAATAACAGCTCTATCTATTGGCCTCTAAGAAAATAACATGGGCAGAGCTGGCTTGTGAGTAGACTCCATGGGAAACTGTTCATATCCCATCCAGAGCACCAACATGGGAGGCACGACACCCAGGATTCCAGTCCAAACACATTGCCAATAACTTGCCAACAACTTGTTATGACCTTGGGCAAGTCACAATATTTTAGATGCTAATGAGGGCCCTTGAGTAATTTTTAAAATTTGAGAGTCCAGTGGAGATATCTAATTGTTAGAGCTCTGCCTTTGCTTTTAGACGAAATTATCTCAGAGTCACGTAATTATCCTCATTATTTTAATTTTGACCTCATATTCTAATTGACATTACCCATGACTTCAATATAGTTGAGAAAAACCCACAGATTGTTATTGCCTTTTATCATCCGTAGATGAACGAGGATAGGAGGTAGTGACTTATTTTTTCCCAAATAAATTATTGGCACCTACTCTGGATCAGGTACTTGTCTAGATAATGAGAGCATAAAGATGAACCCAACAGAAGAGTTTCCTACCCTTGGGGAGTTTACATTCTAGTGGGAAGAGATAGGCAATGAATCAAATCACCAAACGGATAGATTATATGTTAGTGACAGTGCCTTGAAGGAGAAAGCAAGTCTTGGTGAGGTGGAAGAGATAGGCAGTCAGGAAAGGTACAGTGAGGAAGTGAAAATTGAGTCAGTGCTTGTAGGTGAGGGATGGAGACATGTCGATAGCTGGGAAGAGTGCTCCGGATAGAAAGCTGAGCCAGAGAGGGAGGAAACTTGGCTCTTCTGAGGAGCTGTTGGCCACTGTGGCTGAAGAGGAGCCAACTAGGAGTGGGTGGCAAAGGGAGGAGAGAGGCGGCCATGAGCCAGACCCTGTGGGGCCTTGTGGACCATGGACGAGCCTGTAGATTTTATTCCAAGTGTGTGAGGGGAAACCGTTGGGGAGTTTTGCATATGGAATGGGCATTTTCCAAGGATCTTACCAATAGCAAGCCTGGGGCAGGGACACCCAGTAACAGTCTGAACCAAAGAGTTGTGAAAGCGTGGGACTACTCCCATAATGAAAAGCAGCAGAATCTGCTGCTCCCACATCCCCGGATTTAAATGGAATGTTCCCATACCAAACAGAGGGACTCTCTGCCCTGCTTGAAACCCTATTCTCTTCTTCAACCCTGGCCATGGCTCAAAGTAATTAAATGTAAAGCCCCATTTTTAGTGTGAAGATTAAAATGACAGCAAAGACTATTATAGGCAAATTCAAAACCCTTCACAGAATCACATAGATTTTAAACTAGAATAGTGACTGTTAAGTCACAGCTTATCTGTTTCCCAATCTAGGCATGCTTCGGTTTGCCAGCATCTGTGCATTGGTTAGAATAAAGCTTCTTTGCTTAGGAGCAATGATGAGGGATGCATCCATTTAACAACAAGATCTCATCTTTCCTGCCTGTCTGCTTGGGACAAAGGACTTGGGGATCCTTTCTCAGTGTACAATGTCTGCTTTTCAACTTGGGGGTCCTCTAATTTTGAATTGTCGACCTTATAGTTCCTATTAACAGTTCAGGTCAAAACAAAACAAAAAAACATATTTGAGAGAGTTTTCAGATTCTGCCTTCCAATCATTACCAATGTCAGCAGAGAATAAATATAATTATCAGAAGTTCTGGGGGTGTAGCCTGACTTGTCCTGTTAAGTAAAGAAATTTCTGTAGAGATTTCATCATACAAATACTACTGTGACTCTGTTGCTGTTGTTAAGTAACATATATCATAATATATCCATGCTTGTTTTAACAAGTAGTATTTCAAGATACCAGTTGAACAGTTCAAATTGTTGCCCACCCCCCACATATACACAAACTCATATTGGGATAAAGTGAGCGTCCTTAGTTGTGCTCTCTGTTCATTGGGGGCTTAGTCCTCCCTGCCATCCGAGGTTAATACCTGGAAGAAATGTCACCTAAAGGAATGCCAGTCACCCCTGAAAGACAGGTCAGACTTTACCACTAAATTTCCTTTAAAGTTCCTTCACATCACTGTAACCTAAGAGCATATTCAGCATTTTTACTAAGAAGCAAAGTTAAAAATAGCCATATTTATAGCTGGTTGTTACATAATAATTCTTATACCAAATTCCTCTTGGTACTTGGAAAATGTTTCTCTTTGTGAAATGGCACACTTCTTAAAAATAAGATCTCATGAATCCATCTTCTTCTTTTTTTTTTTTTTTTAATTTGACTGATAGGTGACTCAGTTGTGTTTTGCATTCAATATTAGTAGCATTCCTTAGTCTTAAGTTTCTGGTGTAACTATCTCTCCGATGCCACCACCTTATCCCACCCTATATTAATTGACTTTAAGGTTTTAATTTTCATTTAAATGCCTTTCAGATATATTGAACCTGTGTTTGTTAATATAAGGCATTTCAAAAATATGTGCCAAGTAGTCAGTGCAGACAACCTGGTGGACTGGTGATTAGGAAAGGGAGAAAGAGAGAGAAGTTCATTCACTCATTCATTCAGCAAACCCAGACAGGGCTCCTCCTCTGTCCAAGCCTGTACTATTCGGGAACAAAGGGTCACAGGGGCGTGCAATTGGTTTCTTCTTCCTTTTCACCGGGGCAAGAATCATGGCCTCTAAATATCGCTGGTCTTTCCTTTAAAAAAGCAGAACTTTCCTTTTAAACTGTGTATTGTATATTCCATAACTGACCTTGAAGGATCTTATTTTGGAGAATGTTTCTCTAGGTACCTGCATTCCCCACCCTACCTCCCAGAGAAGCCATGCTGAATTTTCTTGAAATTCATGTTGTATCATTTGTCCTTTTAAAACAATGCCTACTTAAAATTGCCAAAGGTGTGTGGAGACTGAAAGATGAGGGAAATATGTCTGACGTTTTCTCTGGAAGCTCAGGTTTTGGCTGTCAAGTCTTCCCTGGGTTAATTATGGTGCAGGTTGGAATGCCAGACCCAGGAATCCTTGAGCCAAGTTCCACAGCACTAATTTGCTTCTAAGTACTTAAGAAGCCAACTCTCAGATGCCCTCAAGGAAGCAAATGCCAGTGAGCTATTGCCAGCCCCTGGGGAAAATCGTGACAGCCTTAGCCAGACTCCCTTTTGGTTTTTTTTATGTGGTCCACCCGACTTTGTGACATCTGTACAAACCTTCCTCTGCTTCACCATCTGAACATCCACTTCATATAGACCTGGACACTGAAGCCAATCTCTTCCCACACCAGCAGGAGACTTCCTTGGAAGAAATAGGCCATTCTCGTTGCCCACAAAGCAAGCACCCAAACATGACCAGAACAATGCTCCAACCACTAGTGACTGCTCTTGTGGGAGCCTGGGAAAGGGCCATAGAACAGCTGAGATCTGCGTCCTCCTCACTCCCACACGGTTAAATACTCATACCTGCATTTACCCCAGACAACACCTATCACTTTGAAAAGCCCAGAATCCTCTGTTACATCATGTGGATGATTTAAAAGCAGGTCATTAAATCACCTCCTAATTAATTGGCTCTCATGTTGCCAAGCCAGATTGCTAGAGGTGGAGTCCCTTTACTATAGGATTTGCCAACCCTGACAAATTATAAATATCTGTAAAGACAGTGTTGAGAAGACCAGGGACCAGCATGGAACCATTCCTAACTAATCCAGGTTCCACATTTGCTTCTGTGTTATGTCAGAGGCTAAAACAGGATTAATTTACACAGGAAGCCAAGCTGGGGAAACCTATGTAAAATCACTCTCCCAAGAATTTATCATGCTTTGCACAGAGAGGCCATTCTATCAATATTAGCTCATTGGAAATGTTTCTCAATGTCTACATGCAAATATTTATTGATCCTAGGCCAATAATTCTTTCAACAAAAGCACTTTCAGTCCACTCTCTGGTTCAGCTTTGCCCTAGTCTCAGAATTAGCCCAAGACATAGACGGAGAAAAGAGAACCTTTTCTCCATTAATACAGCTTGCAGCTTAGGAACTCATCTTTTGTGCTGGTAACTTTCTTCAGCTTCTATTCTAGTTATTGTATTTTGGCTTGTGTCATTCTAACTTAGCCAACCTTGGGGCTCCATGTCATCACCCATCCTTAATTAACCCCTCTTGTCTCAGAGGAAGAGTCCCTGTTGCTTTTTAAAGCCATTTTCAAACTTAAGTCCATTCCTACCAGCCCAACTTCTTCCGGAGCCTTGCTCATTAAAGTATTTCTTCTCTCCTATCTTCAAAGGATGCTCCCCCCACTCTCCGCCTCCCAAGGTTTTGCAATCTCTCTGTCCCATTCTAAAAACAACTTTCTCTTGATTCCGCTTTCCCTTCCCACCAGAGCACTTTCTCTCCTGTTCCTTCCCATGATGACGAGGCTTGCCACCTCCTCTTCTCACTTCCCATTCTCTCCTCAACACACGACCATCTGTCATCTGCCTCCAACGCTCCAGAAAACCAGCTCTCACAAAGGTTACCAGCTACCTCCCTGTCCCCACCCTCAGCATACTTTTGTTTCTCATCTTGCTGCCACATTTGGCCTTATTGTCTATGCCCCAACAACCAAATTGTCTCTGAGCTCACCATTTCTGCCTGGCTACTCTGTCTTCTGACCAGCCTTTCCCTCTCCCTCTGCCTTGCTTCTAAATATTGATTCTGCCCCCTGACTTGCTTCTCTTTCCCTTGTACTCGCCCTCCCTGGAGACAGTCAGGCACACATCTTTAGATTCAGACCTGCTTGAAGTTTCTATTCTGTTTTACTACTTATAGCTCACAAACCTTAGAAAAGCACTTCACCTTTCCAGGATTCAGCTTTGTCTTCTGTAAAATGAGGGGAAGTGATAACAACAATAATCACTCTCCTACAGAATTGTTGTTCCAGGCATGCAGAAGAACTAGCCCAGTGCTAATATATGGAAAATGTACTATTCGGCAGCTATTGCTACTTTATGATTATCTCTGTTACCATCACCGCCAGAACAAGCTCTTCTCATCTTCTCCCCTGAACTCAGCTCCTATCTTGGTTCATGTTGCTCACCTCTATGGCCCCAGCCTTGACCTCTACCTTGAGCTCCAGTTGATACTACAAACTGTCTACTAGACAGTTTCTCTGGAATATCCACAGGCACTTCAAACTTCAGGTCCTGTTATGGACTGAGTTCTCCTCCCAAATTGCTTAGGTAGGAGCCCAACCTCAAAATGCATTGGGACATAGGCTTTAAAGAAGTGATTGACTTAAAATGAGGAAATTAGGATGAGCCCTAATCCAATCTAACTCTGGTGTCCTTAGAAGATGAGAAAACTGGGACACACACAGAGATACCAGGGGCACACTCACAGAGGAGAGACCAGGTGAGGACACGGACGGAAGGCAGCCATCTACAAGCCAAGCAGAGAGGCCTCGGGAGAAACCAAACCTGCCCAACTCTGTGATCATGGACTTATGGCTTGAAGAATTGTCAGGAAAAAAAATTGTTGTTAAAGCCACGTCCTGGGTGATATTTTGTTATGGCAGCCCTGGTAAATTAACACATGTTCCAAGCTGAAGCCACAAATTCCATACCACTGTACCTTTCTTCCCTTATTCTTAATAGGGAGAGTCTTGGCACTGGGCTCAGTCCCTGACTCATCATGAGAGCCTGTGTCATGTGTGTGTTCTGCTCATTTGCAAACCTAGGGAGGACCAGACAGCTGGCTCTCATTCACTTTGGATCCCCCCCCATGGTGCTCAGCACATCACCTGGTGCTTATGTCTTCGTGACTGATGAATAAATGGAGAATGTTGGAAGCAAGGTCATAAAGACGAGCAGACATTGCTACCCTGAATAAACTATTCTCAAAAAAGATCTTCTGTTTCTGATTTCACACCAGTAAATTGGGTTTTTGGTTCAACTGGCCAAAATGAATCTGTATTCTGGAATTTAAGCATTGGAGAGGAAGCAAATAACCAAAAATTTAAAAAGAGAAAATGGTGGTAAGATCGAGTTATGATGTTATTAATACTTAGTCATCATATCTTGACATTAACATTTCTCTAGAAACAATTTTTATCTTTATTAATGACTCCTGGAGAGCTCTTCTCACCCCTTCCCCAAACTGTTCAACTCTGTTAGCAGGATGTCCACCTGGTGCCACCTTATCTGACCTTTCTAGCTCCCATATATTCCCCTACACCTGCTTTTTCCCCTGAATCGTGACATCCATGAGAGAACAGAAGCTCCATGAACTTCTTGGAACTTAGGTCAACAGTGTCCACCATGGGATCCATTTTGACTGGTCATTCCAGCCACTGCTTGGGCTCAAAGCATGACAGCACTCTGATACTTCCCCAAAACCATTCTTAAACAGGGCTGTAGCATCTGGGTTCTCTTTCTACTCATAAACAGAGTATGCATTTGCAAGGATCAGACTGGACGTAGCTCTTTGGGTTTTTTATAAGGTTTTCAAATTAAGAAAGAGGGCCTCCCATGTGCCAGGCCAGTGTCTGTCTGCCTTTCCCCCAACAGTTCTGAGCAGGGGTAATCACAACGTGGCTGCTTTGCCATGGCCCTCAAGCACTATATGTTATAGCTTGCTACACCCATTCTAAGAAAGGGAGATTCTGCCAAGCTCATTGTTCATTTGCTTGTCTGTTTTGGCATACATAATTCGACCTCTCTTAAAATAAGAATATGAACTTGTCCAAACAAAGCCTTAAAATAAGTTGCAGGAACACCTAAGATTCAGAAAATTAAGACCACATATTTATTAGTTAGAAACAGTCCTTGACCTTCTGAGCCTCAGTTTCTTTGTTGGGAAAACAGGCCAACACCTGTTTCTCTCATCCTAGATATTGTGTGAATCCAGTCAGATGAATACATCATTTGGAAAATATAAATATATTACTTATTTTACATGTATTTTCATATGCAATAACTGAGCCTTCTTATCTACCCATAAGTTTCTTGACATCAAATAACTCAATATGTGTTTGAGCCATTTAGTCTCCCATCACCAACAAATTTCTTGCACTGAGTATAAGTGCGAATGTGATATATTTACCATGTGCCTGATACATGGTAATTATGCAATCAGTACTCATTGAATCAGCTAATTGCTTTGTAGTATAAGCTCTTTCTGAGTTGCCTACAACTAGGCAGTGACCAGATTCACTTTCCTTAGTTCTGTGGTCTTTCTACACATTTTTCTACACATTATTTTTTATAAAATGTGATTAAAACATTTTGGGCCATTGCACTGTATGTATATACAGTTTCATATTAAGCCATTTCTTGGCTATTTTCTTGGAATAAGGTTGGAGTGGGAGATGGTGAGCTCCTGGAGCTGAGGACCTACAGGAAGGAGGAGGTAAGTGAATGCACAGGACTTTAAACCCGGGAAAACCTGGGAAGAGTCTACATTTGGATACTTTCTACCCAGGTGTCAGTTTCCTCACATTCAGAAAACCAGGAGGAAATACTAACATCAATGTTAGATAGACAGATGATAGATAGATAGATAGATAGATAGATAGATAGATAGATGTTCTGGGGGGGGGGGGAACAGGAGGCATAAGGTCTGTCATGTGGTAAATAAGATAATGCTAAGGATTCTAATTTTCACATCATAAAAGGACCCCCAAAGTTAAGACATTTTTTTCTTTGATCATCAGTATACACATGACCCTGGTTCTTAAATCAAGAACTCTGTTCTTCTCCAGTTCATATTCTCAATAGACATTTTATTGTGGCTGCTGGGACTCTGGCATAGTGCTAGGTGATACAGAACCTTATCTTCATGGAATATTCCGGTCTAGCTTTGTTCTGGCTTTAGCCAAAGTTCTGAGAGACACTTCCAAAAAGCTGAGTGATGATGTACATGCAGCTGAAGGCAGAATATATTCTGGGAAAATAAAACTTTTAAAAGTAGATTCGTGTCTCATCACACCATATGGCCATGTGAGTGATCAGATGCATCTATCTGGGCTATTGATAGAAAAATAGAGCGTATTACATATTCTTATAACTGTGAGCAGTTACATCATTAAAGAATTCAAAAATAGAAATTAGCTCTTATTTGGTTAGAAAGAGCATTGGGGGAAAATGAGATGCATCACCAGATGGGTAACCTTAATTCCAATTTGCATTTTAATGGAAATGAAGCTTCAAATGCCTCCTTTTCTTCAGTAAGCCTTTTGTGGGTCTCTCTAGCTTGAGCAAACCAGATTTCAGCTGGTGTCTAGGTTTCTACCTAAATGCATTCCAGGTGAGACTATCATACATTGATATGTGAAGCCACATGTATGAGGAATTCTTAAAATTTGGCACAACAAGTACATGATTCTTTTTTGTAAAGAAGTGTTTTTCCCTGATTTTAAAGGTCATCTATATTATTGGAAAGAGAAACATAAAGGGGTGCCTGGGTGACTCAGTTGGTTAATTGTCCAGCTCTTGGTTTCAGCTCAAGTCATGATCTTATGGGTCATGGGATTGAGCCCTACATCAGACTCTGTGCTGGGTGTTGAGCCTGCTTACGATTCTCTCTCTTCCTCTCCCCCTGACTCTTCCTTCCTCCAGAAAAGTTGCTAAAATCAGTATATATACTAAGTGTGAACACACAATATTATTAAAGGATATTCTATATTCTTCATTTCTCTACCTACCTTAAATGATTATAATTTTTATTGCTTCCATTTTTGCAAATTAGAATATAAGACATTCTATTTGTGATCCATATGTGTTCCTTTAAAACATATTGTGAATATCTTTCCCTGTTTATATATATAGATCAACATTAGGGTTCTTAGGGGCTGCAATATTATACTATACGAATGTGCCATAGTTTATTTAACTTACTTTCTACTGGTAGATATTTAGTTTTCAGTTTTTGCTATTATAAACAGTATTGTACAATTATTCATTGTACTTTGGGTACATTTTCAATACTTTTCTAATTTTTAAAAATGGTACACAAAAATTTGTCACATCCTTTAGAAGAAGATATTCTGACATAACTGAAAAAAAGAAAACATCAGCTCTTAAAATTATCAGGTATGTCAAGGTACTTTAGAGGTAGCCTTTAGCAAATGGTGCTGGCTTAAAAAAACAAGTACAAATAAATGAATCTCATTATTGGCCATACCTTAGGAAATAATTCACTCAAAGTAATCTTGGGCCTAAAAGTTAAAAACAGCATAAAATTCTACAAGAAAACATGAGAGAAAATATGATCTTGATTCTTAGGTGGAATACAGATTCTTAGTTGGACCAGATTCTTAGGAGGAATACAAAAAATACAGTCTATTTTTTAAGTGATAAATTGGGGGCGCCTGGGTGGCTCAGTGGGTTAAAGCCACTGCCTTCCTCTTAGGTAATGATCTCAGGGTCCTGGGATCGAGCCCCACATCGGGCTCTCTGCTCAGCGGGGAGCCTGCTTCCTTCTCTCTCTTTCTCTGCCTGCCTCTCTGCCTACTTGTGATCTCTGTCTGTCAAATAAATAAAAATAAATAAAGTGATAAATTGAACTTCATCAAAATTAAAAACTTCTGCTCTTCAAAAGATACTGTTAAGAAAATGAAAAGGCAAGGAATAGACCAGGAAAAAGTAGTTGCAGGACATATGTCTACTAAAGAACATTTATAATACGTGAATAACTCTTATTATACAATAATAAGACAAACATGCTGATAAAAGTAAATGGGAAAAATATTTAAGAGATCCTTCCCCAAAGAAGATGTAGAAGTGGCCTCTAAGCATGTGAAAAGGTATTTAACACCAAAGTCACTTGGGAAATGAAAATTGAAAGCTCAAGACAACTATATACCCACCAGGATGGCTAAAATCAGGAAGATTAACCATATGGTTGAGAATGGGGAGCTGGAGCTCTCAAACTCTGCTGGTGAGAATATAAAATGGTTCAGCCACTTTGCAAAACAGACTGACGGTTTCATCCAAAGTTAAACATACTTACTCTACAAACTAGCATCCTCCCTCCTAGATACTTACTCATGTGAAATAAAAACATATGTCTGGGAAAAAACTCATATATGAATGCTCTTAATGGCATTGTTCATAATAGCCAAAGAGTAGAAACCACCTAAATGTCCACCAACTGGTAAATGGAAAAACAGACTGGGCTATAGTGCAATATACCACTCAATGACAAAAAGGAATGAACTACTGATACATGCAACCACATGACTCAATATCAAAAGAAATATGCTATGGATGTTCCTCAAAAAGTTGAAAATAGAGCTACCTTACAACCCAGCAATTGCACTACTGGGTATTTACCCTAAAGATACAAATGTAGTGAACCTAAGGGGCACATGCACCCAAATGTTTATCGCAGCAATGTCCACAATAGCCAAACTATGGAAAGAACCTAGATGTCCCATCAAGAGATGAATGGATAAAGAAGATGGGGTATATCTATAATGGAATACTATGCAGCCATCAAAAGAAATGAAATCTTGCCATTTGTGATGACGTGGATGGAACTAGAGGGTATTATGCTTAGCAAAATAAGTCAATCAGAGAAAGACAATTATGATATGATCTCCCTGATATCAAGAAGTTGAGAGGCAACATGGGGGGTTTGAGGGGTAGGATAAGAATAAATGAAACAAGGGATCCGGGGGTGGGGCGGAGACAAACCATAACAGACTCTTAATATTACAAAACAAACAGGGTTGCCAGGAGGAGGTGGGTAGGGAGATGGTGGTAGGGTTATGGACATTGGGGAAAGTATGTGCTATAAGGTGTGTAAACATGGCGATTCACAGACCTGTACCCCCGGTGCTGTTAGAGAACCAAAGGAATTCCAGATCCATGCCCAAAAGACAATGCAACTTTGACTATTCTGTGGTCAAGAGGCTGCATTTTAACTTACAACTGGTCTAAAGGGAAAATCAATCCAGTCTCCCCTTCTTACTATAAACTTGATAATTTTGGCCAAAACCTCTTCTCATCCTTGGGGGTCTTCCATTCCTAAAAATGCAGATCTGTGCCCACGTAGAGGCCTCCATTGTCTCAGAGCTTTGTGCAGGGAGTGGTACCTCTGAGACACTAGTGCCGTAAAATGACAATTGAATTTTGGAAACATGACCCAGAGGTTTGTATGGATAGAAACACTCTAATTAAATTCTGATTAGTTGTTTGAGGTATTCCAAAGCCTGTGAAGTGTTGCATCCTGACTACCTAAAATGCCTTATTCTTTATTGGAAGAATGATTCTTGTAACTCAGTGGATGCTCAGTAACTCAGTCCCATGTTCATGGGACATTCACCATACGCCATGTACTCTGCCCAGCACTTCACAAGCATGGTCATGTTTGAGTCTCATCTCAACCCTCTGAGGTGGATATTATTAAGTTCCTGTATTATACACAAGGTAAGAGAAGACAGAAGCCAGTGACTGCCCAACACCCTCACTCATCACCTCTACTCCTTTTTGCCGTTCTTCTTGGACCCTAGACTGGAGAGAGACCAAGAACTGTTTGCCCATGTGTCTACCCTACCTGTGTTTGTTTCCTTGTGGGTAGAAACTTGGACCACACAGAAGCTGGCTGTGCATCTGCTGATGGGGGACTTAGGGAAACTCAGAAGCAAATGTCCTCAGGTTGGGTGACTGTCATACAATCAGCTCAGCCCACCAAGTCTCCTCCTCTGCCATCAAGCATGGAAGATTGAATAATTCCAGCATATTCTATGGAGTGCTGCAAAGCATCAGAAATACATTCTTTATAGTCAGGGACGGCAGTCTTCTACAGGGAGTTGCCTGGGTGGTAGTCACGAATAGAAAGGCAGCCGCTAAGGTGAAACTCCACCATGGATTCAGGAAGAGATCATAGCAATGCTCTTAACCAATGCCTGTTGCTTGTTACCTGATCATTTCCCACAGTGCTGGGATTGTTGGCTTACTTTTTAGAGGTGGGGAGGGGAAGGGACCTGAAAAAAAAGGTCTTTTTCACCACCATTTTATTGTAAAAAGCATTGCTGGTGATGCACGCTGCCAGGAGTGAGGAGAACAGTTGTCCCTGAGTGGTGACTGGGCAGTGACTCAGGGACACTCCTGGGGGCAGGTGACGTGCTCCCTCCTGACCTGTGTGCTGGTGACACAGGTGTGTTCAGTTTGGAAATTCATCCACATTTTTCTTCGTGTTATGCTTCTATAAAAGGTAAAAGAGACATTGAAGATGAAGATGACCAATTAATAAATTTATCCTCTTTCAATCTTTCTGGAGCACAAACCCTGGCAAGAAGCACAAATTAAAACTGACTTGTGATGCAGACCCAGGTTTCTGCTGCCTTGCTGAAAACCTCACAGTAACTGCTGTCACTGTACTGATGGTGACCTCCTGTGAGCAGATCTCACTCTCTTTATGGCTTTGGATACCTCTGATGGTAAAAGAGAAAAGGAGGATGAGCAGAGGTCAATTAACTCTGACTCCTGCTTTCCACAGAGACCAGAACTATTCGTTCTGCCCATTTTCCACACTTCGATTCTGATTTAGTGACTGTCAGCAAGAAGATGCCTGTCACACAGTCCTGCCAGAGTTAATGGGGAAGGCTGGATGCTTATCTGCCCTCGGCAGAGGGTTTCCCAAGTGGCAGTTCATACCACATGCATACACCATCTTAAGCTTAGGGACATCATGATCTGAAGCTGGGGAAGGCCCCAGAATAGGATATGTCAACTACTTTATTTTGCGATAGTTATAAACAGTCAAAAAATTCCAAAGGGAGATAATGGTTTTTTCTTCCTTAAATCTCACCTTCATCATTGTTACCCCAAATTTATGTTAAACAATATGCTCTATGCTAGAAAGAAAAGGGTTGACCCTCAATGGGTCATAAGAAAAGGCAGCCAGCATATGCCCTCATCCAAGACAATAAATGGTGGGGTTGGGGGGATAAGTGACAGAGTGGGTGAAACAAGACTGACCAGATACAGTAATTATTGAGACTGGATGGGAAGTATTATTTCAAGCATCTCCTCTGTGCAGATGACTCCTGAAGCTCCAGCCAAAACTTGACTGACCATCAACACAGTGAGGTGTTGGACACTGTACTTGGTCACTGGGGCCTTCACTTAAGCCTCCACATCTAGGCCTAAATTTACCATCTGACCCCAGAATGGTCTTCTCTTCAGATTTCTCCATTATTCCAGTCTCTTGAGACTGAAATCTCAATTGTATGTTTCCTCCCTCCTCTACAAAGAGTATCTAGTTAGTGACCACACCTTGCTTTTATTTCACACTACTGATTACAGTTCTACCACCAACACACCCAAAATGGACCCTTTTACCTTTCCTAATACTATTGAACAACCTCCCTTCCAGTCTTCTTAGCTCTGGTTTCTGTTAACTTCCATTTTTATTCCCCACATCTATGTCAAATTGTTCATCCCCAAGACAGTTTGATTGGACCAGTGCCACTCTGTATCTCAGAGACCTTCCATGACTCCTCATTGCTTACTGGATTACCCCCTAAAACCTACAGTCAGGCCTTCACAATTGGTCCCAATATATTTTTACAACCTCCCCTCCATTCTAGTCCTCTACACAAAACATCAACCATAGACACGTCTATTTGCTCATTCTCTTCCAAATACAGTCTGCTCCTTTCATTCATCTTGCTTTTTCATAGGTTGCTTTTCCCACCAGTACTGTTTTCCTAACCCAAATCTGACTCCTAGGACTAAGATCATTTCCCCCTTACTTAATGAGTTTCCTCATTCTCTAGTTTGAACTAGTCACTCCATCCTAAAAATTTCCCATAATTATTAATCTAATTCCTTTGCTAATTTACCATTCACTGTCTACTGACATCTCTTCAATTACTATTTATTTTTAAATGTTTTAAGTTAATATTTGTAAATCTTATGTCTTCAATTTTTTCTTGCCTCTTCTTTGGAAAGAGACAAATTTATTCTCTTTGTAACTCCCAAAGCCTTTAAGAATAACTTGCACATGGTAACACCTCAATGAATGCTTGTCAATTTGCTTTCTTGTCTAGATGAGTTGAAAAGGGCTTACCTCTAACATTTAAGACATATTTAAGGATATCATTTCATATTCTTCCAGTTAACATGGTTTCATGGTCATCCTCAGAGCTCTGAAAACGTCTGCCCCTCCAATGTGTTTATACCTCCAACCATGAGTTCCTACAGTGCACCTAGTGTATTCTTACTGGCTTTATATATCACTCTATCACAGATTTAGCCTTTGACTCACCAATCAGACTAACTGAATGTGATTTCTAAATATTGAGAGTAGAGAGCTAGATTAATTCTGCTATAGTTAGGCGAAATGAGAACTCCCTGTACATCCCACACAGATGTCACTCAACAAAAGTGTATTAAAAAATAGCTTAGTTATCCACATTATTTTCATGTAGTATTATTTAAAATGCTTTGAAAAGGAATGAGCATGATATGCATCGACCTATTTGAAGGAAGCTAGATATCTGCTAACCTTGAAATACAGTCAAGTTACTATTATCCTCACACAGCTTTAGGGTTTTCCAGACAACTGGTAACTGGTGATCAACTGTTGACCAGCTATATTCTACTCTAGCTCCCACCAAACCCGCTCCACCTAACCATAGTGAATGTTCGTTTGGTCCAAGTCACTCAATATCAATCTAAGGTTGCAAAAAAGTATTTTCTCAGGTGCCAGTGACTGTTGATTTGTAATGGCTACCTGGAGTGCAGTGAGTGAAGAATTCTAAAACCGTACCCAGGCTCAACAAGAAGGGCTCGCCAGTGATGTCTGCCACGGGCACAAGAGGCAGAAGTGTTGGCACCTGAACCATGAATTTGCTATTTCTGGCCTAAACAAAATTTAAGATGATGCGTTCCTCAATGGCAAAGATTCTGCTTTCTTCATCTTGGCACCTATCTGCCTCTTCTTTTTCACCCGGACTTAGTCCAGTGTCTGCCATGAAGTTGGCACCATTTCTGAGCATAGCTCCTTAGATGTATCTGTCCATATAGTGGACCTGTGTGTTCTTCAAAACACTGGGTTTCCACTCTGCTTCTTGTAGAAACAGCCACATTTCCATTTAGAAACCTGCTCATCTCTTTTCAGTCCATAGGGTTCTGGGGAAGATGATTCTACCCCAAGCTCATTGTGACATGTGATGAAGGTTATCCAAATGGACCATTGCATTTCTCAATAATTGGCTTAGGAAGGGCACATGATCCTAAGGGTCTATGAGATATGATATTTTTGCTGAGGTGTTTGTCAGAGGGATTGTCATTCTTCTTGCTTACTGCATTTGAACCTAGTTACATGTGATCACACGGAATTGAGAGTTTTAAGCTAACAAAAAGATAAGCCAAAACATGATGATGACAATAGCAGTCCTGATTACCCCAACTAAGTCCCAAAGTCTGTCATTCCTGAACCCTGACTGCCTCTCATCCATAAATTCCCTTTCCCACTTAAGCTTTTTTGAGTTTTTTGTTACTTGTAACTGACACAGCACCCCTGTAAACCTTTTTAAGGGTCTTCTTTGGCTTTGACATCTGCAAAAATGGTAATAATATCTAGCAAAAACTAGATATTATGAGAAAAGGCTGCTTGGTCAGGATGTATGCTGATGGTAAGAAAGATTATACCCTGCCAGTAGAAAGCATAGCTATTCAAAAGCAAAAGTTTTGGAATTTGAAGGTTTGAGCATGTCTTCTGTTTTACTGCTCTGCTTTCTTCTGTGAGTGTTGATCATTGAGAATGGACTATTTATAAGTGCTTTAACAGCAATTCAAATGGGCTGGTAAGGGAAGATTGGTGGCTGAATGACTGTCAGAGCCATGTTGGGGGGCACTCTCCAAAGCAAGAAGAGAGGCCTTCTCTATAAGCAGGAAGACTGGGCCAGGCCACTGTGGGAAGAATTGATAGCCATAGAAACCCCAAGGCTTGGAGCAGAGCCTCCCAGGCTCACACACCTTGAACACTCTTCACGGGGGATGGGGAGGTAGCAGGGAGGGGCTGTAGCCTCCTACATTAAGAAGGTAGTTCTCAAGAGGAAGGTTCTTCATAGATATGTCTACCCTGGCTGGAATTTGCTGGCTTTGTTACATTACTTGAGTACCTAATCATGTCCCAAAAACTGACCAGAGGGTTACAGCCTATAGCTTAGCAAGTATCTTTTTTTTTTTTTAAGAGGGATCACAGGCAGAGAAGCAGGCAAAGAGAGTGGGGGAAGCAGGCTCCCCGCTAAGCAGAAAGCCCGATGTGGGGGTCCATCCCTCTGAGATCATGACCCGAGCCGAAGGCAGAGGCTTTAACCCACTGAGCCACCCAGGCGCCCCAGCAAGTATCTTTTAACCTTGAGTAATCTGAAGAAACAGTAGAATCTTGGCCATGACCCAATTCTCTTCATCTTATGTTGATATTTTTCCCAGCTAAAAATAGTAGCTTCCTGCTTCCCTGAGATCAGGCTCTGAGGGAGCCTTAAACATCAATGTTGAAATGCTTATTTCAGCTTCAGGAAAATGAGCCTGTTGTATTTCAACAGAATTGCTGTCTGAGGCAAAACTATCTTTTGCTGCAACGCCCCCACAAAAGCCTTCAGGAAAGGGTCACGTAAGCATCCACAAAGAGAAAAATCAGCGAAAATTTCCTTTCTTCCCTCTCTTGTTTTCTCCCTTTTAGCTCTGGGTTATGAACGTGCTTAAAAGTCCAAGTGATGAGGCCAATTCTGAATGGTCTTTGTTCTTCAGGGCAAGTTCAAAGATACTGAAAGTCAGTCTCTGGGGCTGACTGGGAAATGATGCTTTTATACTTAGCCGCCAAAAGACTTTAAAGTCTGAGGCTTCATAGAAATTCAAAGGTGAGAACTGAGAGGGAAGTTGAAGATTGTTCCCTGACGTTGGAAGATAGGGCTTTTTTCTTTTTTTTCTGCAGGCAAAATCAAACTCACACAGCTGTGCCTTTGGAACAATAAGGCACACCTAGATCAGACTGAGATGCCAAGAAAATGTCCCCAGGAGAGAAACAGTAAACATTCTGACATCATATGCACTGATTGACTTTTAAAAACTGAGGTATTTTCACATAGATTTTGCTCTGATAAAAAGGTAGTGTCTGAACCATACACCTAAGTGTTTTCTCTCTGCTGCCAGCCTGAGCAGCTGAACATGACCCAGGACGGGTGAGCCATCCTGACCAAAGCATTTCAGGGGGACATGTGTGACAGGGTCTGGAAGATGTCTGCATTTTTAAAAGGTACTAATTGCTCAAAGGATGAAACAATTCTTCTGAAATCTAACCCAATACCTTATTAGGACCCAGAATGACACTGAGAGAGTCTCAGAGAGAAAACCTGCTTGTTTTCTGACTTCTTCAGATGAGGAAGAAAAGGGTCCCCACTAAGCACAGTGGTGCTCCAGTCAGTGCCTTCTTCCACATCACTAAGCACAGTTGATGTTAGCAACTGAGCAAGAGACGAAGGAGCGAAAACCCATTACCAAAGACTGGCTGGAGAGGAGGTTACTGGTTTCTGTGCAGACCTCGAGATCTGTCTGTTCAGTCATTCCAACAGCTAATGCAGAGGGAAGGGACTTGTGCCCACCCAGCAGGAATAGTGGGCCCATCTACATAGAAAGTACTTCTAACCCTCCAGGGAGAACACGAATCCCGCAACTGAGGCCTGGGCTGCCCCTTTGGCACAGGCACTTTGAATTCCATATCAGCAATCAACAGCTGCCTGATACAAATTTATGAAACATATAAACTCCTACATTAACTGGGCACTGAAACCAAGTAAGGATTTAAATGGTCAGATGCCATCTGGATCAGTAAGGGCCTGGGGACTTGGGTGCCCACTGCCATGTTTTATGTGGCCACGGTGTCTTCACGTCAGGCAATCTCAAAGGTTTCAGGCTCTCCAGTGGTCATTTCTCATCCCAGTTTTTGATCTAAAAAAGTTGAAACTTAAAAATGAGTAAACATTCCCAAGTCTCACCCACAAAAATCTGTTCAGGTAGGATTCTCAGCTCTTGGTCCCCATTGCCAGTGGCAATGAACCAAATCAAATAAAGAATAATGGCTTCATTAAAAAAAAAAAGTTATAGTTTCAGGATAGCTATTCAGCACAGCTATTCTGTGCACCTGACAACAATTAAAATAGTAGTGTTGTCGGCAAAAATATGATCTAAACAAATAACAACATTAAAAATTCCCAAGCTTATTTGGTAGGCACACATCAATCTCTGGTGATGTCGCCAGGAATTAATTGAGTATAAAATATTGTGCAGAAATGGAGGTGCTCTCATGGTAATGAAGACTAACAATTTTACAGAATACAGCAGGGATCCCAGTGTCCCATCATCCTCCCCTCCGCCCCCTTCTTCTCTGCCTCTTCCCTTCACTGAGGCAGCAGTGCCCAACCAAGAGAGTTGCCAAGATTGCTAAACAGGAGATGAATCGTGGCTGTGTGGCCTATAGCTCTGCCTGAGCTTCGGAAGAGAGTCACAGTCCCTCTCAGATGCAGATGGTAATGGCCTCATTAGTGATGATACAGAGGCAACAGCCTGTCTTGTCTAAAAGAGAAACTGGTATTAGCCAATGTCACAGGGTAAGTTAAATTCCTTGTGGCTTATTAACCAGCTTAAAGATGGACATATTCTCTATGAGCAGAATGCTAATGCCTGATCCTTGTGTCTCACTGGGACAGCACAAGAGGGATGACCAGTCACAGGGTGTCTGTGTAGAGGATACTCTCTCCTGTCTTCAGAATATGCTGGAATCCAGCCTTCTGCGTGGCTGCATTTCTGAGTTGTGGGGGAGGGGAGGTTATATGCGTGTTTGGAGAGCGAGAAAATAATGTTAACCTCTTTGCTGCTACCCACTATGGAGGTCTTAGAGTTTCTCGTTCACCTACTACATGCCAGGCTCTGTGCTCAGTCCATAACACACATGTGATCTCATTTAAAGATAATCATCATCTCTTAAAGTTGATATCATATCTTACCATTATACAAACTGATACTCCAAGAAATGAAGTTTCTTGCTCAAAGTCAAATGCAGTAGTAAATGATAGAAAAATTGGAAGCTCGATGTGTGTCCTCTCTCTATCTGAGAGCTACTTGCCCAGAGCTGTAGCTTGGCTAGGTGCATAAGGACTGGGAAGAGACTGCCACTATGTATTTGGTGTGTAACAGCAGAAACTGACCACAATGTCCACCTGTGTGAAAAATAAGGCTGTGTCCGCACTTAAATGCCTGTCACTCCTCAAAGTTGCTGACAACTAACTGAAGGACAGCAGTGGCATTCTTTTCCTCTGCAGGTGAAAATCTTCAACTGAACCTCGATGTATAACTGGCTGATATTGCTGTCCAGAAGAAGTATCTAGAGCTTATTAATGTGGTATGTGAACCACCCCGTGTGTTACCAGCTCCTTAGTACCCAGTGCAAACCTTCCTGCCTGGACTCTTGAGAAAAACATAAAGATCAAAGTAATCAATGTTACCATTCATTAGACAGTCTGAGTGTAGTATGGTTGCATGCAGGCACAAAATAATTGTAAATTGAGACACATTTTTGGAATAAAAATTTTTTTCATATTTGTGAATTTACATGCTCTGCTGACTGGAAAAAATTAAAATCTGGAGAGAACCACGTTGAAGAACACTGGTTCTCAGTGCATAGGCAAGGTGATCTCATCACCATTTCTGGGCCATCTGTCCTTTTATTACATCAGAGCAATAATGACTACCATAGTGGGAATAGCTATGATAACATAACCATGTATCAGAAATTTTATCAGATTAGAATCTCATTGGCATTTTCTCCAAAACCTACCTCCCAGTTTTGCTGGGCATGGGGTGCGCAAGAAATCACTGCTCTTCCAAGAATAACCAGAGAGACAGTCAAGGTCACTAGTCACCAAATCACAAAAATGCTTCTCATGTTTTTCTACCAAGTTCTCCCAAAGACAGAGTCAACCCATCATCTGGACAGTTAGTCCAAGGCTAGTATCTTATATTACTTACATATTAAGAACTAAAGCTTCAAAAAGATGCATCCTATGTGTCCAGTATTTCAAGGGCCAACTTGCATTCTGAGGGTACAAATACAGAATCTAATGTCCTTGGCTCTTAAAAATCAGGGCAGAATTAAATTTATTGTAGAGTAATAATAAGAACAATCCCCAGCGTGTCCTGTTTTAAACAAGACAGTACATATGTACAAGAGCTTTGTGTCCCGGTTGTGCTGACAACACAGCCAACATGTCACAGAAGGGAACAATTGTCATATCATTACCGAAGGGCTTAATTCCCAGGCAGGGTTCCCAGTCCACAACCAGAAAGCTGACTCATCAGAATGCTTCTGCACTTACCCAGCCTGGGAATCCCCAGAAAGCCCCCCTTTCTTAGCAGGGAGCAGGAGCCTGGGGTGGGGGTGGGATGGGTGTCCTGCTGTTGCTGTCTGGGACGGAGTCTCCGTTGTCCCCAGCTCAACCAAACAGGTCTTCTTCTGGATTCAGGTTCCCATATGGAACGGGCACCAGGGTGTACAAGGATGGCCTCCCATCTGGTGAGGTCCTGTCACGGCCTGCAGGCTGTTGTCACCAGGCCTTATCTGGCCATCCAGGTCTATTTGTGAGGATGGTTACTGGGCACTAGGCCTGTGGGCAGTGATTGAGGTAGTGCCAACAAGTAGGATCCTCACAGGACTGATACTCATGTGGGCATGTAGAGTGGTGGGATCTCTAGAAAATTCTGGGAGGTGCTGAGAGGGCGTCAGAGCCTGAAGGACCCCAGAGGTAGGTCAAGGAGGAGCAGAGAATGTTCTGGAGGTTCTGGAAGGTTATGCCAGAGGCAGTGCCATTCCCTAAAGCCCTCCTCAGAAATAATCATCAGTCTTCTTCTCTTGCCGGACCTTCTTGGGCCACCATGGTTGCCTTTGGCTCTCAGGTTGGGCCAACTCTATATAAGGATAAAATAAACACTTGAATGTGTGTGATGTGTGTGTCTCTGGGTAGTGCCCTCATTGTAAAACAGCCACTCTTCCCTTTTCTTTCCTAGAGACAAAAAAAAAAAAAAAAAAAAAGCAACAATAACAGAAACACAAAAATTTTTTTTAAACCTAGCATATTTAACAAAAATCAAGCTAAATTAATTTCTCCAGTTTTCGAGTAAAGCAAAGCATACATACTGGAGTTAAACTTCTATTTCCTCCACACCTCTGGAGCATAGAGGGGTGGGGAAGATTGTAATATCTTCTGGTATGAGGATAAATCAAAAAAGGGAGAAGAGGGGCACCTGGGTGGCTCAGTGGGTTAGGCCGCTGCCTTCGGCTCAGGTCATGATCTCAGGGTCCTGGGATTGAGCCCCGCATCGGGCTCTTTGCTCAGCAGGGAGCCTGCTTCCTCCTCTCTCTCTGCCTGCCTCTCTGCCTGCTTGTCATCTCTCTGTGTCAAATAAATTTAAAAAAAAAAAAGGAGAAGAAAAAAGTGGAAAATAAAAAGGAAAGAGGAGAATAACTCATGAGTAAGTAAAGGCCATTTCATAGTCAGGTCATTAATATTTTGAAAGCCTGAAAAGTGAATAAATTCCCAGACTTCACCTCAATGGAATACAAAGAGATTAAAAGTGTGAATTATGTAGAGATCACAAAGCTGGATTTTGTACTTTCCCCTGCACAAGCCGAGCAGGAAGAAATGGAACAGAGGGCCCAGGAGGCAATAACACCGGATACTTGCATGACACATACTACATGCAGATGCTCTTGTGAGTGTTTCTCATGATTCGATGCTCACAGCAACCCTGGAGATAGGGAGGAAAGGGGCACAGGACTGTATCACTATCCTTCTCTGATGGATGTGAAACTTGTGGCCCAGAGGGTTCACAAGACTTGCCCAAGTTCACATAGCTTGCAAATGGGACACCCAGGATTTGAGCACATGTGGTCTGACCCAGAAACCCCCAATGTAACCACTACCCTATACCACTTCTCCAGGACAGTAGTTTTTGAGTTTTGAGTGTGTGTTCACTGTTACTCTTGGAAGGTTTCCTAAAGGCAAAATTACACATTTAAAAAGAGAAAAAACTAGGTAGAGAGAGAGATGTCAGGCCAGTCTTGGGAAATAATCTGAACAAAGAAGTGAGTGTGGGAGGGTCAAGTAAGATGGCCTCTACTTGGAAGCCTATCTGTAGGATTGGATGGTTAGCTGTGCTCCACACACAGGATCATGGGACAAGCCGAGCACAGAATCCTGGACTTCCCTCTGTTCTTTAATTTGTTCTGAGTACTGGATAAGTAAAGGAAGGGTTTCCCAGGGATGTCATTGTCTCACATTCTTATCTCCTGCCTTAAAACACTCAGCCTTGAGTTTCCAGTATCCTTGAGTCTTTCTTTAAAATGCAAACTACAGCTGAAGACAAAAATAAAAAACAAAACAAAAAAGTGTTCTGCCTTAATTACCTAAGGACTCATTGACTATAGTTAAAGCAGTTAGGTAAAGCAATACTGGAAATCATTCAGTCACAGAACACACTGGAATATTTTGTTGGCATTTCTGGCATCATCCTACCTACATACCTTGTCTTCTTCCCCTTGGCCTTGAAGGCAAATTGTTGGGAAACAAGTTCACACCAGATGCCCCAGCCAAGTGCCTGTCTTTTTGCTCTTCCATTTTTTTTTTTTTTCTTTTTGCTACGTTCTAACATTTGTCATCCTGGGCTTTTTGTGGTCTTTGCAGAGCCTGAAGAGCCACTGTGCATTTGGAATGCTATTTAAGTGATCTGCAGCACTCTTCAGATGTAAATTCCTTGCTGGGGGGGTGTGGAGGGGAGCCCATAAATTTCTGCTCAACTAAACAAAGGCTGTTTGAATAAAACAAACCTTGGAAAAAATTTGTCATCATAACTTTTTCTCTCTGGATGCTACTGAATAACCAAGTTGGATAGGTAGGACTCACTCTCAAAAACATAATCACTAAATACTGACATGAGAGAAGTGATAGATGTTCTAGTTTGGGTTCCAAACCTTGGACTTCAGAGTTTCTGTAGATGATGAGAGACATTGTTTCTAATAAGCGTCCCTGATTAAACCACTTGGGGGGAAATAAAATCTCATTACATGATGGGCTTCCTTTTGTCCTTTTGCTTTACCCTCCCTTTTTGTAGCAGCCATCTAAGGGAGAATGTACTGTTTTCTTTGGGTGTATGACAAGAATCCATGGTGAATTAAAAACTCAATTCAGTGAGGAATGATTCTCAATTGTGATGCCATGACTGACTGCTCCATCTCAATAACTCATGAGGAATATCACAAATAAGTTGTTACTTAGAATACCAAAATGTGGGAATGAGTTCCTTTACAAAAGACAAATTAGAGCAGACTCAAGTTCTCAGCCTTTCAAAGTCACTCAAAAGCCCCTGTATTCCACTATGCCTTCGTAAATGACAAAGAAAGACAATTATAGCTCGTGAGAGAAAATGCACATGCTCAGTATACAACCCAGGGTCACTCATTCTCAGTAGGATGGCTAGCACAAACCAACAGAAGAGAAGTGTTGACAAGGAGGAACAGAAATTGGAAGCTTTGTGCCCTGTTGGTGGGAATTACTTATATAGCTGCCATAGAGAACAGTATGGAGGTTCCTCAAAAATCGACAATCAAAAATTGACAATAAGACTGACACATGATCGAGCAATTCTACTTCTGGGTATATAGCCAAAAGAATTGAAAGCAGGGTCTTGAAGAGGTATTTGTACACCATGTCCCTAGCAGCATTATTCACAAGAGCCAAAAAGTAGAAGCAACCCAAGTGCCCATCAGTGGGTGAATAGATAAATAAAATAAACAAAATATGCCATATACATACAACAGAATATTGTATCTAGCCTAAAAAGGGAAGGGAATTCTGATACATACTCCGACGTGCTCCAACATGGATGAACCTTGAGGACATTAGGCTAAGTGAAATAAACCAGTCACAAAAGAAAAAAAAATACTGTATGAAAATGGTCAAATTCATAGAGACAGAAGGTAGAAAGCTGGTATCCAGGGACTGGTGGGAGAGAAAAATGGGTTGTTGCTGTTTAATGGCTCAGGAGTTTCCATTTTGCAAGATTAAAAGAGTTCTGGAGATCAAGTATTCAATGGTGTGAATGAATTTTACTGAACTGTATACCCAAGGACAGGTTAGATGGTGAATCTTATGTGTATTTTATTTAATTTTAATATTATTTTATTACATTATTGCAGAGTTACTTTGACTTACAAGATGAAAGGGGACTATTAGGAAAGTCAAATCTCCGGGTGGTCTTCACACTCCATGGACCTTGTGGCAACATCTAGGTACTTCAACCAAGGGAAGAATATCTCAGAAATAGACAACAGATTTTTTTTTAATTAACATATAATATATTACTTGTTTAAGGGGTACAGGTCTGTGATTCATCAGTCTTACACAATTCACAGTCCTCACCATAGCACATACCCTCCCCAATGTCCATCACCCAGCAACCCTATGCCTCCTACCCTCCTCCACTCCAGCAACCCTCAGTTTGTTTTCTGAGATTAAGAGTCGCTTATGGTTTGTCTCCCTCTCTGGTTTTCTCTTGTTTCATTTTTCCCTCCCTTCCCCTATGATCCTCTGTCTTTTTTCTCAAATCCCTCATATCAGTGAGATCATATGATAACTGTTTTTCTCTGATTGATTTGTTTGCTTAGCATCAGAGAAAGACAATTACATATGATTTGTGTGTGTGTGTGTGTGTGTGTGTGTGTATAAAACATCTTCTTTATCCATTCTTCTGTTAATGAACATCTCAGCTCTTTCCATAGTTTGGCTATTGTGGACATTGCTGTTGCAAACATTGGGGTGCACATGCCCCTCCAGATCATAACATTTGTATATTTAGGGTAAATACCCATTAGTGCAATTGCTAGGTTGTAAGGTAGCTCTATTTCCAACTTTTTGAGGAACCTCCATACTGTTTTCCAGAGTGGCTGCACAAACTTGCATTCCCACCAACAGTATAGGAGAGTTCCCCTTTCTCCGCATCCTCACCAACAATTGTCATTTCCCGACTTGTTAATTTTAGCCATTCTGACTGGTGTAAGGTGGTATCTCATTGTGGTTTTGATTTGTATTTCCCTGATGCCGGGTGATGTTAAGCACTTTTTCATGTGTCTGTTGGCCATTTGGATGTCTTCTTTGCAGAAACGTCTGTTCGTATCTTCTGCCCATTTTGTGATTGGATTATTTGTTCTTTGGGTGTTGAGTTTGAGAAGTTCTTTACAGATTCTGGATACTAGCCCTTTATCTGATATGTCATTTGTAAATATCTTCTCTCATTCTGTCGGGACAACAGATTTCCTAGCATCCTAAGAAAACCTTAATAAATGTTGTCCTTAAGTCCTGATAGGAGTGGGTGGTTAGTCAGAAACCTGTCCAGGGAAGCCCACACCCTAGCAGGGCTTGCTTGATGGCTCCCAAACACTCAGATGCCTTCCTGAACATTCGGGGCTGGCTCCTACTGAAAACACCAAAGGGGATGACAATTAATCAAAAACACTCCTTCCAGCCCTGGCACAATAATCCTTTGTTTTGTATATTCTCTATGCAAGAGCATGGCAATTACTTTCTGAGCCAAATTGTTTGAGCAATAAAGTGTTACAGGGTGAAATGTAGAGATATAATTAGAATATAAAGACTAATGAAACTAATAGTTTCAAATTAAACCCATATACAACTGTGGCAACACAAAACTGCCTTCTCTTCTTTGTGGTCTTAAGGAAACATCCCAGATGTATCAGGAAAAATTAGTTGTCTATTCTAGGAGTTAAAATAAAAAAATACCTGCCTCACAGAATATGCTTCACAATTTTTAAGTAAGGGGAACAAAGCTTCCGTTGCCAGGGTGATTTTCACCAGTGGGACCCTCATTCCCAACATGCAGAGTGCAATCTTGCTGGCACCCCCGACAAAGAATATCAAGGTCCCTTTCTCTACTCATTCTCTGCCTCCTCCAACCACACTCTCTCTCCCTTCCTAACACCTGCATCACTAAGGAAACCATGGTAACATCAGTGCCTCTGCTGAGCGCACTGATAGCTCAAAAGAGAGAAGAATGTGTTCAGCTTATTATTTGAAATCAGAAGTATGATTTGAAGAAATACTCAAAGATATCTCATGATTGAAAGAAATTGCTAGCTGGCTAAAATAATGTTCTTGGTGGTTACTAACTGCAGTGTTGGCTTGATAAAATTCTCACCAAGTCTCTAAAATTCAGGAGCAATATGGGATCTGGTTGGTGGGTTAAATTCTAGGTGAGAAGAATCTGGTCTGTAAGAGTTGGCAGCACCTTTGAGCTTGCCATGTAATCTGACTGGGTGGCTCTGGTAGCAGTGCCTAGTGAAGTCCCAGGAATCTTTTCTAACAACTTTTATCACCTACCATTTTGTACTCCTGTTGAACCACCACGCACAGGCTGTTGAGTTCAGCTGTCTGTGGAAAAATTATACCAACCACATGCTTAGGCAGAAGGAATACAATATATTGCTTATTTTGTATCTACAGAGAGAAGCAATGTGGAAAACATCAAGCCTGCTCTGTCACCTTCCATGAGGACAAATGAAAATCATCATAGTAACCTTATACCAAGCACATATCAATCTATAATCAATGACATTTGAGATAATAAGAGACATTAACTAGAATCTTTGGAATTGAATGCTACTGAACATGTCATCTTAGTTTTCAATGAGATAGGAGTTGTTCATCCGAATGGCTTGGGTTTGCCCATCTAAAATTTTGGTATCATTGACAAGTTTTCTTTCTGAAATTTAGTTGCTTTATTTGTAAAAGCAGATTCCTTCTTTGTAAAGATAGATGCTTTTATAGGGATATTTCTTCTTCTCCTTCCCCTTCCTCATCCTCCTTCCTCTCCTCTCCTCCTCCTTCTTCCTCTTCTTCTTCTTTGTATTCTTCTTCTATATGTAACATAAACACTTGCCTGTAGTTGGCACCCAGGAAATATTTTCTGAAGAAACAAATGGATGAATGAAGGGCAAATTAGAATATATCACAAGGCTACTGAAAGAATGATGTAAAATCACTTTGAAAAAGTTAATAGACAATAAACACAAGAAATTTTATTTATGATAAGGTAGATGCTATTATTTTATTAATGTCCCAGAGAAATAAATGTGTCCAAAGAACATTTATTTAGTGAATACAATCAAATAACCAGAAATTCTTACCTTCCTAGGTATTTAACTGAAGGGCCTGGGTAGTTTTGTTGATCAAGTAGGCACTTCTGTGGTCAATGTCACATTGTGCTTCATGGTGACCCAGCATTCCTATTAAGAACTGGAAAGAAAGGAAAAGGAAAGCAAGGCTGTAGCAGTGACATGGTGTGGTCAAGAGAATATTGGCTGAGAGCTAGTAGCCTTGGTTTCTACAAGATCATAATTAACATAACCTCTCAAAACAAAGCTCCTTTTTACCAAGATGGCCTTGGCATGAAATAGGTTGGGAAACTTCTCTTCTCCTCAGGGGGAATAGAGAGATGTGGAGCAGAAAATAGACAGTAGTGAGAAGAAGATGAATCAAATTCTGAAGTTGTGCACTACTCTATGGATGGGTCCCCTCCTCAGACCTGGGAAGGAGCTTCCTGGCCATTTCTCTGTGATGCTCCATTCCTAGTCATTGGTCCTCCTTCTCAGCACCATTGATTGACCAGTGTCCCTCAGAGTGGTCCCACAGAGGACTATCGTCTGATATCCCAGACTCCTACCTGTTCTTCCATGCTCTCCTCTCTACAGCAGGGGACTGGGAGCCAGTCTGCTTGCTACAGGGGAAACTAGAAGATATGGGGAAGAAGAGGCTTTTTTGCCTGTTGCTGGCAGTACCATTAACAACAATAGTAAGGGGACCAGCAACGATGGGGCCCAGAAGCTTCCAGTTGAATCTGAGCTCTGGCAGTGTCAGCCCTGGTCTCAGCAGCATCAAAATGTGGCATCCTGGGTTCCCGTTCAGAGGGAACAGCACAGATCCAACAGCAATTGTAGCAGCAACAGCAGCTCAGCAGAGAGTGTGGGCCTGTAGGCTCCAACCCCAGGCAAAACCAGCATCCTGATCTCTGCGGAACAACTCGCTCCTTTTTGTGCTGCCCCCAGCCCTTCTAGTTTCTTTGTAAAATTTTTCTCTATTCATCCCCCTCCATGTAAACCATCCAGAGCAGTTTCTGTCTTTCTGTCTGGATACTGAGTGATACCCCTCCAACAGCCCACCTCTCTCCCAGAAGAAGCTCCAGGATGGGGGGGTCACAGCCTGCTTCATCTCTAAGATAGATGAGGAAAGGTGAACTGAACAGAGCACCACAACTTCCAAAGCTAAACTTCATTTTGAAAATCACGAAATATGACAAGCCATCCTTCAGCCAACTAATCTATTATGACATGCCTTCATGGTGGGTGCTGTGATGTGCCACCCAGATCCTTCCTGAGGAATGAAGGGCTCATGCCCCCAACAGCTGGGTCTGCTCCCAAAACACTGTCCCTACTATCAACCTTCTTCAGGAATTATATTGGCTGAAGAAAATCACCTTGCCCAAGGTCATACCTCCTTCCAGAGACAGCCCACACCCAAAAATAGATTGACAGGAGGGGACAAAGGCCCAGACCCACATTCTAACTCGAAGGGCCATCTGAGTTCCAGAATTTCCCATGGAGTCAGCTGAGGCCTTCAGTGGCCTCAGCACAGTACATCTCAGCACAGCTTGATGTCTCTCTCTTCCCAGTCTGCTTCTTTCTCTTCTTTTCTACAGGAATTTATCCCAAAAGTACTCCCTTACAAACTTCCTTCATGCCAACCCCTTCCTCAGAGTCTGCTGTCCAAGAGACCTATATTAGTTTACTAGGGCTACTGTAACTAAGTACCACAGACTAAATGGCTTAGAAAACAGAAATGTATTGTCTCACAGTTCTGGAAGGCAGAAGTCCGAGGTCAAGGTGTCAGCAGGGTCAGTCCCTTCTGGGGGCTAAAGGAAAGGATCCGTTCCAGACCTCTCTCCTTGGCTTGTGTGTGACTATTTTACATTCATATGTCATTCTCCCTGTGTGTGAGTGTCCCTGAATTTCCCTTTTTTGTAAGATACGAGTCATATTGGATGTGGGCCTGCCCTAAGGATCCCATTTTAATTTGATTATTTCTGCAAAGTGTCCATCTCCGAATAAGGTCACCTTCCAAGGTGATGGAGTTAGGACGTGAACATAGGAATTTGGAGGCTGGGGACAAGTCAGTTCATAACAGAACCCAGCTGGCAACTACATTCATTTACATCTTCAACCAGGAGGTAAATGGACATGGACACGACAGCTTTCTGAGCCCTCTCTCAGATCCAAGTCCCATCTCATCAGGTTGCCCTTATTAAAGAGTCTGCCCTCTCAGCAAGTAGAGGCAGATAGATGCTCAGCAAGGTTATCCATGGCTTCTCCAACACAGGCTGGCAAGATTTAAATCAGGAAGGACAGAGTCTGGTTCTCAGGCTAGAGGGAAACCTGAAATGGGGAGTCTATTGGGAAATCTGCATTTACAAGGAAGCTATTTATTACACATAGCTGGGTGATGAGAAATGTAGCCAATGTATTCACCTCTGGAAGGGTGTCTGGGAATCTCACATAATTAGCTTTTTATGTCCTTTGTTCTCAAAATTAATAACAGTATGACAATGAGTAGAGGTAGGAGGAGAAAGATGGCAGGCAGATAGATGATAGATTTTTCACTAGAGAATGGTGGATTTTTTTTTTCTTAATTTACTGGTAGAGTTGTAATGGCACTGAGGTTTTTCTCCACATGCATATTGCATTAGTTTCAAGCTGGAAATGCAAAGACACATTGTAGTGGAAAGCACTGTTGCAGTAAAACCCCTTAAGCATCCACATTTTGTTAGTGGGGGCAGGGCAGCAGGAAATGCGAGTTAGGGAGAAATTTATACACAAATGCCTGAAAGCAACTCAGGAGGCCAGCCTGTATTTGGGAACTCAAGGATATCCTTATTCAAGTTGGTGTTACAACCGGTATCTGGAGCCATCAAAACCATGTTCAGAGGGGAGCATTTGAAGGGGCACAAACAGGCAGGGTTACAATCTGGCCCTGGGCCCTAATTCCCAAGAACACTTGCCTCAAAGACATCAGAAAGCAGTGGAGGTCTGAGAATCAAGGGCAAATGTGCTCGTGTGCCAAGAAAACCTAAGACGGCTATTTTCACAGCATATTGGGGCTTGGCCAGGTTCCAGAAACCATCAGCCAAGTAGCCTGCCCTGATACTTCAAAGAAAGAACTCTCACTGATAAATCCTGCCCCACACTTTCCACAGCACACATTTAATCTGGAGGCATATAATACCACAGCAGTGAGTCACTGCACTGAGCCTCAGGGCCCGTCCACAGGACAGGGAAAAAGAAAAAGGTCCCCCACATCTGTTGTATAGGGCAATTCCCCTCACTCTGCAAAACTGCACTGAAACAGAGCAATAAAAACTGTCATGAGGCAAGTGAGTTACAGCCCCGTTACCTGCACAGAGCCCCTCGCTGAATGATAATGAATTCAGCCCACCATTTTTCATTACTTTGTTTTATCACATTTTGATAAAACCCACCAGACAGAGGTAACCAATCTGCTTTCTTCCTTGGGTTGAGCTCAGAGATCCCAGAAGACCTTTCGGTGAGGAGACAAGCAGAGAAATTTTCTTTCTTACACACACATACACACCTTTCTCAGGAGGTTTGAAATTTGGAAGGCCTCAGTCTTCTGAATTGCATTCAATCTAAATTAAAATTCAGCAAATATTCACTGGAATACCTAAGATAAAGAAAAATCAAACCTAGGTGTCATGGAAGAGAAGACAGCAGCAAGGGAATGCCAGGGTCAAGAGTGGAGGCCTTTGTTTCTTCATGGTGGGGGGATGGGGAACAAGGAGAATATTAATTCCTTTGCTGTGAGTTCTGCACCGTCTGGAACATTCATGGGCTGCTGGCAGATAGGTCAGGCCATGGACTTGTTCTCATCTGGTCATTTAGGAGTGGTCTATGGAAGGAGTGGAAATAGTCTAAATCTTTTCCTGAGTCACACAAGCAAGCCAGCAAGTTCAGTGATTACGTAATAAGCTGGGGGCTAAGTCTTAGGAGCCACATTTGTTTTAGGGGTTCACATGTGGCTGTGTGTGCGTTTGAGTGGGTTTCTGGGCGCACGGACATTTCTCTACCTCGTCCCACCCATGTTCTCTTCTCAAGGCTATTATGATGCATAGTTCCTAAGGGTACATGCTTTCCAGATGACCTACACACGAGTCCTGTTCCAGACTCTTCCTGGTTTCTCTGAATCCTAGTTTTCCTTTCACTTCAGTTTTCACTGATCTCTTCCACAATACCAACTGCAGTCAAATTAGCCTCTGGCAGGCATCTAAGGACAAGCTCCACTGCCACATCTGTCCATGAAGAAGAAAATGAAGAGCTGCCAATTTGCCTATTTACAGGTGCCAATAAAATCATGCCCATGCCATTCCTTGGACTTTCTAGAACTTTAGTCCACAGGAGTATTTTGGAAGGGGTGGCCAGCAGGGTGGCCTTTCCCCAGGAAGGGCCACCTTTTTCATCACCTAAGAAAAATCTGCCATGTTTTATGTGGGCCCCTTGATAAATCTTATTGAGTAACTCCATGCACATTAGCTACCCCAAGAAGGAAGTGAAACTTGGTGAGCCTTATGTTGATTTTCCGAGGCAAGGAGCCTTGCTTCTGTGGCAAGAAGTGCTTGAGGTCTCTTAAGGAATGGAAGACAGGCCCAACCATAGGCAGAGGTGGAGGAGGGACACAGTTCTCCTCAAACACCTCCAGAGTCGAGGATCCTTCCACCTTTCAGGGAAGAGGGGTGGTGAACATTCAAGAAGTTCTCAAAAGATGCCCGGTAGGAAAGGAACCTCGAGATAGGGACTGCGGTGGGGCCCCTGAATCCTGGGTGCGGAGACTCAGATCCAGGTTCCCCCTACTCAGCCCTCTTTGGGGAAGAAGAGAAAAGCAGGAAGATATTTTCCAGCTCTGGGACCTTCTCCAGAACATTCTCCCAACTATAGCGTTTGTGGGTAGTAGTTCTGATGAGCAAAAAGGCCACCTAACTGAAGTCAGAAAATTTGTTTCCTATTCCTCTATCTCCCTTAGTACCTTCTAGAAATTAAGTTAATTACTTCACTTCACAGAAGTTTCATTCTTCATAAAGTTCTTAAGATGACTAAATAAAATGGTATGTAATATTAATAGGTGGTATTTATTAAACACTTGCTATAAGCCATACACAGGGCTAGGATAATTAATAATCCAGTGTTCAGATGAGAAACAAAGTAAAGTACAAAGACTAAGTAACTTGCCCAAAGCCATGCAGTTAAAACTGCAGATACCTAATGCATATTTTAGTTATTTTGTTTATCACTTAAAAATAATGGGAATCTTGGCTATCACCGTAATTCGTGAAGTTTTTTAAAAATCCAGTGGCAACATTGTTTATGTTTTTTGTTGGCAGGACACCAAATTTATAAAAAGGCTCACCCAGGATGGCCATTGTTTGTGTGATTAAGTTTCAGAGTTTGGTTTAGCTGCCGGGGCATTTCGCTAGTGGTGTTTGGTTTGTTTTTGCTCTTAGTGGCCACAGCCTTAATAGGCCAACCAGAGACCAAGATGGCTCCTTCTTCTAGATATTTGAGAACAACTTTGAGGCTGAGTCAATTGGAGGTGAGAATGGGACATACAGAAATGACATGGAAACACCCAAGGGCTAAAGACAAATTTCAGAAAATACACCACCCTCTTAGAAAAAGCAGATTTCTGTTTTATAAAAGCAATATTGACAACCATTCCAGGCCAGCTACCCCAAATGGCAGGGGTAAACTTTTCAAGCCAATCAAGTTTTCATCTCCACAAGGGTCCCAGTGGGATCCATCTGACCAGAGTTAGCAGTTTGAGGGCAGAGAATCCCTTAGCTGAAACCATTCCTTTGTTCTGCAGTCACAGAGCAAAGGCACTCTCTCCCTAGGGACCTACATTTCTGTTTCTCTATGGTGAAGGGGTTAGACCTTGCAAAACGAAGAGGGGGGTTACCTCAAGCTTTCTTTCTGTTCCAAAATTCTGGGATTCTTAAGGATCTTGAAGAAGCTTCTTTGCTTCTACTTTAGGTAAAATAACCAGAATCTGAAATAATTCTCAATTTGGGCCAAGTACACTATTCCTGGCACTCGAGAACATACATTTCCTATCTCTTTTCAGAGTGGCTTTCAGAGAAAGGCTTTCACACAAGATATCTCAAAATCTTCACACTTTTCTTCTTTCTCTTTCCTCCTCCTCCTCCATCTTCTCTACCATCATCATCATATTTTTGTATGGGGTATGGGTATGTTTAATTTGTTTGTCCTAAAAGAAAGTTCCTTACAGGGTTTCTACTGACTTAGTAATGGAAAGTAAACCACAGAGCTCCAAGAACCCTCACATACATCCTGAAGCTGTAGAAGATGTGCCCACCAACAGATTCCTGCCTCACACCCTGCCAAGAGGGTCCCAACTGACAGCCCCAAGCGAAGGGGTTCTTGAGGGATACATTGGTATATTCATACCATGTGACTTACCTCCTGGACCACAGGTAACTAGTCAGACCTAAGAGCAGTCAGTCTGAGTTGGCCTGACACAAAAGTCACATCCAGCAGACAATGGGATAAATGGAACGTCTCAGATTCTCTCTCCTGAAGAGTCTAAATGTGAACTAGAGAGAGAGAGAGATTTGTGAGTTGGAAGGTGGGAAGGAAACAGAAGTTAAGAAACAATCAGCAGGAACGTAGAACAGTAGAAGCCACAGGCAAGACAAACCGTGGGCAGGCAGGAGCTGAGGTAAGTCTGGATGGAGTACTAGAAAGCAGAAACCAAGTGACATACTGAGGAGAAGATGAGCTTCTTGGTTGTGTAGGGACATGAACAGAAGAAAATTAGAAACTCCTGTCGCTCTAGGGCAACAAGATAATCCAGTTCCTACAGTTGCTTTTCATCCTACATAACCTCCCAGTTCCTGCTGTGCATTCCATTCTCCATGGGACTTGGCTGTTTGCAATTTCCCATGAGGTGTGGTACAGATCTCTGTCTACATGTATCCATCAATGAATCTCCATTTCTTTCTTGTAACCTGAGTCAGTCTCCTTTTCTTATAACCAAAAATGCCTATTAAATACAAAATGTTCAGGACTTGGCTGAACGATGACTTCTAACCTGTTCACAGTTCCATTGACATTGATGACAATTGATGTTTCTGTTCTGGAAAATTCCAGGGCTCATCTCCCATTTTAAAAAATGCTCTGAACTTTTTATTTCCACAGTGCTCTTATACCCTCTTTCACATATGTCTCACAGCATCTCTAGCCACCCATAAAAGCCTTGATGCTATTAGTTCAACTACCACTCTACATTTGTACCCTTCCAGAGTTTTCCACACGATTTCAAATACATGATCTCTTTTGAACCTTGAAATATCCATATGGGGTACTACTACTACTACTAATACATAATATTGTACAGTGCTATATAATTTACTCATGACTTTTATATACACAGTCTCATTTGATTAGATCCACTTAACAACACTGTGAAGTAGTTTTCTCATTTTACAGAGGAGCAACCTGAAATTCACTAATGGTAAAGAACCTATCCAGTTCACACAACAAAGAAAGGTTTCTACTGGGATTTTCGGCCTCCATGTCAGTGTGAAATGTTTTGTGGTCATTTTTTCTACCACAGGCAAACAGGAGCTACCCTTAGATGTACTTGTATGGCATTGGAAGTGTCTAGTTTCTTGTCTCTGTATATTAAGTCAGAGGTCTATTAGGTTTACTGTGCGTCATCTCCTAGGACTGTAGTCTGCCCGCCTATCTGGGTCCCACTGCTAAGGCAACACTCAGAACATGGCTTTTTCATGAGGAAACTCATCTTTGTCTTCCACAGGTGCACCATTAACCCATTGATAATATGAATTTAGCACATAGATCTTTTTCTTCCTGGTCACTGACTCTGATGCGCACATGTTCCATAACCAGGTTACCTGAAGCAAACCCTTGCTCTAATTTCAAGGGCTTATTTTTAATACCACAGAACTGACATGGTTAGAGTCATGAATCAAACCAGCCTTCTATAGATACTGGACCATTTCAGCTCGTGGCACAGAATGTTGTGGTTTAAGAGAGAAAGAGAGACTCAAAACATAAATTGTCATTCGTTTTTCTATAACAAATGTGGTTGCTCTAATGATAGCACACGAAGCTCCAAGCTCCTTGTTTTATCATTCCTCAGATAAGACCTTGACATTCAGTACCTCCTGGTGCTATTATTTGAAAGCCAACAGGGGGTAAATTTTGTTTGCCCCAGTAGCTGTTCTTCCCAGGCACACAGATGGCTGATGCTGTTGACAGTGGCAACTGTGGTGATTAGAGCAGCACTGTACATGTAATAATGTAAACAATACATAGACCAGCATGAGCTGGATTGTGGAGGGCTCTCCCAGAGTGGCCCCATCTACTGCAGAGAGAGGCATTTGGATACAAATCAGCAACTCCATGACACATGAGCCCCACGCTCAGTCAAGGCTTTCCGGCTGATACAAGACATAGCCTCAGATTCCTCAAAACACAGTACCCTGGGCACCTACTTACCAGCTCAGACAGGGCTATAAGATGAATGTTGTTTTGCCATTTAACATGTGATGATCCCTAGCATATAAGGCTGCCCAGAATTGATCTCAGCCCCACAATAACTGGGTCCAACTACATAGTCCCACTCTAATTAGCCTGCACGTCCTGCACAGTGAAGGTAATGATTCAAAATGTGTCTGTTACCCTATATTATAAATGTTCACTGTAACACTTACAGTCCTGTTCCTATCAGGAACTCTCTTTAGAATTGCTCTAGCATCACACCCTGATAATACAGGACCGTGGTTCTCCCAACATACCACATGGTTGCATCCCTCTATTCCCTGTGCCTGGCATGTCTTTTTTCTTATAGGGACCTATAAACTCTTCCTGATCTTTTCAAGACTTCCAGATTAAATATCATCAAGACTAGATAAAACCCCTAGAGAAACAGGTACACCAGGAGACAAACAGAAATGTAGCAGAAAATGGCCAGTGGGAGTGGGTAAATTGTGGTATATTCATACAGGGGGACACTACATGACAGGGGAAACAAATAAACTAGAGGTGTATCAACATAAATGAAGCTTATAAACAATGTAGAGTGAAAGAAGCCAAGACACAAAATAATATACACTCTGATTTTCTTTATAAAATTCAGAGCAGACAAAACTAAGCTATACTATTTAAGGATACAGAGGTGTTCACACTGTAAAGAAAAGGACAGCTGTGGTCACTCTAAAAGCCAGAACAGAGAAGCCTCCATGGAGAGATGAGAGGGTTGGGGGAAAAGTAACACGAGGGCTTCTGGGTTGTGACAATGTGCCGTTCCTTGAAATAGATCAAGGTGACTTCATCTTCATTCTTTGTTAGGCTCTACATTAATATTTTATGCACTTTTCTATAAGTGTGCTATATTTAATAATTTTTTAAAGAGGTAAAAGGAAAAAATGAGTACAGAAATTCCTGGTTAAGAAATATCATAAAAAATGCAGACATCATCTTCCTGATGAAAGAGTCCATTTTAATGGACAGAAGGGCCTGTCATGCAGTCATTTATTAGTGGGGAAGCCCCCTGCATCTATGTAAAACGTGCTGCTTTAGGAGAAGGGCGACAAAAATAGCCTTCCTCTGGTATGCCATGACTACTTTCACATAAAATATATGTTTACAGAAAATTAGTTGCTTCAGTATTTTTTTTTTTAAATGCTAAATTCAGGCTTTGTCTTATCTGCCTAGAGCAGAGCCTTCAGAAATGTGGTTTGTAGTGGCTATATTCTCCTTCCCGGTGTCATCTCCTCTCTAGAGGCAGATTTTACTGTTTCTGTAATCCACCTTTGCCTGGCATTAGGACCATATATGGGTTTTTTTTAATTGTTTAAATCAGGAGGAATTCATAAACTCCCTTGATGTTGGGGAGGCAGAGAGGTGCAGCAAAGGTAATTACACCCTGCCTTCTTCAGTCCCCACTGTGACTGCTTTTGGACATGGTCCCCTTCTTCATTTCCCATCCTAAACAGGTGTGCCCCGCCACTCTGGGTACACTCAACAGCAGCCGTGGCCATCCACAGGCAGCTGCTCTGTGAGGCTGTGTGAAATGAGTCTAATATGGCTGGCACTCCAGCACATGGTTCTAGGGTCTGTGATACATTCCAGAGTACAGGTGGAAATGGTATGCTCAGAGCTGGAGATGTGCTTTTGGCCACTTGTTTTGCATCCCCCAGAGATCAGCACTTGACAGGGAAGCTCAGGTTGGGTGAGGTAGGGGCTGATTTAATTAGCTGAGTGGCTCGAAATTTTTCCCGTGGCCCTAAGAGCCTAAACCAAAGGAGGGAGCAGGGGTGGTGTGAGTCAGTACGAGGACTTCTCTGAAATCTCGATGAAAAATCTAACCACAGAGTAAGTGCATTACTCTGGCTAGAGTTGGCAGGATGCCTAAAATAAGGGGCAGGGTGCTGAGAGCAGGGGCAGTGGGGTGAGGTTTGGTTTGGTTTGGTTTTCACTTCTGAAGATTTTACTTAAGTTATTAGATGTTGTAATGTTATATTGAGGAAGAAGGATTTTGTAAAAAGAGAGTAATCTGCTGGAAAAAGAGACAGGGATATACGGAGAGTGAAAGTCCAAGAGATCCAGAACCCAGAGGAAAACAAGAGATGGAGAGAGGTGCTGGAAGCAGAGATAGATGGAGAGAGGGACAGCAGGAGGCAGGGGACAGGAACTTTCCTTGCCTTTGTTCATTTTTTTAAGTTGGGATGTCAAAATGGACCTCTTTGTGCCATTCCCAATTTGTGCTGTACTTAAACCCATTTAATTACTATGATGGATTGCATACTTGCCACCAAAATTCTTGTTCTCACTTGCCCTAATTATGAATGGGCTGCAGGCATGGCCTTTAAAAAAAATGAGCCAAGTTTGATGTAGATTTGTGTTCATCTCTGTTAATGGCAGGCAGGAGGTAGACTAGCTATTCTCCTCCAGTGACTCAAGGCATTGCCCTGGCCTGGCCCGGGTTCCACTGGACAGAGGGCCCTGACTGGACTGTATGCAAATCCCAGCTTTTCTCATCCAAAGAAACATCTCCAGGAAAGGGGAGAAGCATTTACAGCAGGGGCACAAAGAGCTTCGGTTATTGTTTGATGCACAGTTGGGTCTTAAGGGACTCTTTTGAGCGATGAGCAGCTTCAGCTGCAAATAACTAAACAGCTTTAAAGGGAAGGCGCTGAGGAGGTGGGGAATTAATGAGCTCCAACCAGCAAGAGTTACAGCATAATTAACTCCCAGACGGTCTCACTGGTGCTACAGCAGTACTGTACAACCCAACCCAGAGCTTCCTCCCCAGATAGAATTAAAGTTTAATTCAGTGTCAGAGGGGCTTTAGAAAAAAAGCCCAGCCCAGGACAAGAGGGAGCAATCAAGAATTTCACCGAGAAAGGGTCATGCAGTGGCTACTCCCTCCTTCATAGATTGCCCAGTGCACAGGCTTTAAGGTGAGACTGTTCGAGTGTCTGAAATAGACCAAAGGAAGTCTGAGTCTGGGCCATTTGGGAAAGAAAATGATGGAAATATCTGCCTGATGCCTGGAGAAGCTATTTGTTTTGACTACTGCTGCTGCTATTTGCCTTAAGGTTAGAGCCCACAGGACTGTGAAAAACCAGTGCCCTGAACCAAGAAAAAGTTTTCTCTTCCAGCAGCTGGGAAGCCCTGTGCTTTTGGCCCCCACTTGCCAAGGTGGTGTTCCGCACTCAGGACAGGGAGTCCGGGATCACTGGCTTATCATGTGTATTTAATCCCCCAAACAGTTCACTCGTAACATCCCCATCTGTTCAACAAAATTATTTTCATCAAAATCTTGAAATAAAATTAAAAATAGCGTGGCCAGAAAAGCCAGTGAAAGTTTCAGAGACAGTGAAAATGCTCCTTTACTACACTTTGTATGTATAATTTGTCAGTTAAAAAAAATAAATACTGTATGTGCATAAAAGGAATAAAGCACTTTTTATTCAAGAATTTTATCTCCAAATTAAGGTTTGAACTTTGATCCTTTCTTTACAAGAAGCTATAATATTATTTTCTATAAAGAAACTAAGAGCTTCTAAGTAAATTTTAATAAAATCAAAACGTCGGCAAAAAATACAAGTCAGATAATTATGAAATTATATCCTTGTGGTGATTATTTACTGGATTCATTCTTTCATTTAAAAGCAATCATAATTGCAGAAGAAGAGCACATTTCAATTTTAAAGATATTGTTCACTTTCAGTAAGATATTTCACATATGAACTAAAATGTACACTTAACAAAAACATGCTACCCCAGGTGTAGTAATGTCATTGTTTCATATTTCAGAGATAACACTCAAAATGCTCCCAGAGAATGACAGAAAGGATGTAACTCAAATTCAGTTTCTTTATCTTTTGCAATGATTGTTTACCCTAAATCTAGTGTTTAAATGCAGGAATGTGCAGTACAACGGAGTCCAGGAAACAGCCCCCACGTGATGTAAGCTCAGATGATTCCAGGCCTTTATGAACTGGTTCATGAAATAAAAGTGTGTAGCTTATTCCCACAAAACTAGGAATTCTCCGAATTCACTTTCATATAGAATATAATGTATATTGAAGGAAGCATAATAAAAATGTGCTGATCCGAAGCTTACACAGAGCATTAAAACCCAACAATAACCACAGCTGTTGCTTCAAATTTAGAGCATCAAAAACTTGTTTCAGGGAAGATATGTTATCTTGACATTAGGAGTACATGGTGGTAATGGAAAGCAAATCCCATTTTAACTGATTTGATAATTGTTTTTAAATTCTTCACTCATTTACCCACCCTGTTGCTGGCATCGGTGTGGACCTCTCTCATGGCCCCCCCCCCTTATATCTCTCTGCATTATTCTCTGCCCATTACCCCAGCCTTGGGGATCATCTCAGTAGGGGCAGCTCTGGGCATCTGCCATAATCATGACCAGAGTGAGGAGGGGAGGAAGTGGGCAGGAGTCACATTATGGAGGTGCTGCTCTGTATGAAGCCCACCACTAGGCATTTCCACTCAAAATGGCTCCTTCCTGCTTCCCAAAACTGCTCACACAAGGGCCTCTAATCCCACTATCTGGAAATGAGGAAAAACAGACAACATGAAGCTCCGTGGCTTGTCCATGGCACAAATAGCAGAAAATAGATTAGAACCCAGCTGAACCTAGGGACAAGGCTCAGGTTACCCCCTAAAAGTGAGTCCCACAGATTCTGTGGAACCTCTAAGAACATGACCTAGAATTCCTTGACTTTGCACAGATGCAGAGAAGATATGCTAAGGGTCCCACTGCTCTAGTTAGAATAAGCTTACCCCTCCCAAATTTGAGGAAATCGCGTTTTGAACATCATTGAACCACTAACCCTATGCCAACAAAGGTCTTGCATTTAATTCGAGGTGGTAGAGAAAATTTACCCGAGTTTCTGGACCTTTTTCCTTTTTGTTTCTCTTCGTTTCACTTCTCTTTTCTTTCCTTCTTCCTTTCTTTCTTTCTCACTGTCTCTCTCTCTCCCTTTGCCTTTCTTTCTTTCCTTTTTCTTCCTTTTTAAATGTACTTTCTTACCAAGCTTTGTATCTTGAGTAAAATTGCTGGAGCTATCACATTAAGTTCCAGAGAATTTCTCAGTGGGGACCTTGCATTTAACACATAGCTCCAAAGAGTTGATGGATCTTTTTAATGTCCTCTTTATTAGTAACACTTAGGGGGAACATCTTACGTCTCTCTTTCTTCTTCCTCCTACATTAAAAAGATGGTAATGTCACTCTCCATATGTCCTGAGTATGGCTGAGGTCTTGCCTATTGGTTAGTATTGATTAGTATTCCTTTATACTTGGCATAATATTCTCCCTAAAGAGTGCATATTGCAATTTCCAGAATCAGGTCACAGAAAGCTTTGGCTCACAGAAGTCTAGGAGTTGACAAAACAGAACCTGTAATCATAGTCTCTCTTCTCCTTTCCACTTCCAGGGAGAGCTATTTTGTCTCTTATTGCCTTACCCTTGAGTCTGACCAGGAACAACAAATAAAACACTGGCCACCTCAGACTCCGGGGAGAAGGGCTCCTCCCCACTCACTACCAGAACAAGGATGGTCTAGTGGGAGCTAACATACACAGATATGTACACGGGGCCTGGCACACAGCAGAGCCTTCTCTGAGTTTTGTCTCCTGGAGGCACACCCTTGAGAGATTTCATAGCAAAGAGACGTGATTGCATCTTTAAGGTCACCTCATGATTCAAGATGGCTATCGAAATGCCAGCCACCATCTTTACTTTATGTGACAGAAAAGGGAGGTTAGAAAAAGGGCAAAAAGAAACCTCTCCCAGCTGAGGCAGCATTCTTAAACATTTCTAGAAGCCCAATCAACAACTTCAACTCACAGGAGACTCAGGAAACGCAACTCTCTATCTAGGCACATCACCACCTAGAATAAATGCAAAGCTCTACTAGTGAGGAAAAGGGGAGACTCAGTGTTGAGATGGCATCTAGCTGTCTCTGCTACAAGCCAGGTGCCTCTTCCCAACCTAATAGTTTTGTATACATTACCTGCTTCTTCCTCAAAACACTTCTACTGGTCTTAGGCCAGTAGAGTTAGGGAAGTCTTAGGAATTATCAAGCCAACAACCCAACTTTATTTTAATGAACACGGGAATGGAGCTTTGGCATTTATAGAACTTCCCACAAATATCATTTATTTCTCGACCCCCCCCCCCACACCTTGAGGTAAAAAGCATTCTTAACTTGATTTTTCAGAGGAGGAAACGAAGATCTTGAAAGATTTAAGTGATTGGCTCAAAGCCAGGTAGCTAATTAGAGGAAAATTGGTACTAGCATTCAGATCTCTGACACCTGGCCCCACATTTTTCCATGTCTTTTTTTTTTTTTAAGATTTTATTTATTTATTTGTCAGAGAGAGTGAGCACAGGCAGACAGAGTGGCAGGCAGAGGCAGAGGGAGAAGAAGGCGGGACTCAATCCCAGGACGCTGGGATCATGACCTGAGCTGAAGGCAGCTACTTAACCAATTGAGCCACCCACGCGTCCCTCCATGTCTTTTTAAAAAGAAATTTCAAATACAGAAAAGTCCAGAGAATATTACAAATGTCTAGCCACAACTCAGAATTAACAAATGTTGAATTTTTGTCATTTTGCTTGAGAATTTTTTTCTTTTAGATTAAAAAAAAAAATTAGACAGTTGAAATCCATTTTGTACCCCGAGGGCTCCCCAGAGATAATCAATATCAATTTGGTGGGTATTTTCCTGGTCCATACCTTTCCATTTTAACTTCTGATAAGCATGCATAAATAAGTTATTTTTGTAGTTTTATTTTTCACCCAACTTTTTTTTTTTTTTAATTTGACAGTGAGAGAGAGAAAGTGCACACAAGCAGGAGGAGTGGCAGGCAGAGGGAGAAGCAGGCTTCCCGCTGAGCAGGGAGCCCAATGCGGGGCTGGATCCCAGAACCTTGGGATCATGACTTGAGCCGAAGGCAGACACTTAACTGACTGAGCCACCTAGGCGTCCCTCACCCAATATATTTTTTGAACTCTATCTAGGTTAATGCATAAAGTCCAGTCATTTTAATTGCTATGTGATATTCTGTTATATAAACATACAGTGCATTCTATTTATTCATTTCCATTTTCCTACTATATATATTGAGTGCTTACTCAATAAGGATATGAGGAAGTGTTTTAGGAGTTTTTTGTATTAGTTTCCTTAATCTTCATAACAAATCCATGAGGAAGGGTTGTTATAACCCCAGTATTGTACACAACAATGAAACTAGAAGAACAGACTAGAAATTTGCCCAAGGTTTCACAGCCAATATGCAATAGATCCAGAGTTCAACCCCAGAGGAGTTAAATCCAGAGCCCCTACCCATGACTTCTAGTCTCTTTACTTTGGCCTACTACTCAAGCATCTTTACTAGTACAACCACCTCTGTTGTGCAAAAACTATCCCCAGAGCCCTGCCATCACCTGGTAGAAGTCAGCATGAGTTTCTGGCCAGCATGTGTTCTGACTGATTTGTGCCCGTATCTACTTTATGGCTATTTTGAAAAGCATGCCATTCTAAATTGACTAGACACTTAAGTTGTTTTCAATTCTTCACGCTGCAATTAAGAGAACCTAGAAATAGACATTCTGAGACATAGATTATATGCCTCAAAGGTTTTATTAAAAACTATTGATTGCTCTTGATCATTGGTTATACTAATGAACTAATAAACTATACTAATATGCTAATGTAATTCATGTATTCTTCATGAATATTATATACTATCAATCTTCTTAATTTTGCCAGATTGTTGGGTATAAAGTGGTATCTCCTTTATTTGCATTTTGCTGATTACTTGTAAGGTAGGAAAGGTTTTTTTTTTTTTTTAATATGTTTATTAACCATTTAGGTTTAGTCTGATTTGAATTACCTTTCTCTTCTCTTTGCTCATTTTCAAAGTAGCTTCTATTTTCTTTTAAGTATTTCCTTTTTTAAAATATGGTTTGGACATTCATCTTCTGGCCATTATATCTGGTACGAATCCTTCATACCACTTCTTACCTCCGGCCCCATCTCTGTCTTCTGTCATGTAAGAGTTTTTAATTCAATATAGTCAAATCTATAAATCTTTTTCTTTATAAGATATAATTTTGCAACTTTGAAGAAAACCTCACTTTTGAAGAAATTCTCTGTTTACTTCTAATTGCTTTATAACTGTGTTTCTTGAATTTGTTTTTCTGTATGGAATGGGAAAGGAATCTAGCTGAACTTTTTTCTACTTGGAAATAATTCCAATACCATTAATTTATTAAGTTACCTTTTCCCCACTGATTTTTTAGTACCACTTCTAACATAAATGACCAATGTCTGTATATACACCAATCTGTTTCTCAGTTTTTTATACTGTTTCACTGACCTATTTCTCTATTCTCAATTTTCTTTCAGTTTAATTCTCTGACTTAAAAATAATGCATGTCTGAGCCTAATACATTCTATCTACTCTTGTAATTTTTATGGTCCTGATGCTGAACACAAGCCTGAAAATTTAGAAACTGCCTTACAGTTCTTTAGGAAGGTAAGCTAGAAGGCATATGGTATCTTTGGTTTCCACATTGGAGATTCCACTTGCACTGGTGAAGGATCTGGGTATTTGGAGTACTGTAGAAGGAAAAATAAATTCTAAGGATAATGAGGAAGAAGGAATGAGTCTTGATTTCTGCATCCTCAGAGATACCCCACTATTGATACACATTCTCTAACATCTTCCAAGTAAATCTCAATGACCACACATCATTCATAAACATCATTCTTATTAATTTAGGTGGACCAGATAACCCAGTTTTTAAAATGACAAATATAAAAAAAAAAAAAAAAAAAAAACTTGGAAAAAAAAGTCATTTCCAGAGTTTAGAGAACAAATTTTTAAATTGCATTGCTTTTTGTAAATGACTATCCAAATTATATAATGATCTATAGTTCAGAGTATTTTCCAGGGTTTGGCTGTCTATATATTTAGGGCATACAATCTGACTTGGAAAAGTTCCCCTCAAGCATGGTTACAAACACTGTATACAGAATGTGGATCGATGTCCTGCACAAAACATTGAAGTAAAAAGGGTAGAAAAGAAATAGATCCTTCATAGCAGTCCTGAGATTGGCCATAGCAAGGTCTCTCCTCTGCCTGAGAAACCCAACCCAGTCCCCAGTGGGGAGTGGCGGTGGAAGTGTGAAGGATGGGGCCAGGCCAGGAACTGGCATCTCACAGAGTCTAGCTTACAACCATCACCTCAACCCAACCATAATGGTTAAAAACATGATCATATTCTTAGTTAATGTTAAGATCATAGGCAGGCCTGATAAAAATCTTTTTAAATTCAAACCACCAGCTTTATTTTTCATATTCTATAAACCACAAAGTACCTGATCTGTAGAATTTTAAAGCTCCTGCAAAAGACTCCTGCATGGCAGCTTCAAGAATAAGCCACAGTCCAACCAGAATATTGTTTTCAGTATCAGAATGTATTTTTCCAGGCAACTTGACTTTCATGGGCCAGTGGAAGGTGGGGGTGAGGGGTGTGGGGAGAAGCAATTTCTAAAGACATGCTAACTTTCTGGTTCTGTTGGTGGTTGCTTAAGAAAAGACAGGATACTAATTGCATGAGCCAACATTCAAAATTCAGTCTGTATTTTCTGATCATATCTCCCTTCACCCTCCCCCTCCTCCCTTTCCTACCCCTGTCTTTCCTCAAATAAAATTCTGTCAAAGTGAAGAAAGATCATTTTTAATCGTTTAAGGAAATTTGAGGATATTTCTGATTTGTAGCCTCTAATTTCTATAATTCAAATTATATATTCCTCAGTTTAAATTTAAATAAAAAAGCAGCCACTATATACCCAAGGATATTTACCTTAAAAACTTTTTTTCTCCTGTATTAGAGCTGACACGGCTCTTTTCATCTTCACCAAACAAAACAATTGGTTTTAAAAAGGAGAATAATCCAGGCTACTCATTTGTTCAAAGCAAGAAGTTGAACAGAGGATGAAATGAGAACTCTGTCCCTGTCTTAGAACTAAACTGGAGCCTCCCTGGGACATTGTTCTCCAGATCCCTGTCTGGGACCATGTTTTAGGTAAAGCTGTGTTTTAACAAGATTCTCCTTTTTCATCTAGTAATAAATCATGTTGGACAGAGTCCAACACTAAAATGCCATGCATTGAATTATGCATAATAGCGGGTCATGTTTATGCAGGGCCCTACTGCAATTGTTCATAAATTTTTACTTCTTTTTATTCCATTGCTTCACATGCAGGCTTGGTTGGCATGCTTATATCAGTTGCTCTGTTTTTCTTGCTTTGTTGTGGTTGTATGTTTTAATGAAAACCCTTCCTCCTCAAAGACATCCAGCTCTCTGCCAAACCTATGGAATCTATAGATTTTTCTCCCTGGTACATAAAATAAGAGCTCTGATTCAACTGGCCAACAAACACATTTGCTAAATGAGACTTTCCTCAAATGTCACTCTTGCAGGCAACAGGTATTTCCTGAGCACCTCGGGCTCTAGGCATTGTGCTTGTCCATGAACATCACAGGGGATGAAGCTGATGTACGGAGTCCCTGCCTGTGTGGTGGGTGTGATCCAGGGGGAAGACAGTGACAAGTAAATACCTAATCACCCGTGGTGTTCAGTCAGGGGAGGAAAAAGCAGGATACTCTGAGAGAGAATAATGCAGTGGAGAGGACTGCTCCTTTGCCACGGTAGCTGAAGTAGACCTCTTGGAAGCAGAACATTTAAACCAAGTCCTCAAAGATGAGGAGGACCCACCATTCCAAAGGGGAGAGGGGGCGGGAAACCTGTTGGGAGAAGAGCAGCAGATGAGAGAAGGTCCTACAGAGTGCTCAGCCCATCTTTTCGGCCATCTTGGCTCATTCACCCCCTGGCCAGCCTTGCAGGGCCAGTCCAGTCCTTCTGTCCGCAAGAAGCCTTCCTGCCCAGCCAGAATGCATGAGACTCTGTCCTCTCCGGCCTCCTCCGGCACTTCATCTGTTTCCCATGACTTCCCACTTAACCATATGCCGGGTTATATTGTCCTCAGATGGTTCCTGTGGTTAAACTTGTCTCCTCAACAAGTTTTGTAAACCCACTGAGGACAGAGGGGAGTGCGCCCCTTTGCACCCCACCCCACGTCCGCTGCAGCACTGGAGCGGAACTGACGCGGGCTGCATTGAAATGGGCTGGAGATGTTTGGCCTGGCGGGGCAGGTGAACAGCCGTGGCTAAGCTGCTTTTCTATCTGCATCTGCTCACATTAGACAAAATGCAAATAGATAGGCCCCCATCTCTCTCTGTTCTATTTAGCATTTATATGACACCTTTCAGCACAGAGAAATGAGTAAGTGGAACCAGAAGTGGCTATTCCATGTGCTCATCCCCCAGTCCGGCTGCAGCCAGGCATCTGGTCCCCACCTGCCCCCCACACGCCCCTCCTCCCCAGAGGGGCAGGCTGCAGGCACCAGTGCTCTGCTTTCAGCAGGGCTCTTCCCACTGAGCCGCATGCTGTTGAAAGAATGCATTGTCTGGGCTAAAGGGAGAACGGCGGGTAGCACGTTACAAATCTGAGCTGTTAAGTGATAAATGAGCAATGAAAAGCGTCCTGACATCATTAAGGTGTTCCCAAACACGCTCTCTGCTCAGCCTCGCCCTCGCACAACCTCGTGAAGACAGAGTGGCTTGTAGGGTGACCAGAGCCTGGCCGAGGAGTCACCAAACTGGGTCATTCTGACCCCATGGGGTTTTTCTACATTCCGCCGGTTGGAAACATAGGCACTTATAGAAACTGCTAGACTTGCTTCTCCATAAACCTTCTTGGAGGCACGGCTCACGTCAACCATATAAAAATGAATTTGCCTTGCCCCTGCTCATCGTAATCCCAGAGTCTGAAGCAGTCCTTCAACAGTACCTCCCACCTCCACGTTCGGGAAGCCCTGGTCCCAGGCCGCAGGGCATGCGCGTCTTGACTGGCCACTCTGTAGAAGCCACACCACATCCTCCTGCCCACCATCCCCCCACCCCAGGACCCAGTACGGACAGGCCATCGGGACAGACTGCCTGCTGGGGGACAAAACAGCTGATCCAACTTTTTTGAGATGAAATTTGCCAGGGCCAGAAAGGGCATCCCCTTAAAAATCCTTTAAAGAGCATCTTAACCCTTGCAGTGCCTCCTAGGGGGCTAAAAGCTACCCCTGTCCTCTGACTCACTAATGCTGTAGAATTCTAAGTTTCTAGAGAAGAACTCGCTACTGGTTCACAAAAGCAGTGTGGGGGAGGAGAGGGTCGATTTCTTTTCCTCATGGCTCTGCCACCCCTGATTTGCTTACAGGGATCTCACGGCCATTGGTGTAGAAGAAGGTACATAATTCTATAATAACGTAGGGTGACAATATGAAAAAAAAATGTTGGTTCCATCGCTTGCCAGCTATGTGATGTTGGGCAACTCACTTGAGCATCTTGCTTTCCCTATCTGTAAACTAGGGGGAAATGGCACCCATCACATAAAGCACGAAGGAAGAAGGATCAAACAATGCCAAAAGTTACATGTTGAGCACAGGATCTGGCACACAGAAGGGGATTAGCAAATATTTACTGTTCATTGAGACCTAGTCAATGTATCTCATAAGGGATTATGTGCTTTATCTGGTCCTCTAATTTCGTCCTACAACTCTCAAAGATAAGGCCTGTATTTATAATTACTATGCTATCCTTCTCACCTTGTTTCCCTGGGAGAAATAATTTCATGTTGGTGGCTATTCCTGTCTACAGTTTCCCCTTGAAAAATTGCTCCAGGATGGGTACTTCCTAAGGGGAAGCTTTCTCTGTTAGGTAGACAGGAGGGGAAACATAAGGGCAAGCCTTGACCCACCATTACCAAGAAATCAACTGTGGAAATGAGTCATCTTTCTCTCGCCACTGGGCTGGACTTGGTGATTAATGGGAGACATTTAAGATAATATACTTTCTTGTTCTAGTTTTGATAATTCAAGCTCTTGGAAATGTGAGCCCAGAGGTTAAAGAAAAAAGCACAAAGTCGAACAATATTCTCTTTCTAGTTGCTTGCTTTTAAAAAACTCAGTGCCTTTCTGCCAAAATTTACAGAATCACCTATTCCTTGTCTATGTCACATTGCTTTCCTTTTTTCCCTCCTCACCTCCAAAAGGAAATGAGTTCCAGCCAAAATGGTTATCATAGATCCCCAGCACAAACAGTTTCCAAGTTACCAAACGAGACAGAGGAACAATTGATCTTACTGGCACAGGCCAATGATGGGAGATAAGGGAGTAACATGTGGGCCCAAGCAGCTATTGTTGTTGCGTTGTTTTATTTTTTTCAAAGCATGAGTGTACAGACTCTGCTGGCTGGCCTGAGCCCTTCTGATTCTTGGGAAAGGAAAGATACCTCAGCTGGAGTCTCCCCAGAGCCAGGGTCCTCAACATTCAGTCCATCCTTGCCACTCAGCAGAGCATCATGTGACCCACCTTATGAAATGGGCTCGGAGGTCCAGCCACCAAGAGCACCCTTTGGCCTCAAATGTTACCCCCAGAGTGAGGCCACAAGACTGATCATGAATGACATTTACTGAGCACTTTCCTCGGAGTTAAAAGGGCTTCTAAACCTTTCATTTAAATATCAAAAGAGAGGCCATTAAAGGGGGACTTGAAATTTCTCCTTTATGAGGATGAGGAAGCCCTAAGACACTGTGAGTCTCACCTTCAGTGGTACAGCTGGGAAGTGGTAGAGCCAGAAAGGAGCCCAGGTCTTGTCTCAGACCCTAAGCATGCTGCTTGGAAATGAGGAGAGGGAAAAGAGAGGCCCGGGAAGTGAGGAAAAAGAAGGAGGGCAAGACCTGAGCAAGACCTGAAATGAAGATTCCCTACTCGGTGTGGCCTTGACGTCTGCTCAAGAGAGGAGGGCTTCCATGGTGAGCCAAAGGCTGTCCACTGACTTCTGGTACACACCCTCTGGCCAGACAACCCTCTTTACCCATGCGCTCTGGTGCCAAGCCCTCGGAAACTGCCGCAGCCTCTATGTGACAGAGGTGCCAGAGTTTGTTAAGCTGAGAGGAATCAATAAACTCACCGGAAAGCGGGGGCACAGTCCAAGGGGTATCCTGCCATGACGTCTACTCCCCATAGGAGCTTCCTGAGCGTCTGCCATGCTGCAGCTCTGCTACCGGCGTCCATGCCAGTTCCCTCAGTGCTGGTCACATGGCCTGTGAAACAGGGACATGTGCATTGCCCTGATTTTGCAGAGAAGGAAAGTGAAGCAGAGACAGGTTTAGCAGTTCATGCATGGTTTAGAAACAGTGGAGCCGGTCTGGGGAAAGGGCTTAGGTAGTAGTCTATGTTCAGCGCACTTCCGGCGCCATCTGGTGCGCTGCCGCAATGGAGAGCTACATGACTGGGTTCCTAGGTGGCTCAGGTCATGATCTCAGGGGCCTGGGATCGAGCCCTGCTTCTGGCTCCCTGCTCTGCGGGGAGCCTGCTTGTGCTCTCTGTCTCTCTCTTCCCCAAACAAATAAAGTCTTAAAAGCCTTAAAACAAAACAAAAAAACTACTTGGCCGAGCCAGCGCAATGATCCTGTGAGCCTATCATCACATAAGTTCTTGCACCGTGAACTATTCCCCATGAAAGTTTTATGTCTGTAATCAGAGTATTCCAACAGTGGTAAGGTCACACTGGAACAAGGTCTTTCTTTTTTTTAATTAATATATAATGTATTATTTGTTTCAGGGGTACAGGTCTGTGAATCGTCAGTCTAGAAACAAGGTCTTGGAGTAACTCAGAATCTGTTCTTTCAGTACTAGCCCCAAGTGCTGTACTGAGTAGATACTCAGTACAGTTGAGGCCTTCTGACTCGGATTGTGCACAGCAGTTGCACACTTTCATCTTCAAGGCAGGTTTCACATCAACTCTTCCATTTATTCTATGAAGCCAGTATTGCTATTCTTGCTTTCATTTTATAGATGAGGAAATCCAGGCAGAGAAAAAAGCCAGGGACACATAACTGGTGAACAGTAGAGCTTTGGATTGAAAACAGTCTGATTCCAGAGCATGGTCTCATTGACTGTGATACACTGGCAGGGGGAGGTGGTGGGGGACAATATAAGCAGAAAGATGGAGAAAAATAGAGAATTCCAAGTGTAGTTTTCTAGGACTGCTGTATCCAAGTACCATAGATTGGGTGGCTTACACCACAGAAACTTATTGTCTCGCAGATTTAGAGACCAGAGGCCAGAGATTAAGGTCCTTTGATCTTGCAGGGTCAAAGTTGTCAGTCCTTTCTTTACAGGCTGTGAGGAAGAATCAATTCCAGGTCTCTCAGCTGCTCCTGGCGGTGTGCTGGAAGTCTTGGGCATTCCTTGGCATGTGGAAACATCACTCTGATCTCTGCCTTTATCTTCCACATGGATACCTTCCTGTGTTTGGGTCTGCCTTCAAACTTCCCCTTTTACAAGGATACCAGTCACTGAATTCGGGCCCATGCTCAAGACCTTATTATAACTGGATTACCTCTATAAGGACCCCATAGAGGAACAAAGTTTGCCACTCTCAACTGTGTGTCTTTGTCACATGGACTATTTTGTGCTGATGACTTTTCTTTTTAATTAACATAAAATGTATTATTAGCCCCAGGGGTACAGGTCTGTGAATTTCCAGGTTTACACACTTCACAGCACTTACTGTATGTGCTGTAGGCTCAGGAAGAAACTTGGACTTTCCTCCTAACTGCCTGAAAGAATTGAGATGGAGGAGCTGCTGCAGGAAGGGAGCTCTCACCGCTGGTATCAGTACAGTATATCGTGAGCCCACAGGGAAGAACTGAGCAAAGTCTGTTGGTGAAAATTCCTCTCTAGGTCCCAGCAAACATTTGTTCACCAAACATTTACTCTTTTTCATCCTCCTGCGGGCTGTCTTCCTTCCCAAACCGCTATACCCTTCTCTCCCTAGCTCTGAATGGCATACCAGCCTCAACTACCTGACTGCCTCTGGGCCTCATTATCTTATGGAGACCCCGTACATACAGAATTAAGTTTTATTGTCTCCTGTTAATCTGTTTAATGACCATTGCATTCTCAGAGCAGCCAGGGTAACCCTGAAGGACAGAGAAAATTTTTTCCTTTCCAACAACCCTGTCTCCAAATAAAGGCATGTTCTGAGGTACTGGCAGTTAGGACTTCAACATAGGAATGTGGGCAGGGGGGCACAATTCAGCACGTGACACAAGCTAAGGGCCATGCGGCCTGAAGGCTAATAAGCCCGAACTCCACAGGAATGGGGAAGGAGAGAATCCCTGAGAGAGGAGACTCAGAGCTGCCTGGAGAACAGCTTAGTGTCTCCAGAGGAGGGTGGGTCAAACTTCAGCAGAGGCTGGGGCAGGAAAGGCCAGGCTCAGGGTTTCTCTGGCACCAAGAAGGAGTGCTCCTGGACGGGTTACAAGTTTTTCCTGACATTGCCTCAAGCCCTCCTTGCACAACCCTCTCATCAATGAAAGCCAATAAAGTTTATAAAAAAAAAAAAAAAAAGAAAGAAACAAACAAACAAACAAAACTAAAAAACCCTAAACAACAACAACAAAAAACCACGTACAAAAAAAGAGTAACTTTAGGTTGTCCGCGGAAAGCCTCAAAAAATGTCAACAAGTGCTGAGTCAGGAAATTCTCCCCTAATAGCTTTTGTTGGAAACGTTTAACATTTCAACTTTATCTCTTCTTTTCTTTCAGAAGTATTCAAAAGCAACAATACCATCATTCAGGACTTCTGGCTCCCTGAGGACTAGACCTGAGCCATGGCCAGCAAACACCCTTTAGAATCAGACCAGTGGACCAGGCAAACACTCTAAGGAACTGCTTTTCTTCAGCCCTTCTGAGCTGGGGGAAAGAAGGACCCCACGTCTGATACACCAGTGCCTGTTGCCATCTGGCCATCGAAGAGAGTGTCCCCTCTATAGGGACTGCTTAGCGTCCAGACGCACACCAAGACCTGAGGTATCATCTTTGGCAGTGGGCAGGAAATACCAAGGAACTTCCTTCATGGGCCCTTGGATGCCTCCCAGAGACTCATGGTCACCCTCACATCATAGGACAAGAAAGAGTTCAGGTAAGGAAGGAGCACAACCCTTGCTTATTTCAGCTTTCCTCACACCTCAGTCTCCATGTGTGCTATCTCTGCTTCCCTGTGCCAGTGGCCACACTATGACTGTTAGGTCCCTGAGCACCTCCATGATCTTCGCCATCATGTCTCGCCTAAGCAGGGTGGCTATCTTTTTCTGAACCAAACAAGCCAACAAGGGCAATAGCAGAAGTTGTGAGTAAAAGCCAGGAGAGACTATCCAGAGGGAATGGAAGTACGGCAATTTCATGTGGCCTAAGTGGGTTGCTGCCTTAATTAATATGTGCCCATCTTTCACACCATCTTTCTGGTCAAAGAAGAGGTGTTTTTTAGTGTAGAGCCTGGGTGGCTCAGTGGGTTAAAGCCCCTGCCTTCGGCTCAGGTCATGATCCCAGGGTCCTGGGATCGAGCCCCGCTTTGGGCTCTCTGCTCAGCAGGAAGCCTGCTTCCTCCTCTCTCTCTGTCTCTCTGCCTACTTCTCTGCCTACTTGTGATCTCTGTCTGTCAAATAAATAAATAAAGTCTTAAAAAAAAAGAAAAACAGCAAGGAAAATAGAGGCACATTGCCCTCCCACTACACTCATGCCCAAAGGCACCAGTCTACTCCCAAAAGTGGATTCATAGACTTCCAGAACGGCATCCAGTGGGCCTCACATGGAAAGTGCATCCTTCCAAACAACTTGGGTGGAATCAATGAGCCCACTGTTCTCAAGCGTGAGCTGAGGAATAGCATGTCCAGGACAAAAGAGGAGTCGGTACCAAAGGTAATCTTTTGTCACACAATCACCCTGCTAGAATACATAATGCATCATCGTACATTGATTAGTATATTAATTATCCAAATATTGTGAAATCGTTATCCCCATATATAAGATCTGAAGGAAGAAGCTGAGCCAGCCACCTTTGCCCTTTTCAGCACAAGCATTAAACATTGCTGAAGACACAGCAGCAAGGGCCACACTCACCCTCCAGACACATACCTGGGATCACAGCCCAGCAGTCCTTGAAGGAGCCACTCCAAGAAAGGCTGGGGAGACTGAGGCACAGGCATCACCCCTGCAAACTTGAGAATGCTCCCATTTCTCAGCCTGCGCCATGTTTTTACATTCGTTGCCCGGTAGAGGACGGGCACGGAAAGAAGTATGTGCTGGGCCTGTGCTCTCATGCATTTCCTCACGCCAGGAACAGGTACCATCATTCTTATCTTACAGATGACATTAAGAGAAGAGAAGTGACTCAAAGACTCAAAGACCAAATTATCAGGGTAATAACCCTTTTCCTTGCAAAAGGACGTTCAAGTCAGATTCAAGGCCAAGGCAAAGGGTAAGGAGTTTGGTGTTAAGAGATTGTGAGCACAGAATCTCTGGCATAGAACCAGCCCAGTGAACTCATTGGGATATGAAAGGAGACCAGTTTATCCTTAGCCCAACTCAAGCTCTCTTTAGATGCCCTCCGCACCCCCACACAGCATCCTGGGTTTACGCTAGAGCTTTCTGAGCTGCTCCTGCCTATAGAACAAGTTGCGCTGTGACACTTAAAAGCTTTTCGGGTACTAAAAAAAATCCTGTCTAAGTCAAAAGTTCTCTCTCCCTCTAGACTGAAGCTTTTTCCTTTCTGCAACTGAGGACTGACTCCCCTTGGATCAGAAATTACAAGGGACCTGAGAATGTCCTTCCGCTTTTTTAACCACATTATTTTCCTCCCCACTTCTGGGTCTTTGGGAGTCAGAGTAGAATGGGGGTGGGAGGGGCTACAAGGTGTTTAGGAGTTTTGCTTGGTGATACTCTCAGCAGTGATTTCTTGACCCTGAATGTTCTCCGTGCCACAGGCATTCAAATGTTATTTATGAGAACCCATACAGGAGACCTCCTCCCTACACACTTTTGGGTTACGACTAAAGAACACTCTGGCTGACCTTTGAGGAATACCCCAGCTCCTTCCTGGCTAGCTTCCCACTTCTGCCCCTTATGCTCACAGGAAGACCTCTGGCTCAGGGTCCCCTGAAGGCACAGGTGTATCCATATGGCCCCCAAAAAGCTCACAGATGCTTGCCATACAAACTGGCAGGGGAATGGGCTGCCCACAGCCATCTTGTCTCCTTACTGTGCTTGCTTGCTGTGCTAGGTTACTCCAGCACTTCAGAGTGCCCCACGCAAGCTTTAGGCTTTAGATTCACATCTCCCAGCCCTGCCAGACTTTCATGGGGAACTACAAACCTGTCGCAAGGTGCTGGGTGAACCTCTTCTTTTCCTGTAACTCAAAGCCAGATAGCCAGAGGGCAAGGGTCCATCTTCTCTTCCTGCAGGCGCCCTGATCTCCTTGAGGCAGGCTCACCACTAACCCTGCAGGGCCCAAGGCAGGAGTCCAGATGGAGGTCCACATGCAGATACCCAAATAGTTAAGAGTTAGAAATCTAGCTAACAATACTGTGAAATAAAGTGACTTCTAGCCTCCTACCTTGACAAATACACCTTCCCCATGGCCTGCAAGATCAGTTTGAATTTAGAATTCTCAGTCCCCTTGGAATTTAAATCTGTGAGACGTGTTCCTGCCATCCTCAGACCCTGGACCCCAGCAGGCCCTGGAAGGCGTTCTAGGAGAAGTGGATACCTGGAATGTGGTGGAGAGGGGCTTCAGGAGGACATGTCCCCTAATGCCACAGCTTGCCTGCTCCATGGGGAGGATGCTGGAGGAATTCCTGAATACTTTCTCTAAAACATAGAGGTCAGAATGGGGACTGCACAATAGGGTGGCTCCAATGAGTATTTTCTCAGCCTTCCCTCACCAGACTAGAGGGCATGCCATGGGAAGGGGCAGGCAAAGACAGCAGTCCTATCCCCCAAAGGCCTTCAGCGACCTCCTCGAGGACTCCCCTTTCTATGGACATGCTCTTAGAGACTGCTCGAGATGGTGCAGGAGAAGGGCAAAAGGCCCATCTGGCCACCTCTGAGGGAAGTGGTGGGAGATACTCTGCAGTAACTTGAGTGCTCCCACCAGGTGATGGAGACCAGTCTTTGCCTCTTATCCTCAGTTTTGAGGCTTTAGCTACAGTCCTGAGACAGCCAGCCAGCCCCATCAGGTTACAGAATAGACAGGCACATAGTACTAATGTGACATGGATTTTCAGCTAAGCAGGAGTGTTTCACACGCCTACAGTTTAACACCGTGTGAGGTGGGGAAAGAAAAAGCATGGTTCACAGATGGGCAGCTTGAAAACCAGACTCTATTCTGTGACAGAAATAGATTTATGGAAATGTGTCTGCAGTGAGGAAGGAGACACCAAGTCCCTGCTGAAGGAAACTCCACAAGGACTTTGGGAGAGAAATGTGCTGTTTCCTTCAACTGAGAGCAACTGGTGGTGTGCCGAGCCCTCCAGTTGGGAGATCACTACCCTGACATCACAACACTTCTTAGAACTACCGTCCCCACCACGGAGTGTCCTCACTTCTTAGTGCCATCACTTCCGTCCAGAACCCAGGCTCCCTGGCCTCTTCTTCCCACAGCTGGGATCACCTGGCCCACTGAGATCCATAGACTCAACCCCGCTCTAGTCTCTGGTCAAGAAGGAGTTAAGGACGTTAGCCTAGAACCTCGGAACACAGGAGGGCACAGAGAAAATAGAACTTGTCAGGAACTGGAGCACCTAGATTTCAGTTGTGATCTGGCTACTTATTATTATAACGTTTTAGATGTCAGTGAATTTTTTCGAGGCTTCATCTGGAAATGGGGGCTGTGAAGAATATCTGCTTGCCCACTTCAGTGGAAGTTGGTAGATCCAGTAGTGTCATTTGGAAAGTATAAGGTCTGAGTTATTAGTGGTACGAGATAAGGCTTTGGGTAGGAGTGTGGTGGTCTTTATCTCTTAGAACAATGGCTCTGCCTTAACTAGAAGACCAAATAATGACAAGAATCTTGTGGGATTCATACAGAAGGAGAAATCTGTAATCCTACTGAGGGCCTACTACTACCACTGCTCCTACTCCAAGTGGCCCCTCCCAGCTCAGCCATGTTCCTGATGATTGCCACACTAACCACAACAGACACAATGTCGTCCTAACCTACACCTGGCAAACACCCCGAGAGAGCCCGCTGCCATTCCCCTCATGCCTGCAACATCCATTCCAGTCTAAACGGAGTCGAGCTCTGTGAGAGGCCTCTGAATGGACACTGATGTCATTCCTCCCTCCCGGGGGGAAAGCCCTTTTGGCTGTTCCTTACTGAGCGCACCAGCCTTGTGCTGGCCTTGGCTCTCTTACCCTGGGCCAGCATGGAACTATTTGTTTTACCCGTATCTGTCACTCTGTTTCTGACACCCAGTGTGGATCTCACCAAAGCAGCCGGGCTAACCTCTAGATGGCTCAATACAATGATCTTTAAGCAGGTTACTCCAGGACATGGCGAAGAAAGGACTTTCCTGTGTAATTCACTAAAAGTATGAACTCTGGGCATCCCTTCACCTTCCGAGCTCCCGAGACACTGAGATAAAAGAATCTGCTGGGCTTGCTGCACAGGCTTATCCTCAGGTTCAAATAAGGTCTATGTGAAAATGAGTGGAAGAAGACATGTAATAGTAATTCTTGTATTACTATTACATGTGTAATAGTACACATGTGTAACATGTCATAGTAATTCTTGTGACAGCTGTCCTCACATTGCTTCTATATTCTCTTCCCCAGCCTACAGAGACTGTGGACTTTCAGCCCTTCTCCTCTCAGCCATCCCACTCAGAGCCCAAGAGCTCATCGACTCCTCATTCTACTGGGCATCCCTGCAGTGAGACAGTTCCCGTGGACACCAAGCTGACACCACCCTCACAGGTAGGATGTCCGCTATCTCAGCCTCTTTGCAGCACCCTACCAATGCCAAATGAGAGTGGGGTGATCTCAGGGCTGGGCCCTGGTGACTGGTCCCACAGGCACAGTCATACTCCAGCTGCCCTAATTGTGAGCAGTCAGGCCCATGGCAGGGCCTCCCCACAACTAGGCAGAGTGCCTCCTCCACCTGTGTCCACTCCCGTTCTGCTTCCTGGGGGGAAGATGGCAAACCAGTCCACCAGGACAGGCCAAGCCGCCAAGATAGCAGCTACTGTATATAGAGGAAGGAGCAGAGCCTAGGCAGGGCCGTTGTTCCCCTCCCATAAGGCTCTAATGGGCCATGCTGAGGGTAAACTCCCAAGGACAATGCCGTTTCTGCCTGTGTGGACAACCCTTGGCAGGAAGGAAACCTTTGGAAGGTTCCAACTCAATGCTTCTGGAGTCTGGGCTTTTTTCCTTATCCTCATCTTTCCCACACAAGAAAAGGGGATGCTGGGCCAGCTCTGAAAATCTGGTCTGATTTTGGTATAAAGGGGTTTCTTCCCAACTGCCGGAGTGCCAGTGGTGCTGGAGAGGCTGAGGAAAAAAGGATGGAACTGGTTATCATTTGAGAAAACCCAGAGGGCAGTGACAATCAAGATTAAACTGGGCAGCTGTGCTGGCAGAGATGGGGGGTGCAGGAGGGGGGCTGACTTGCAGGCCACCGCGATCCAGAGTTTTAAAACTTTTACAGACATTTGTCTTTACTCCTCATAATAGTTGCGGGGAGAGAAAGAGTGAGAGTTTAATATGTCTATCCTTGCCAATCTTTATTTCCTCCTGACAAACCACCCCCACGGCTGCCCACCGTGCCTAGAAGAGCCCCCGGGGGTCAACTGGGGCCAAGCGGTGGTTCATGGAAAGCAGCTGGAGCCCTTGCCCCAGCTGACGCTCATTTCACGCAAAGAACCTTGGGAGGTGTTTAAACGGGAGCCAAGAGGCTGACTCTAGAGCTGACGGTAGGCGTGGTGAGAGTGCGCTGGGGTGGAAGGAGCAGCGAGAGGTCCAAAACCAGAGAATCAGGCCTGGAAGAGCAGCGAAGGAAAGGGCCAAAGAACGTAAGCAGAGAGAAAGTGCAGAGCCTGCCCTCAGAGTAAAGACTGAGTAGAGGAGGGAAAGGAGGAAGATCAAGGGATGAGGAAAGAAAGAGCTAGGACACGAGGAAGAGAAAAAATAAGAGAAAGGCTGTGGAGGAGAGGAATTAAAAAGAAATATGTGATGGAACACTTCCTTAGGTGGCTTGGTCCTTAAGTATCTGCTTTAAGTTCAGGTCATGGTCCCAGAGTCCTGGGATTGAGCCCCGTATGGGGTCCCTGCTCCCTGGGAAGCCTGCTTCTCCCTCTCCGACTCCCCCTGCTTGTGTTCCTGCTCTTTTTCTGTCAAATAAGTGAAATCTTAAAAAAATAAAAATAAAAAATAAGAGAAACAGGTGAGGAAGGGAGAAAACCCCAAATGATAAATGAATGAGTCCTGTAAAAGGCTTCGTTGTGCAAATTAAAACTAAAAATCTCTGTCCAAAACATGGAATCACATGTTGACTGAGTTCCTAATGCAACCTCCCAAAACAGGGAAGATCTGCACCACCCTGAAAATGAGCTCTGCCTTCAACTGTGCCCCTAGAGGCCTCATGTGTCACCAGAACCCTAGGGTCCTCCTCCCTGTCTGCGTTAGAATTTCCAGGGAAACTTGTTAAAAGCACCCAGGCCTGGGCTCCTGCTTGGAGCACTGAATCCAACTCTGGGGAAGGGCTCCCCTGGCAGGACTTAGCACTCCCAGGTGATTCCAGTGCACCATCAGTTTCAAATCACGAATTAAACTTGGGACATTGAGCTCTAGGAAGGTAAAGCTGGCTTTCTGGCCTTCCCAGATAATCTTGTTCTAGGGGAAAATGCGCTGAGATCTTAACTCCAGATGTCAGGCACACAGCAGCCCCCTCAGCTTGTGTCTTACCCACCCACACACTACAAAGCTTAGTCAGTGAGGATGGGGAACAAAGCGGCCTGCAGAGCTTCCCCGCCCTGCTCCGCACCCCCACTCCGCCTGGGACTCATTTGTAGGCCATTCAGTCCCATGGGGGAGGACATTTCATAACTTGTTTACAGCTTAGGGGGTTTTATTCGAGTTGGGTTCAAGCTGACCAGAAAGGGGAAAGGAAACGTGTCAACAATAGCATGGAAGGAGCTCTATAAGAAACTGCAGAGTCTTCAAGTTAATAAATAAAGAAGACACATGCCTAGAAACGGAGTTGAAATGTGGCTTAACAGTTCCATACTCGGAAACTTGCTGAGCCAAAATGTCAGAGAAGCTTGTTCTCAAAACTTCGTTAACGTGTGTCAGAGCCGCCAGACAGAACGAGATCATCTCAGTCAAACAAATACCGTCATTTCTCCTGGGGAAACAGAAAGGAGTCCCAGTGTGTACGCTAAGTTCTACAACCTGGGGGTATCCCCAAGGGATTTCTCGGGAACCTTCTGTGGCCCTCACTCCCCACTTGTGGGCCCACCACTGCAGGGGTCAGTCCCAGTCCCACTTCCTACGGATCCCTCAAACATAGGCGCCTAGGAAGTAGGATGCGGCTTGTGAAAAACACCCGGGGAAACAGTTGGCAGCAACACAAAGCTTCGTGAAATCCTTAAAGCCAACAAGACAGAACAGAACAGACCAGAGGGTACAGCCAAAAACCTGTTGTTTCTTCACCTCTTCCAGCATCACACACTAGCAAGTCAATCAAATCATTGAATTACATAAGCAACAGCCAAGGGAGGACTTGCTACAAGGAGCCAGTGTCGGGGGGCAAAGTGGGTCTCTTGAATTCCCTTCCAACAAGACTCCCAGTCTATAAATGGGCTATGGGTTCAGTGGCTGGGCTGATGAGCCACTGGGACTGCACAAAAGAGACTCCAGCGTCCTCGGAGAGGTTTTTTTTTCCCCCCACTGAGACTGCCTGGTCGTTAAGAAGCAACTGGTGTGAGAGATGATATGGAGGCCTATGCCTGGGTCTCCTTCCCTCTTACTCTATTAGGAGTAAATGTTGATACCTAAATTCCATGAATTCCTTTGTGAGCCAGGCTCTGCCGTTACCAGGATTGAGACTTCCATAAGGTACCCCAGAATGGGGGTCGATAGAGGGACATGGAGCAAGGAAGGTGATACTCAGCCAGGGTACAATCGGGACAAGCTCAGGATACAGGGTAGCTCCAGGGATCTGGTCATCTTGTCCTCACAGGACAGGCTGCTGTTCCCATCACAGGCACTCCACCAAACCCTCTTCCCCTCCTATAGCTTCTGTGGTGACCTCAGCCATGAATTTCATGCTTTGCATCTACTCATGGCTTCTGTTCCTTGGGGCTTCTGCTTACTTGTCCCTTCTCTGTGCCCTTTGGTTTCTGTACAACTCTAGAATCTTGCATTCAAGGAGTCCCTCTAAGACGGAGGGGCCGATGAAGTCAGTTAATGACTACACTGCATGGAGGTTTCTTACTGTGCAGAATTCTCCCTGTGGCCTCTTGCTGGCTGCCTTTGGGTCCTGCACCAACAACTGGTCCATACTGCTGAAGTCAGGGTAGAAGAGGGCTTTGTGCAAAGCCTAACAACTTATCTAAGCGTGAATTCCTGTACCTTTGTCAGAAGGGGGCTCTGGGTAGGCAAGAATCCCTTGGCCAGGATAATCTCTGCCTACTCTGCTACTCAACATATTTTTCCTAAAAGTATGCTGTGAACCTGCACAACACAGTAAAGCTAGCATGTGCAAAACATACACAGAAAAGTAATGCGTAACAATAAGGGAAAGAAGTCCAGTAACTTCCTAGTACCAGTACCAATGATTCACGATTCACATACTACATATGGTTGAAAATCACTGTGGTGAGGCTGAATCAGGTGCAAAGGAAGGAAAAATAGGTTCTTAGAGTCACAGCTAACAGTTACCAGGTGTGGGCTCTGGGTCAGGTTCTGTGTTAAGCGCTCTGCTACAACTCACAACTATCCTCATGTGAGCTCCTGCCATCATGGTGAGGCAGTGTCACACCTGCTTGCCTACTGACTCCATAGCACTCCCAATCCCTTCTCCTTTAACCACTACCACAGAAGCTGAAGAAGACTTTGCCAGCTTCCCTCACAGATGAGCTTTGGGGCCCTGTTCTGGCCAATGAAATGTAAGGAGAAATCATTTGGGAAATTTTGGGAAAGTTTTTTCAGAGCAGTCCTGAAACATGGAATTTTCCTCAATGAATACCGTTTTTTCTCCTAAATCCTACCACCACCCCCCACTTGCACCCCTAGCCCCCACCCCTGCTTCCTATTATGAATGAAAATGTTGTCTGGAGAGACCTCCGCTGTCTTGCAGGGGCAATAAATATGAAGGGAAAATTAAGGATGGTGAAGTTGTCAGAAAAAGCCAGGGGCCCTAAGAAGTCTTTGTCCCTAAAAAAAAAAAAAAAAGAAGTCTTTGTCCCTGTATCTATACCAGCTGCATATCCAAACTGATCAAAGAGATTATTACTAGTCCCATCTTGCAGATATGAAAAGTGAGGCACAAAGTAAATAAATAACACTCTAAGATCTTATCTGCAAAAGGGTTTAGTCAGGATTCAAAACCAAGCCTGCTGATTCCAGATTCCTAGTCATTAAGACAGGACTCTCCAGCCAGAAGAAATCTTAAAATTGAAAAGACCATGTTTGGAAGAACCCTTAAGGACTCTACTGTTCAACTCCTTTGAATTTTTTAAAGATTTATTTGAGCAAGGGGAGGGCAGAAGGAGACAGAAAGAGTCTTAAGCAGACTCTGCTGGGCATGGAGCCTGACATGAGGCTCCATCTCACGACCCTAGGATCATGTCCTGAGCCAAAACCAAGAATCGGTTGTTTAATCAACTGCACCATCCAGGAGACACCCTTCCCCCTTTAATTAAAAAAGCCCACAGTGGTTAAATGTTGGGTCCAGGTCCTGTTGGCTTCCCCCTTCCTGCAGTATTAGGACTGAATCTTGACTCCCCATACAGTGTTCTTCACCTTAACTTAGGCTTCACAGTGGCCCGTGCTTATACTGAGAAAAACCATAGACTACACAGCCTGTATGGAACCCTGGTGATTTCTACGTTGCACTAGCTAAGGATTTATCATCCTGATTCCTTGTAGACCTTTGACACTGCAGAAACCAGGACAGCAGTAAAAAGGATAGTATTCTATGTCAGAACACTATCCTGTTGACCACATTACACTTCACTGTATTTAGACTATATTAATCCAAGATATTTTATACCAGAAAATGTTACCTGAGAAGGACCATTATTAGTGGCTTTTGCAATATTCACTCCGGAAGCCTGTGGCACAATCCCTTAGGGAGAACAGTATTGCCTGGAAAAGCAATGACAGACCCCCTTCCTGAGGCAATTTCTATTATTAAGCTGCTCAAAAAACAAAAAAAAAAAAAAAAAAAAAAAAAAAAAAAAACAGAACTCTCCAATTTGCTCAGGATCTCAAGAAAATGGAGAGTTTTGTTTACACGTAAATTTGCCATTTTTCCAAAGGCTGTTGGGCATGCTAGAGACTTGGGTTTTGAAAAACAATTCTGAGAATCATTTTATTCTGCACTCTGGCTTCTTTTCAAACATCTCTTAACTTTCCCAAAAAACTGCTGCCGTCCTGTGATTGATGCATTTCTGGAGATTCGGCTGAACTTGTCTGTTCACATTATCCAGCTGTTCAGTGCCTGTGGTTTTCACTAATGGCCGTTACATTTGATCATTCCCTCCTTGCCCCTAAACTTTCTGGCAGTGCTCAAGAAAAATGTAAAATGCAACTGGTACTGAGAGCCTTGCAAACTTAGCAAAGTTTAGGATAAGAAAATGTCTTTGTTTGAAATAATATGGAAAGGTAGGAAATCAGAAGAACCATATGTTCATTCCAATATTCAGTGAGCACTCACAGTGCGTTGAGGTCTGTGCTTAAAACTCTGATGCATTATCTCGTTTCACAATGCCTCAGATGTATGAGTTAAGCACTAATCTCATTTTATGGATCAGGAAACTAAGGCTTAACTAGGGTAACCTATAATCTAAAAAAGCAGGTAGTACATATATGCACACATAAACTCCAACACAATGCAGGATTATAGTAATTTGATGATCCAGATGTGTGGGCTCAGATAGAGAAAAGATTGCATTTTAATGAGGGTCCAGAAGAGGTCTAGAAGATATATAAAATTGTGGCTAAAAACAGTGGGGAAAACCAAGAAGCAATGATATAGGAGGTCAGAGCAGAAGAATACAGAACGCATTTAGAAATGGTGAGCCATCCAGTTTAATAAGCATAAAAGGCACAGGAGTAAAGGTGTTGGGGTCAGTCAGATTGAGCACAGGTCATGGAGGACCTAGAATGTCAAGCTACATCTGGAAATCATGACCATTACAAAGAGGAGCCACTTTGCCGCTTGGGAAGCCAAGAAGTTCCCAGTCTGACCTCAACTAAAGTGTGCTTAACAGTAATTTGAAGGCTGGGAAAGGGGAGAGCCTGGTGGCTGGGAGCCCAATAACCACTGAACACTATGGCAAATAGTGAAGATCCAAACCATGCATGGTAGGGGTGGTACAATGACCACACAGGCCAGAAAAATGGCCGTTGCTAGGTGGGGGAAGGAGGTATCTGGAACAGTTGTGCTGTGGAGTGCCGCCAACACACTCAGGTAGCTGCAGTGTCCAGGAGGCAATAGAGCAAAAAAAAATTGCAATGTGAAGAATTTCCAGGTTAAGAACATCGCTGGCTAGCAGTTCCTGCCTCAACCTCTCCTAGCTTCACACTAAACAGACCTAGGACTGTTAAAGGATCAAACTGAAAAAGAGCCCCAAAATGAAAAATGAATTGCCGAATGTGGAAAGAATCTCCCGGACTCCAGTGTGGCTGAGGGTAGATGAGAACAAGGGGTGGCCAGACTGGTTGTCCCCCGTCAAGCGGTGAAGCTTCACACAGCCTAGCAAGTGAGGTGGGCCCCACTCCTTCACCCCACCCCCGTCTGCCCTTTCTCACAGGCCCAGGCGCATGCCAAAAGGACAAGTGGGTGACTGTCTCCCTCCTGTGCGAGTGACTCTTTCTAAGGTGCACAAGTGAAAAACCAATCATCTCTTCCCCATTGCGTTCTCTTCCCCTAATTCAGTCCTGCCTAAATTTTGATCCCATCTGTGGACTGGAAATCATGCTCAGGGAGTTGACAGGTCGGTCCTCCTTTGCCTTCTGGGGGTGGAGATCTGTCTTGGAAGTTCGATTTCACCCAGTCTTCTTTCTGGCTCATGGGACAGCACTGCAGGCTGAAGCTGTACATTTCACAAAGCCCATTGGTTTCAGGGTGTCAGAGAAACTGAGCAGCACAGTGAGAAGATCCCAGTTCTGTACAGCAGAGCCACAAAATTGGTTGGCAAATCCCTAAATCCAGAAGGAACTTGCCTAATCTAAGGACTAGTAAAGTATAACCTCAACAGGAGGTCTAGGAAAAAAGAGCCAAAGCTCAAGGGAAAGAGAACAGTACACTAAAGATGCAGAAGAGGAACATGACTTTGACAATGACTCACTAACAACAAAGGAAATTATGAAATGCTTTACATCTCCAATAGGATCTGAGAATGCCTGGCCTCCTAGAAACAGGAGCAGAAAGCCCAACAGCTCAACTGCAAGAGCATGAGGAGATGAAAAGGCAACTGGAAGGGACATAGAGAGGCCACAGACCCAGAAGCAGGGAGCCAGGAGAGCTGGAGGGTGCGATTCAAATGGGACACCTGAAGTCCTCACCAAAGATGGTGAACTAGACACAAATCAATAATGTGTATAATGAATTTGGAAAGCTCTCCCAGAAAACAGGAAAGGTAGGGATGAAAGGGGGAGGCAAAAAAAAAAAAAAAAAAAAAAAGTGTTCATACTTTGAGACCAAAAAAAGACAAAAAAGGGGGATGTGCAGAGGAGGAAGATAAATCTCATGCACAAATAAGAGTCCCCTCCTCTTTCCTCCCCTCTCCCCCCCCCCCTCCCCCCCCCCCCTCCCCCCTCCCCTCTCCCCTCTCCCCTCCCCTCTCCCCTCCCCTCTCCTCTCCTCTCTCCTCTCCCCTCCCACCCAACATGGCCACATGGAAGCTGGAAGTGCAGGTATAACATGAAGGCTGTGAATGCAGACCTCTCCTATAGACAATCTGCTCCGTTTCTCCGTGTCTCGGGGTTGTTGTGTCTACAGTGGGGTTTGAAAACCATAACGCAGAGTTTTTAGGAGTTGTAAAGGAGATTCCGCCTGTCCTGCACCCGGCCTCAATACTGGGACCTAGTAAATGCTTAGGACAGTCAGTTGTCACTTATTCTCCCTCTATAAATCTTCCCTACGAATTGGTAAGCAAAGTTAAGTAAATAAATGACTGCAAGTCTGAAGAGTGAATCCATGAAAGAACTACAATTTTAGTATATGTGCTGCTGAAACGAGCACCAAGAAAGAACTACAAATGCCATCTAAGCATGCAAAAAAATCTCCACCTTATTAAGAATCCAACCCAAATTAAAGGAAAACCTTCTCTAATCATACATTAGCTGCTATTCTTTTTTTTAAATTTTTTATAAACATATAATGTATTTTTATCCCCACAGGTACAGGTCTGTGAATCGCCAGGTTTACACACTTCACAGCACTCACCATAGCACATACCCTCCCCAATGTCCATAATCCCACCCCCTTCTCCCAAGCCACTCCCCCCAGCAACCCTCAGTTTGTTTTGTGAGATTAAGAGTCACTTATGGTTTGTCTCCCTCCCAATCCCATCTTGTTTCATTTATTCTTCTCCTACCCCCTTAACCCCCCATGTTGCATCTCCACTTCCTCATATCAGGGAGATCATATGATAGTTGTCTTTCTCTGATTGACTTATTTTGCTAAGCATGATACCCTCTAGTTCCATCCCCATCGTTGCAAATGGCAAGATTTCATTTCTTTTGATGGCTGCATAGTATTCCATTGTGTATATATACCACATCTTCTTTATCCATTCATCTGTTGATGGATATCTAGGTTCTTTCCATAGATTGGCTATTGTAGACATTGCTGCTATAAACATTCAGGTGTACGTGCCCCTTCAGATCACTACGTTTGTATCTTTAGGGTAAATACCCAGTGGTGCAATTGCTGGGTCATAGGGTAGTTCTATTTTCAACATTTTGAGGAACCTCCATGCTGTTTTCCAGAGTGGTTGCACCAGCTTGCATTCTTGCCAAGCTGCTATTCTTTCTTTAATGATCCAGCACTGCATTAATAAAAAATGGGCCAAAGCTCTCCCCACCTTTCTGGAAGCATTCTACATTGGTTCAACTTTACAGCTGATATTTACAGATCAAAAAGATGAAAAGGGTTTATATTCTTGGTATGGACTCAATTGCGTGTCCCCCACCAAGGTGCACATGTTGAAGCCCTAACCACCCTCCCCCATCCCCCATCACCACCCAAGTGTGGCTATATTTGGAGAGCTGTATTTGGAAGAGGTGACAAAGGTTTAATGAGGGTAGAAGGGTGGGGTCCTAATCCAATATAAAAAAAAAGATGTCATGTGAGGACACCTCAAATACCACCATCTACAAGCCAAAAAGAGCACTCCCACCAGAAACTGATTCAATCAGCACTTTGATCTGGGATTTCCTGCCTCCAGAAGTGTGAGAAAATACAACTCTGTTGTTGAAGCCCCCCAATCCAAGGTATCTTATGGCAGCCCTACTAAGACTCCTTTAAGCAGAATTTCTATTTATAGGAGTCTATTGTAAGGAAATCAGTGAGGTAGACAACTTGTAGTTGCATCCTACAGCTTTTATGGAGTAGTTGAAACAACCTAACAACTAAAGAATCCTTTTAAAAAAATGCAAAATGCATATTTTGCAAATATTACTTGACTTTCAGCCTATGTAAAGATGTAGGAAAATGATTCTCCTAGACCTATAAAGACAGAGCAAATAATAACCATATGCTCCTCCTTTTGTCAAATTATTTTTCAAGCATATACTCACAGAAAAACCAGTGAGAGGATATACACCAAAAATATTGTTATTCTTTCTAAAGGTAAGATTACAAGTAGGTATTTTTTTTTTTAGTTTTCTATATCTGCAATAATCATCCTATATTTTTGCAATCATAAAAGAATTAAATTATTTAAACAAAGTATGTGAACCCTACTTCTGATACTAGCTTAGAATAGGCTTTAAAGAAAGCCTTGTTTCTTCATGCTGTGCTTGTTTTAGCCATTCTCCTGCGTATAATAATAAATCCACCTGCAGAAAGTAATAAAAATTATAAAGAAATTGTCACTATAGGATGCTGGCATTGTTGCTTTATTAATAGCTCCTGAATTTTCTTTTACCCACCAGCCCCCAACAAATGTGTGGTTTCTATCCAGGGGTTCTGTGATAGAACCTAACAAAATTCTTGCTTTTGTCTTTAAGATGCATCAGTACAAAATCATGCCAGGCTCTTTGGAATTTTAAACGTTGAAAAAAAGTAAGCATATTTAAAAAAATATACCCCCCCAAAAAAATATTAAAAAATAAAAAATACACCCAACATGAAAAATTGTGAAAGAAAGAAACTTGCTCTGTGTTGTTGAACGACAGTCAAACGGTGCAGGCTAGGAGAAGGAAGATTTTCAAGTAGAACAAAGAATTCCTTGGAAATCAGAGATTCTGTGCAAAGTAGTGAGTCCTCCAACAATAGCAATGTGAACAGCAAACTTTTCTCTCAAGACCACCTTCCTGGAAAAAGCAAACAGCAAAAAAAGTAATTTCTACATCAAACTTGAACCAAACTGAAAGCTGGACTGGATGACATTTCGGGCAAAATAACCACTTATGGTCCAAACTGAGCACGTTTGAGAGAAAAGAGGCAATCCTAATAATTGCTCTTGGACAATGGGCATCCTAGTTTCATGCAGGGTCACCCTGCTCTTGGGTTTTTTCTACCTCTTAAGCACTAACTGAAATTCTACATTCATAAACTTCAAGTCTTTAATCCATGTTTCAAGAGCTAAACTCTTCCAGTGTCTCCATTTTAATGGCTTAATGACTTAATGTAATGGTCAGACATCCTGGTGTGTAACAACCTTTCTCTGAAGGGCTGGGGGTGGTGATGGGAGGTAGAAAGGCTAAATTTCCCCAATAATTGGCCCTGACAGAAAAAAAAGAAATAAGCAGAGTTAATTGGAAGCCTACAAGGCACACGGCACTGGCAACCCCAGAATTATTTTGAGCTGCAGTTAGCATACTTAGATGATTACTACTTGGATATTTCAGTGTTTCTTAAGCACATAGCTGGAATGTGTGGCTCTGATTTGTTTTCCAGCTGGAAATGTTACAGACACAGGAAAACTTGCTCTTTGGTGTCTTGTTGTATCCTGCCTCTCTTTGGCGGGAGCTCTGGTCTGACAGTCCTGTACATCACTTCCGCTGTGCTCTGGGCTCAAAAAAGTTAACTGAGAATGAGCCCCAGCAGCACCCATGGAATCTCCCAGACAACCGACCAGTCTGCTCACAGGCTAATTTCATGTGGTTTGTGGTCTCAAGACTACAGGTCTTCAGCTAGAGAGGTGCAAGAGAGAAGAGGCAGAAGGCAGGCTTTCGTAGAACCCCATTGATGTCGTGTGATTTTAAGGGTTCCTGCCTCTTCTGAATATCCTGTGGGCTTACCAAAAGTACCATTGGATTAAGTAATCATATTCTATAATTTCCCCCATGGGAATGCAGAAGTGTTGTATTCTAGAAGTAAGACAGGAATCTGAGTTATCAATAACGTTTACATTTCTACCATCAGACCATAAATTCTCCCAGGGCAGAAGTCCTTTTAATCTTCTTATGTGTCTCCAGGGCTTGGCAAAGACTAAGTGCTCTATCCATGTTAGGGGGGAATGGTGATGGGGTTGTGATGATAGTAATAATGATAATGGCTCTTTTTTTAAGGGAGGTTATTGTTTGTCATTAACAGAAAGGGAAGGGCTTCCAAGAGAAGGAGTCAGGTGAATTTTGCAAGGGGGAGTAAGTCCAGTAAAAACCCAGAGATGCTATCCAAGGCAGACTAAGCTGGGGCTACACAGCAATACTAGTGAGCAGGTGGGAGGCCTTGTGCCCACAGTGGGGAGGAGGAGAATCTAGAGCATGGAGAAGGCTCTGAAGTGGAGATAGAACAGAGCTGAAGACAAGTCCTACCTGTCTGCCAGTTCTGCCTGGAGCTTGGGAAATACACAGAAGGAACAAAGGTGATCCTCTACCTTAGCGGAGAACCAGGTCACCTTTCTAGAAACCGAGAAGAGCTCTTTCCAGAAAGGTGTGTATGTCAATTAACCAGCTCTAATTGCAAGAAAAGAATATATGTCCTTACTAAGCTCTGGCAATTGGTGTTCTTATTAAGCTCTGGCAATTGGAAAGCAGGGAAGAATGAAATGTACAAGTAGCCTAAAAACTAATGATGGTTTCTATCTTTGCACCTTTAAGAAAGCCAGCACATCGTCTGAGTAGTTGTAGCATCAAGCCAGCCACAATCTCCTCACCAGTCAGAAGCAGAGAAGCCACCCTGTTTTTACCCATGAGCAAAACTGAGCTCTTCCATAGTCACCCATGACCAGTTAAACCAGCCTCCTCTGAAACTTTCAAATTGTCAGAAGTAAGAAAGTGACACCAAAAGTTGCTGAATAAAGCCAAACGATCAGTGGAGGAGCAATGTCAATCCCCGAACTCCCCCGCGAGAGCTGAGCTGGGGAGCAGCAGCATCTAGAGCTGAGTGTCAGGGCAGGTGCACGAGGCAAAGCCAAACACCCCCTTCCCAGGTTTCTGGGAGAACCGCTTCTTGCACCTCCAAGTAGCCAGATAGCTCCGGAACCTGAGTGCCACTGACAGACTAGTATAAAGCTCCAGAAATAACTCATGTACAGGCTCCTTTTTAGCAAAGGCTGTGGATAACCCAGAAACCCCAAAAGACAAGGTGAGAATAGCCTGTCACGACATGCTGTTGCAAATAGAGGCTGTTCTGATGAACTGAGGAATGAGCTCCACATGAGTGTCTCCCTAGGAAAGCTCTGTGTACCTCCTACATTGACCACAGTTGGAATTGTCTTTGTGAACAATACCAACAGGAAATAGAAAGGGCACTATAGTGGGAGTCTGGAGATTTTGGCTCTACCACACACTTTGCCACCAACTGGCCTTATGACTCTGATTACTTTTCTCTTAATTGACATGCCCACATCAATCAACTAGTCACACCTTCCTTTGCATTCCAATTAAGTCTGGCACAAAGGAGGAGTCAAGTATTGAATGAGATAACCCCTATGAAAATTATGTAGCCAAAGACAGTAGAATTCAGATGGAAGTCATTCATTGAAGGCAGTTTTATAGGATAAAAAGTAAATAATGGTGTCCTATGCTCCAAGAGGCAAAACAAAATCCTTTCTCATGTTTCTAGACAAAACAACTTCAAATTGTTTCTTTTAAACAATGCCTACTACCATGAAGAGAGTTTGCCAACTTGTCTTAAAAAACAACCCTATTTACCTTATTACCTGAAACTTGGGCAGTAAGGCTGGAACTGATGAGTCCCTTGACTCTGGGGTTCCCATCCCTACCTTCTGTCCCCAGTGTTGCAAACAGAAGCGAGTAAGCATAACTGCTGGCAGTAAATGGACAAAAGTGCCAAATTCTGATAGGCAGCTACCATCCTCTCACCACCATTCCCTCCCCAAGCCCAGAATCTGACATTTCTGTCACTTGCATTTTGAAGCAGTATGAAGACATCAAACACAACTTTTTAATGAAGTACTGTCTGTCTTCCTATGATCTACAACATTTTTACTCATTTCTCATCCTTTTCCAGAATTGGGTGGTAAGGAAAAAACTTATAAACATTCATGCCTCGATGAGTGTATGCGGTGAGGGGGTGGGGGAGCAGTTCCACAAAGGTCTGTAGGCAGCACACATTTAAGCACAACCAGAGTGGGGATACAAAGTTGTAGGCATTAGAAGAACTTGAATGCATGAGTTCTGCCTCTACAAAGACCAGCTGCTCCAAGCCATCCATTTGGTTGGCATAACTTGGCACTGAGTGCCTGGCACAAACATTTTAGCTCTAAAAGTTTCCCTTGGTGACATCTTTAGGCTTTGTTACCCATTTAAAAGATCAGGAATCCAATCTCATAAAACAGAACTCTGCAAATTTGAAGCTAACCAATATCATTTTTTAAAAGCTCTCAGGAAAATAAAATGGATTAGGCAGGAAAATTTTGTAAATGGAAAAAATTGCATATACAGAGTCTGAAGCAATCCAGGACATTTTAAACCAGAAAGCAGATGGAATAAGAGCAATATAAATTAGTGTAATTGTATTTTGCCAAATGCAAACAACTCTAACTCCAAACAGAACTTTTTCTCCCCAACTTGTTGATTGCATATGTATTTGTTTTTAATTACCACTGGGTAGAATTTGGTGAGATGTTTAGAGACAGAGTCATGGAATCTAAAGATCTAGGGGACACCAAGTCTGGCCAAATAACCCATGGAATATCAAACTAAAAATTAAATACAAAGTATTTACATTGGAAATGATACACATGCATATGTTCTATAAGTCAATTAACAAAAACTATGCATGTGGAAGTTTTTAGGAAATGCCCTACAAAGAGCAGGTACATTAACCCTAAAGAGAAGGGAAAAACTTCATGAGCAGTGCTTCCTGGCCTTGGCTCTTTCAACATGACTTCTGTCTTGTCTCTAGGACACCTTGGCAGCTTCCCAATGGAAGAGTCTTAACCTCTGGGTGTCAAGTCAGAGCTGGTCTGAATCCTGATTAGGTCCACTCTAGCCCTTCAAGCCAAGCTCAGGAAGATTGGTCAAAATTACCCTGACTGGAGTAAATCAACTCAGCTATAGTACAGCAAACTAACCAGGTAATTAACTTATGAAGGAATGAGGAAGGGATTGACAGATTTTTCAATGCAATGCAAAGACTCTGATTACTTCTCAATGAATATGTCCCTTCTCTAGTTTCCTGCCAAGGTGCCCGGGGCCTGGAGCCATTTCCTTGAGCATGGATAGGATTTGACCAGCAGCTATCCTCAACGAGGGTAGCCTCAGGGTAATAGTGCTACAGTAAGGTTGCATAGATGACTCCCCAGGCCACCAGCCAGCAAGGCTTCTATTTGGATAAGGAATCTTGCTCAATGTCCTAACCCATGAGTAGTGCAAGCTGTCCAAATGCAAGTCTGTAATGACAAGCCACTTGAAACTATGGATGATAACAGAATGAAGATTTCCTCTGCACACAGTTTCTCCAACCACATGATACAGAGTAGCACAGAACTGTATATTCATGATTAAATGGATAAGCACTGCAAGGTGTTTGCTGCATTCTTATTTTTCTTTGGTATCCAAGACCTCCATACACTTATCTCTGCCACAATAGACCTCTCTGGACACCCTGCACAGTCTCCAATCTTGTGCCAACTGCTACTCTCAGGTAGAAAAGCTCAGGAAGCAATCAGCATCTGGAAATGTGAATTTTGTATGAAAGTAGGGGAGAAGAGCAGAAGTTAGAGGCTGCAAACTGGAGATATCTGCTCATTACAGTATTAACACATAACATGATACAGCATGAGTAGGGAGAGAGGCATGAAGATCCACCAGAGAGACCAAGGAAGGCGCTCTCTCCTCCCCAGACTCAAAGGCAGCACACACCATTGGAGGGAATTGAGAGAGACAAGCCAGGGAAATGGAACTCACTAAATGAACTCACATGTTGAAGGGCACGTGCCTTGGTATCACAGGGAAGGTGAGAGTGATCAGAATCTCCAATCCCTGCAGAGCAAAGCTTCAGTCCTCATTCATCCCTGGAGGGCTCTTCAAAAGGATACAAAGGACCATTCTTTGGGAATTCCAGTAAGGAAAAGTGGAAAAAGCGCAATTCCAATACAAGATCCATGTGTGCAAGCCCTCAGTTCTGTGCCATGCAGATGCAAAGATGTGCACTCCTTTCCATTCATAAACCAAAATCTAGCTTAATGGGACCATATCTGAATGTCACTGCAGCTGCTTCCGGAATCAGGGAGTACAATGTGCCACAGAAGCCTCCAGAATGCAGGGTAGCTTCAGACACTTCAGACGGCTTCTCTTTCCAGGATTAGTCCCACCACAACAAACTTATACACTGCCAGGAGGGGCAAGTGTAAGTACCATCCTAGATACCAGCAGTAGCCCAGCATAGGAACTGACCCTACCACTGAAGATCTCCTAACCATATTTCCTGCCAAGTTTCTGAGGTGGGGAAAGACAAGTGGGTGGGATTGCAGAACGCCAACACGACAGCGTTCACTTACCTCAGAGGACAGTTGAGAGAAGTGGCTAATAAAAATTATTACAAATCACTGCACACACAAAGTGCTTTATAATAAACACTAATACTTTAATCCCATATTGCTTGTTTGGGAGGCTTGAAGCTTAAGTGCAAGTTGAACTGAAAGAGTGAGAGAAGCAAGCTTCACTTTCTGTCATTTTCTAGTTCCAAGCAAAGAAAAAAAAGGAAAACCCCAAGAAGTCCATTTTTAAATTGCTGCTTATGTAACAGGAGCCTATGAACTGCACCAGAATTTAATTGAAGGAAAAGTAACTGTAGGGGAATTGCTTGGAGAGCTGCCAGAAGGGTTTTAACAGCTGGAAGTTGAAAAGTGATTAATTTTGACAGCAATAAAAGCCTCATGTTCATACATAATTATGCTTAGATTTGTGGACTGCTGGAATTTTTTTCTATACACTATTAACCTTTTGCTGTCCAAATTGCAATTTAGATACTTTAAATGAGTCCCTGTTTTTAAGCTGAGTAATACTTGATTTCCATGGCTTTGACTCACCTCAACACAAGGAAGACAGGGAAGAAAGTGTAGAGTAACTGGGGTAAGTTCAAGTATTCTTTTGAGTATATTCAGAACTTAATGGAAACAAAGTCTTCCCATTCTACTGCATGCAGGAACCATCAAAAAGGGTTTAGGAAAAACCCAGGCAGAACAAAGAAAAACTGAGATTGGAGTGGTGGTCCATCATCAACTCTGATTCAGCTGCATTCCTGGCAATAAGACAAATCTGTAAGTGGACGCTAGAATGCTACATTGAAAACCACTGCACAGATCAAGGAAGTAATGAATTAAAGTGAGTTCTAGAACCATCAGTGTTGGTAATAAGATCTAAAAGCTTAGACAATTCACTTTATTTTTCTCTAACTTTTCTGTTCTCCACGTAGGAAGAGAGGGATAGAGTAGATGCTCTAGGAGACCTAAAACCTGAAATCTAATTATTTTAAATTGCCAGCTTTAGAATTAGCCACATTCTGAAGCTTTTCTGTTCTTGTACCACGAGATTGATTAGAGAAAGTCAAACTTTGGTAATATAAAATATTTTCCAACTGACTTGAAATAACTAGTATTTAATAATAGTAATGATGGCAGTTTCCAAGGCATGACTCTAAAGACTTCATAAAGTATATTTTAATCTTTTCAACCGTTCTACAGGCAGCTCCTACCGTTCTAGTACTACTATCGCATTTTACAGAAACTGAACCAATAAAGAGGTTGCATGACTTCCCAGTCAATCATCACCTAGTGGGAAAGCCAAGAGTGGTGTGCTCTAATGTCCCGTTGTACCCAAGCAAATAACTATTATTGAGGATACAGTTAATTTGTGGCATTAATGGTGAAATGGGAAAAACAACAAGTAACCTGAACTCAAAAGAAATTATTTTGGTTTTTATTTATGTATTTGACAGAGAGAGAGATCTCAAGTAGGCAGAGAGAGGGGGAAGATGGCTCCCCTCCGAGCAGAGAGCCCGATGTGGGGCTCGATCCCAGGACCCTGAGATCACGACCCAAGCCAAAGGCAGAGGCCCAACCCACTGAGCCACCCAGGAGCCCCAAGAAACTATTTTGGTTTTAGTTCCCGCACTTCCTCAATTGCTTCAGACACTCTACCAATTTCTCCATTCCAATCTCCTTCATTATGAAGGGCAGGAGTTGTCTAAATCAGTGGTTCTCAAGGCGTGGTACAGGGGATGAGTAGTATCAACCTCACCTGGAAACTTGTTAGCAATGCAAATTCTTTGGCCCCACCCCAGGCAAACTGAGTTCACCTGTGTTTTGACCCGCCTTCCAAGTGATCCCAGGAGCCGCTGAAGTTCGAGAACAATTGGCCAAAGGGATCACTGAATTACCTTCTGATTCTGACCTGCTATGATTCTATTTATGAATATCTCATTTCAGATTGTTGGATTTAAAACTGGGATGCCTTTACTGTATTTCAATTCTTCTTCCCTGATTCATCAGATACTTGGGCCTCTGTTGCCAGGAGGTAGGATACCTAATGTTGGCTCACTGGAAGGATTGTTTCCTGAGTCATCAGAGCATTATGGAATTAGAAAGCAGAACAGAGTCCTGAATCTAAATGGAATGTTACCATGAATGTTTTGTTACCTCAAGCAGAAGTGTTAAGATTGAAGTCCATATTCAGAGCCTCAGTATAATAGGAGTTTTGAATCCAAAGGCAAGCACCACATGGGGTCTTCATGAACCCTTGTTGCTGCCTGAGGCAGATAATATCCAAGCCGTGATTAGTAGCTGAAGAAGTTGGCCCATGGTTGCTCACATACTACCACTGTGCCAAAACCCAGAACTACCTTTCTTCTTTGTGTCAGAAAGGAGACAATCCCAGAGAAGATACTGGATTTACCTCTTAACACTCTTTGGCCATAAGCAAAAAGGAGTCAAAAAGGATTTAGGAGTCAAAAGCCTGGACACCTCATAAGAAACTATTCCAAATGTATTCATGAGCACCAAATTCAAATGGATCTTTGCCTTGTTCCTTTCAAGTACATACCCGCTCATCAGAAACAGCATGGAAAGACCTCTGAATTTTGGTCAACCAATATATGATTGTCCAATGCCTCATGCTTAATAAACTGACCTGTAAAGTCAGAACATCAGATGATCTCATGTCCTGATGTACAAGACTAAAAACAGTAGGACAGCAAAGACTGTCTCCCTGCTTCCTTTGCAATTCTCATGACACCTCATTAACATAAGTTGTTTGTTGATGAATCTTAAAAGAGAATCTCTTAAAAGATTCAGAAGAAACAAAGAAATGCAAACTGTTGGAGAAGTAAACTTCTGAAGAAAAAAATAGAAACTTAAGAAGAAATACCATACTGAGAAAAAAGGTGGTCACTTAAATATGACATTGTTCAGAACTATAGCTATAAAAGTCTCCACTCTTTAGAACAAATTAAGGCCAAGACATATGTGGAATAACTCTGCTTTTTGTTTTTTATGACATTCATTCTAGACCATCCCAGAGATAAACGATTTTACCTTTGGCCATGATAAATATGAGAGGAGCCGAAAAAAATTGACAACCCATTTCTCAATGTGTTTACTTAAAATGATGTGTTACCAGAGATTTTTGCCTTCTTTTATTAAAAATAATCTAGGCTCAAAAAAAAATAATAATAATCTAGGCTCAATTTTCTGACTCTGAACACCTATGTGTTGATCCCACAAAAAAGTCAAGCTGCTGTCTTGTTACTTCTTCTGGACTACACCACACAATCTTTGAAGTAGGCACTATTATTATTTCTATCTTACAAATAGAGAAACTGAGGTAGAGAAGGTTTCACCCAGCCAAAGTTACAAAACTAGAGCTTGAATCCAGGCAATCTGGCTCCAGAGTTCATGCTTCCAGATAATCGAGTCTCTCTTGTTTTATTCCATGTACCACTTAAGAATGCTTTTGGTGGTGTGACAAAAAACCAAACTTAGCATAGCCTTAAAACATAGGCTGACTTAACAACACTCTCTGTTTTGCTTATCTGTCCTCTTAGCATCTGTATTTCGTGGTCCTTGCTCTTCAAGGCATTCCCCTCCCCATCGTGAGGAAGTAGAAGGCTAACAGAAAAACCTCTTTTTTTTTTTTTTTAAAGATTTTACTTATTTATTTGACAGATAGAGATCACAAGTAGGCAGAGAGGCAGACAGAAAGAGAGAGGAAGGGAAGCATGCTCCATGCTCCACAATGAGCAGAGAGCCCGATATGGGGCTTGATCCCAGGACCCTGGGATCATGACCTGAGCTGAAGGCAGAGGCTTTAACCCACTGAGCCACCCAGGCGCCCCAGAAAAACCTCTTCTTAAGGAGACTTCATCTTTTCATTTGGAAAACGAAGCTTACTTCAGTAGACTTCCTCTTACATCTCACTAGTCAAAATAGGATCACATGCCATCCTTCAACCAACCAAAGGCCAAGCAAAGTGATATTATTGTGACTGGTTTTACTAATCATGATTTATATTTTGGGGCTGGGAAAAGGGCTGAACCAATGGGCCTCTAGCTAGCTCCTATATAAACTGGCCTTCTTTCAGTACAGAAGGAGTGGACTGGGAGGAGGATGGGTGTTGTGTGACAACAAACACTGCCAGCCGCATTCTCCTACTGTGGAGTTGTGGTTGCTCCTCATTGTTAGATACTTATTTGACATATGGGAAAGCACTCCTCCAAGAAATGGGGATGATGATAAAAGACGTGATATCTGTATAATTATCAGTACTTAAAGCCTTCACTTGAGAGAACCAATCTCCTTGGATTTCAAGTAAAGAGGTAAAAAACCTTAAATTCTATATGGCTGAGTTGGCAAAAATGGCTGCCAGTAGACTCCAAGAGACCTTAACTTCGCTCCGAGTACACAGCAGGTGGGAAAGAACAAGCCCCAAGGTACCATTCATAGACTATAAAACTACAGACAGGGCAAGGCATATGTATGTGCTTTAAAAAAGCCTATCTTCAGTATTTTTGAGGTATTCACACACAGTTGGTTCACACCCACAGGTTTCTCCTTGTCTTCCCCGCCACTGGGTATAGATAGGATCAGGCAATATTAATGACTCACACCTCCCTGGCCCCTGCCCATACCAGCCCCCGAAAATGTCCCTGCTCTATATTTGTGGCAGCATCAGTAAGGTTCTCACACGTGCATACAGACAAGTTCAGTTCCTTTGGGGGTGCCCCCAGGTCAGATTGCCATGGTGCTACATTTCAGCCTGAAGCTGAGCAGGGGGAAGCAGCTCGCTCTCTTCTCCTCCCCTTGAACCCACTGTTGGAAGGTTTAGAAAAAGAACTACTTGGAGCTTCTCTCTCCTGGAACCCAAACATGTATCCATAGGGCTGGGCTGGGCATGGATTCAAGTGATAGTGACTGTGATAAACTCACCATCTTTTCTCTTTCCCAAATATTCTAGCTTATTATTACATCAGATCATCTTGTCTGGCTCTTTCTTCCCTTAGGACAGCTGACTAATTATCTCTGTTCTAGGAATTCATTCTTAGGAAAGAATCAGACCCATGGCCAAATATCTACATAAGGAATCAATTAGAGTTCTTTATAATGGTAAAGGACAATCTTAATTTATCAGTAGGAGACTGGTTAAATTAATTATAGCGCATTTTGAAGAATGATATGCATCCATTTAAAAAGAGGTACATCTACATTTATTAACATGGAAAGATGTCCATGATCTGTTGTTGAACTGGGAAAAAGCATGATCTCACTTTTGTGTAAAAAAAAAAAAAAAAAAAAACACACATGCTTGTGTGAATGTATGTGCATTCACGCATTCACACGTGGAGAAAACACAAGTTATCTTTGGATGACAAGGGTTTTTTTACTGTCTTTACTTGTTTCTGAATAGCGTGAATGTTGTCACAAGAAGCATGAACTTCTTTCACAATGATAAAAAAATAAAGCCATACTCAGTTTGAAAAATAATTTTAATAAAACAGGCTTTAGTAATGCATTCTTCAGAGTGAAATTGTAGACCGGCATAAAATCTCTTCTTAGTGATATTATTGAATATAAGGAAGGCTAGATCACTTACTGGAAATTCCTGGGTACTGTGGAAGAAAAAGAACTTGGGTAGATGATTAGTACTATACATCTCCCCAAAAACATGTCACACTGGCCAGCACTGTGGTACCCCCAACATCACTGCCCCTGGAAGCCTTAGAAATGGAGATTTCTGAAAGAAAAAGGTCATATGGGGCAAAGCAAACAAGGCTGGTATGTTTTGTGGTTGCCTCTTTATAGCTTTGCCCCACCTTTTCAATGGGCTTTTCTTTTTCTAATCTATAAAAGCTCAAAGTTTAATACCTGGCATTTATGTTACATATATTTTTTTCCTCCATTTGTTTGCTTTTCAAGTTTTTCTTGTATACTCTTACACCATACGGAACTTACCATTGTTTATGTGATCAACTGTAACAGTCCTTTCTTTTATGATTCTTAGCTTTGATATCACACTTGGAAATGCCTTTTCTATCCCCAAAGACACACAGAATACTCACCTATGTTTTATTTAATCTATAAATTTTTATCTTTTTGGAGGCGGAGAGGAGTAGGAGAGGGGAAGAGAGGAGATTCCCAAGTAGGCTCCACACCCAATATGGAGTCCAAGGCAGTTCTCAGTCTCACAATCCAGAGACCAGGACCTGAACCAAAATCAAGAGTCTAGGCACTCAACTGAGTGAGCCACCCAGACACCCCAAAATTTTCATCTTCCACAATTAAATGTGAATTAATCATAATTTTTGTGTGAGACATGTAGGAGGTGGTGATATAGTTTGTCTCAGTGGGTTGGTCATTTTTCCCAACAGCATTTATAAACTATTCTGCCTTTCCCCAATGACTAGAAACAATGTTTCTCCTAGACTAAAACCAAACAAATGCACAAGGGTCTACACATACTTAGCCTTGGATCTCTTCTGGACTTCTCTTCTGTTCCATCATCTGCCTGTCTATTGGTAAACTAATGCTATATAATTACAATTATTATAGTTTCAAGATGTTTTATTTTCTAATAAGACAAAGTACCCCTCATTCTTCTTTTCCAAAAGTATATTAACTGCTCTGGTGGTTCTTCTGAAAAACTTAGAATTATTTGTCAAAATCTGAATGTTTCAATTAACATTTTCTTTGAAATTGGGACGCCTGCGTGGCTCAGTCATTAAGCATCTGCCTTTGGCTCAGGTCACGGTACCAAGGTCCTGGGATCAAACCCCTGCATCAGGCTCCCTGCCCAGCGGGAAGCCTGCTTCTCCCTTTCCCACTCCCCCTGCTTATATTCCCTCTCTCACTGTCTCTCTCTGTCAAATAAATAAAATCTTTAAAATTTTTTTATTGAAATTACATAAAATTTACAGATTAATTTATAGAACTTAATATTTAAGAACTTAATATTTTCAGTGGAAAGTCTTCTTTTAGTTTCCCATTAAGACTTCATAAATTTCTTCTTATGGCTCCTGGATATTTCCTGGTAGGTTTTTGAAAAGTTGATTTTTCTTTCCCTCCCCCTATGTCCGGTCACAGGCACTGTAATTGAATCTCCTTATCAGATATACAGTTGTAAGACAGGTTTTCATATTTACAGCTCCCAGGCAAAGTTCCACTTCCCACAGACTTTACCTCAGTCCTTTTGAGGTGACACCTTCCTCTGACCTCCACTATCTGGCTCCTGGTTTCTGATGACCCAATTAGTCACTCTAATTCCCAGAATACTCTGCTCCCAGATCTTTTCTTTCTTCCCCACACAATGCCTACTTCATACACTGTAACTCCCTCTATTACTCTTTCAGTACAGAACCACCACAAACTTAGCAACTTAAAACATTTATTCACAATTTCCACGGGTTGGAGTCTGGGCCTAGCTGACCTATATCCTGTACTCAGGGTCTCACAAGGCTGGAATCAGGATGTCAGTGGGCTGCGTTTCTTTCTGGATCTCGGGGCCTCTTCCAAGCTCACAGGGCTGTGGGCTGCATTGGGCTCAGAGCGGCTGTGGGACAGAGGCCTGGCTTTCTCAACGGTTGTCCACAGGGGGCTACTCTGCAGGTCCTTCCTGGCCCCTGTCAGGCTTTCCCACAACATGGCAACTTCCTTTCCAAGGCCAACAGGAAACCTGCCCTTTGTACTATCACCACAAATGTGACCTCCATCACCTTTACTGTACTCTGTTGGCTAGAGCTAGTTGCGGGTATTGCCTGCACTCAAGGGGACAGGATTATTCAAAGGATGACTCTTTGGGGGTCACCTTAGAGTATGTCTTCTACAGGTCTTGGACCTTTGCCAACATGCCATTATTTCCTGGATGCTGCTTTTCTGAAATATGGGGTATTGGCCTAAATTATAACAAGATGGAAACCTCAGTGGGGACAAGAGGCAGAGGGACAGGTGGTAGTGGGAGAAGAAGGAGAAACAGAAAGAGAGGCACTCTGTCCCCCATGGCACTGGGAAGTTTTCTGTTGGATAGATGTACCACAGCTCCACATCATGGAGGTAAAGTAGACCTATGACATAAGCTGTAAGTGATACTGGTTATTCTTGGTCATCTCCACCTGCCTTGTAATTATCTTCAGTTCCTTCAAAATTCTGGAATTTGGTGGTTCCAATGTTATCTTTTCAGTGTTGTTGTTTGTTTATCTTTTTTCCATGTCTTTGTTTATATCTTAGCACAAACTTAGGGAAAACTTCTAGCTTCATGCTGCTTTGAACCAGACATCTCAGCCAAGACCATTTCTAGCAGGTATCCACTTCTGTCTTCTTGAGATGGCATTGCTGCCTGGCCCTTAAAGAGCAGGTGTTAGGGGGCGCCTGGGTGGCTCAGTGGGTTAAAGTCTCTGCCTTCCACTCGGGTCATGATCTCAGGGTCCTGGGAGCAAGCCCTGCATCGGGCTCTCTGCTCAGCAGGGAGCCTGCTTCCTCCTCTCTCTCTCTGCCTGCCTCTCTGCCTACTTGTGATATCTCTGTCAGATAAATAAATAAAATCTTAAAAAAAAAAAAAAAAAGGCAGGAGCAAGGTTGAATGCAACACATTTGATAGGTGTTTGGATCTGCTGTGATACCACAGGGAATCCAAAGAGGGAGCTAGTCTATGCCTTCTGGATATCAGTAGTGTATCTGCATTACTGGTGGCAATTTTGTCCTCATGATAACCTACTGAAGGTTTAATAGAAGAGGGAACAGAGGCTTTGACTAGACTCATAACTTCCCCCAATGTCACACAATCAGTAAATAACAGAGCGTGGATTGAATTCCACTTTGCCTCACTCCAAAGCTCCTTCTGTCATGTCATGTTCTCTGGATAGGGGAACATCTCCTGAAATATTTAGAGGCATTTAATAATGATCAACACATTTTCCCCATTCTTAATTCAGGAAAACCTCACAACCCTAATATAGTAATCAACTGTAACTTCCTGCAGTTGGGAGTTTTTCATAATGAGAATAGATGAAGTTCTCATTTCTATGATCTTACCACAACACCTTTGCCCTGCAAATTGTAAAGCCCCAAAAACAAAGGAAGCGAAGTCCATTATTAAGGGATTGGATAGTCCTTCAGAGTGGCTCTCCCACTTGGGCTTTCTGTTCAGCCACAACTTCAAGACCTTGTCTTGGATATCCCTGAAACCAGCCACAGCAAATAGGAACATAAGCAAGTCCCAGGTAGACACCCCCACACATCTTGGCTCCCATCAGGAAACATTCTAGGGAGCAATGCAGCCTGATGGAAATGGACATGGATGCTGGAATGAGAGTGTCTGGGTTTGAATCCTAGGCTGTTTCCTGTTGGCAGCCTTAGCAGAAAGGTTGTACACGGGGTGGTGGGGCTGTAACAGACACACAGAAGTTCTTAAATAGCAAGTGACACCAAAATTTTGGGAGGTGTCTTAACAAAAGAGGAGACCACACAACATGTCCTCAGGTGGAGGTATAGACTCAGGTCTCCCCACCAATGCAGAGCAGCTACCAGCTACAAATCCCTCCCCACTGACTGAGTTCCCAGCCTGCCTGCTAAGTACAAAAATCAACCCCAGCACATCCTTAAGTGTTCATAGGTCATCGAAGGTCAATTTCTCTAGCATACTAGTCTCACTAGCCCCAAGATTTAGCCGTCCCCCAACTTTGGTTCACTCTTGCAGAAATCTTGGGTAGTCACAAAATCTTGCCAATTAACCATTTCGACTAATTTAGTGGATCTCAGATGTAGCTCCCAGGCCAGCAACATCAGTATGACCTGGGATCTTCTTAGAAATGCAAGTTCTCAGGTTCCACCCGAGATATACTGGATCAGGAGAACCCTGGGGATAAAACCCAGCCATCTGTTTCAACAAGCCCTGCAGGTAATTCTGATGCATGGGAATGTGCAAACCCCTACTGCCGCCCCTCCTAGAGTTGGGAGAAGTAACTGAGGTGATCCATCCTGTTCCTCCCCCACGTGTTTCTGTAGCATGAATCCCCCCCAATCAGTGATCGGTCATTGAGGAAGGGGGTCCCTCTAATGTGAAAACTGCCCATAATTGCGCATTAAGATTTCCCATTGCAATGTGAAAACTGCATGTGGGTTGTCACCATATCACAGGTGGGCTTTCCTAAGGAGGAGGAGCTGAAAGAGCAGGAGAAGAGCCATAACCTTCAGTGGGAACTGAAAAGGGCTGAGCCCCCGCCCTCCCATACACACACCTTATTAGCAGCAATGATTCTGCTACATCCAGGGAAATTTTAAAATGAGCACCTCCATTCAGGTGCTCATTTTAAAACAGGCTCTCCATTCTCCTGTAGGCACACCCCAGCCTCAGGGGCTCTTAGTTCTGGTGAGGTTGTCCTACCTCCTGGGCCCATCTGAATAGCCCCAAGGACTCAGAGCTCATTTACATTTCCCTATCTCATCCCATGCCAATCAGGCCTATTCAAGACTTACCAGTTTCCCATCTCTACTGCTCTTAGGAATTGTAATATCCCTGTGGCAGCTTCTAGCCCCTCAGCCGCTGCCAAGGTGGTCCAAGTGACCTCCTCAGTGATTGTTTTGGTTTATCAGAGTTGCAAGAGATTTGAAGGGTCTGCTTTAGTCTGATTTTCCCCATAAATCCTATTTTTATACTGAGTTTTGCAGAAGACAAACTTTTCTGGGAAGTGTTACTTTGTGTTACAGCAGAAATGCCTGTATGTGTAAAGTCCCTGGCACATGGTAAGAGCTCAATAACTCTTTTATTAGTCCATGTCTACATACTTTGTCCTTAAAATGCTGACTAAAAAGAAGCCAAGAAAACCTTGCAGTGACCATTCCAAAGCAAAGCAAAAGAGACCAGGATAATTTTGATGACGAAATGGTGAGGTTCTCACCCTCCTTTGCCAATATTTTTAATGACTTTCATTTGGAGCAACTCCTCTGCTTTCTTCTCCTTTTTCTTCTAGTTTGAGCAGCTTTTTCTAAGACATGGGGCTATTTTATCTATTTCTGTGCATTTAAATCCTTAATTACATTCAGTCTCTTTCTCCATGGCTTTAGAAGATCAGGCACTTATTCTTGGAAATAGCCAAGCAGAAAGTAATTATCTTGGCCATAATTCTCTGGTGTTTACAGAGTATGGCACTCAGACTTGAAATTTCCAATCTCCTTTGCTGGCAGAGAGGAGCTCAGTCTCCTCATCTGACAAGACTGAGAACTAAGATCTGGCTCCAGGTCTAACAGCAAGAGAGTCTGGCTACGAAAGTCAGCCAGGTGTCCTGGAGCCTCACCAGGATTCTGTCTCTTCGCGTGTGCTCTGTAGTCCCACCCTGCCTTATGAGGTCACTCCTCAGTTGTTTTCCTCAGACATGATGGTCACTGGTCAAAACTGGTGGTCTAAGGTCAAATTCATCCCACAGACATGTTTTGTTTGCCCACATAATATCTTGAAAACTGGGAAATTTCACATTTTAAAAGTCTAGCTTCTCTTAAAAACTTAGAACATCTGGTAACAAAGAGCTAATATCCCCACACGGATCCGGGAACAATCAGCAGGAGCTGAAGAGTGCCTTTTCCTTTCAGCCAGGACATACTCACTCAAAACTTTAACAGGCTCTACCACTCTCTCTTGTTTCTACTTACATGTGCATGTGCACACACACACACACACACCACCCCTGCCCACACAGAAGCACACACATTCTATACTAGTCTAAGGCTGCCATAACCAAGTACCACAGGCCTGGGGGCTTCAACCACACACATTTGTGTTCTCAAAGTCCCGAAGGCTAGGAATCCAAGATGAAGGTGTCAGCAGTACTGGTTTCTTCCAGGGCCTCTCTCTTAGGCTTAGGGATGGCTGCTTTCTTCCTTTGTCTTCACATGTTCTCTCGTCTAGATGTGTCTACATGCAAATCCCTACTTCTTATAAGGACACGAATCTTCTTGGATCAGTTCCCACACTGATGACCTCTTATTAATTTCATTTCCTCTTTAAAGACCCTATTGTAAATACAGACACATTCTGAGGTACTGGGGGTTAGTACTTCAATGTACGAATTTGGAGCAGTGGCAAATTTTGGTATGTTATCTAACTTGTCATAGCTTTGTTTCTTATTTCATCAACTAGCCCATAGAGAAAGTGACTTAAAAATGAAATTCATAAAGTACATTTCAAAGAGATAAAACATTTTAAAGACAGGAAGAACCTGAGACTATTTCCTCCAGTGGAAAGAATACTTTTCAAACCATTTTAAGCCACAGCGATTCCTAACAAAAGTGAAGATACTGGGCCTTCCTATGTGGACTAGAATTTGAAGACTGATCTAATCCAAATTCTTCAGGGTATATATGAGAAACCTAAGGCCCACCCACATGGCCAAGGCCACAAGGAGATGAGAGCCGGAAAGGACTGGATCCCATGTCTCCTGCCTCCCACAGTTCCTTCTCTCTGCATGGCTCTATCAGGTCAGAACATCAGTGGAACTGGCCAAGACTATTTGGATAATCCTGATATAGAAACACGGACATGGAAAGTCTGATATATTATTGGTGGGAGGAGCAGCTTGGGGCCCAGGTGTAGGATTCAGGAGGCCCAAGTTCTAACTGCGCTTTGTCAGTACGGGCCATACAACCCTATGGACAAAGAGCTTGGCTCACTGTTCCTCTTCACGTACAGCACAGCAGGACCAGACTCGTGGGCTTTAATGTCTTTTCCAGTGCCAAAATCCTAAGATTCCAGAATGTTATGCTTAAAGGAAGAGGAAAGATGAGCAGAATTACTCTATTAGTACAAAAGAACTATGATAATTCTTACCCCAAGATGCATACTTCCAGCAATGGCCAGTCCTACCTTCTCCACACACAAAGTACCCCACAGAGAGGTCCTCAGATCCTCTGACTACCAAGGTCCCCTCGACATCCATCTTGCTACCCTAGAAAAGAAAAAAAAACAACGATGACACAAAATATTCTGTAAAAGAGTATCTTCTACAGACCCACACTTCTTTTTCAGCAATAGAAACTAAGCACTTCGCACCACATGGGAAAGTAGGAGCAGGAGTGTGGGAGGAATTGCTATGCTGTTCGGGAACTGTAATTATAGAGCTCCAGAGTCAAAATGGCAAGAATTTGTTCTCCAACCAACATTCCAGTGACAATGAACTTAGTACTTCATAAGTTGGCCCAGCATTAGCATGCTAATTCACACAAGTACTTTATATCATTGTGAGCCACAACCCCAGGCCCCAAACATCCAAACTTCAGTTTGGACACCCATGTTCCCTTCCTCTTCCCAGACATACAGCAAGTCGACTTTTTCCAGCCTCTCCCTGCAGCTAGCTGCAGCCGGAGAACAGAGTCCTGGCCAATGGAATGCGAGCCAGGCGTTTTGTGTCTTTTCCAGGCCTGGTCCATGAAAACCTCCCATATGTGTGATCCTTCTTCCCTATATTCCAGCAAAATGGAAAGGGCTCTAGAGCCATGGGGGGCTGGGTCCATGAGGAAGGAGCCTAGGTCCCGGACTTCGATACATGGGACAAAGACTTACCTATATCCTCACTGGCCTGTGATAGGGACAAGCAGTAAATTTGTATTCTGTTTCGTCCCTAGGGTTTGGGCCTTGTCTGCTTCAGCAGCTAGCATTACCTTCTTTAATACATGCATCCTCTAAAGCACATGACGAACCTACTCCTTGTCTATTTGCCAGAACCTGAAATATGCTCAAAAAGTCACAGAATGACAATTCTATCTTCTCCTTCGGTATTTTCCTCCTCTTGACTTTCCCTGGTTTGAGCAACTCCTTGTTCTGAACATTTCGCACCAGGACTGGGTTTGAATGGAAGAACTCAGGGAGAATCTTTTTCTGGCTAAAGTTTCTAAAAATCTAAGCTCTTCGTACATCAGAAGATTTCCAACATAATCAGCAATGTTGACTGCTCCCAACATTGCCAATTGTAATGTCATCGGTGAGGTGGAAGGGAATGATTGAGAGAACTAGAGCTTCTCCACAACCAAGCTGGAAAAACATTCCAAAAGGCCCAAAGTCTCTCTCAACTAGAGTGCCACAGCAGAGTTAAGTCTCAGTGCCCTAAGAAATGCACTGTATCTAATGCATTAACTTCTCTCCTATGCATCTAGAACAATACTAATTATTTCTTTCTTGCCCTTGAGAGAATTTTAAAAATTGCCTGAGTAGTGTGACTTTTATGAGGAACTCACCTTAAGAAGGACGAAATTTGGCTAGAGGAAAGGTTGAGGGAGTAAAGAAAGTAGGGGCATTGGAGGGTCCTAGCAAGCAGAGAAAACTTCCAGGCAGCTAGCAGAATGCCAGGTAGAGGTAGCCAGGAAACCTGGCCCTGCTGAGCGGGTAGCACCTTGGGAAGCAGCGGGATATGGTAGATGAATAGCATTGTGACAAGTCACAGGCGCCTTCACAGACCCTGGCTCTCAGGGGCTCTGAGGCAGTGAAAGAACCCTCCTTGAAGGAGTAAGGCTGGCAGAAAGAGGGTCTTCCAAGAAGTAACTTGCAGGACCATTTAAGGATTCTCTGGAACGATGAGCATCTCTGTGGGTACCTCTGAATACAACTCAAGCACTTCCTAAAACTCACACGTCTCTTCCATTTGCCTGTCAGACTAGCTATTCTGAAGGCCTCAAATGGTTAAGTGAGGTACTTGTTCAGTCAGTGCTTCCTAATGCCAAAGTCTTGTGAGGAGACAGCCATATTCTCTCTGTGTTGACAGAGAACCTCTCCAAGATACTAGCACAGTCCTTCAAGTACAAAGTCAGTGCTGGGACCTTCTAGAAGACCTTGCCAGACCACCAGCATCCTCCTGACGGGATGTGGTTGCTCCTTCGTTTTATGTTTTGCCAGAGGAATCGCTTCCCTTAATGTAATCAGATTCTGGAACTTTACCCAAACAGCACTTCTGCTCTAAAGGTCATGAGAAGAAAAGTCTTGCTATTGAAACTCCTGAGACAGGCCCTGATAATTGTGGACAGGGCTGGCAAATAGATGGTCAGAAGTAGATATGTAGTGGGGAGATGAGAAATAATGAAGTAAAAAAAAATCAAAGTTTTTTTTTTTTCCAGGAAAAGAGGGCATTTAATAACTATAAAGTGTTAAATGTGGGAATTGCACACACTTTAATAAAGTGTGTGCCGCACACATAAATATATAATTATATGTATAACTTGAGAAAGAGTCATGTGTTGTCTGTAGCCTGGGGCTTTGCATTCTAAGTGGGATGTGGGAAAACAGCAGAAAGGACAGATCAACCCAAGTTCTGTCAGACCCTTGAGGGAAGATTAAAGGCGTGGAGATAGTTTATTCTGATGATGAGAAAACTAAGCGAGGGCTACATAGCTGCTTTCAAAAATTTTTCAAAAAAAATCCGGTCCTGGCCCTTCTCAACTCCGAATGTTTGAACTTAAGATCCCGGTTCTCAGCTGGAATTTAAGTGAAAAGGGGGAATCTTAGGCTCCCCCCTCACCCCGGGAGCTTCCCCTTAGGACCCCCATGTTGGTTGTCCACATCACTGTCTCCCAGTCCTGTGCACTGAGTGAACATCCTCCCTGCCTCCCCAAACCATTCTACTCAACCGGTCCCAGGAGCCCTACCAAATCTAACATCCAGTTGACCTGCTCTCCTGTCGCCCTGCCCGGTCCTCTGGAATTTTCTTCACTTCCTGCCTATAGCTTTGCAACCCTGTTGAACCTGCCTCCCTGCCTCCCACAGCTTCCCCATCCTCACCCACCAAGCCATTTCTCACTCACCCCCAAAAGACCTATTTTAATGCCTTCATTTTATGGGACCTGCCGTAGACTTGGTATAGGCTTAGAGCTTTTCAAAATAAATAATATTTTCAAAATATCTTCCTTGGCTCCTTTTTGCATGCAGTCTCCTTGGCCATGTTCTCAAGCCCCTTTACAAGCTGGCCCATGCAACCTGTCCCCTCATTTGCCCCAACTTACCCCCACTTTTTCCTCTAGCCATATTAGACCATCACCAGTCCTGGAACATCCTCATGCTTCCCTGGGCCTGCCTTCTTGCTGGTTCCGGCACCTGCAATGCCATCCTTGTCTCTTCCATGTAGTGGGAGGGATAGGAGTCCTGGCTCACAGTGCAAGTCAACTCCCCTTCTCTCTTAGGCCTTGCCAAATCTAAGAACTCATGAGTTCCCCCTATGGTCCCCATAGCGCTTGGTCGTGAAATAGCACTTGTCACATAATTATTTCTGTGCTTTTTTGTCTCTCTCACTAGACTCTCAACTTCTTAAAAATAGGAACCATATCTCATTTACTTGTTTTTCTTCTCAGCCTTAAGTGCAGTATCTCGTCTATAGTACATGTTTGATAAGCACTGAAGCATTGAATGAAAGAAGCAGCTCCCAGTTCCAGGATTCTCTTTCTAGTTAACTGAACCATACCCTATGTGGCTGGGAGCTGGGTGTGTTCAGCTGGGAGGAAGAGGCAGGATCCCAGGAGCAGGTGAATAGGAAGAGAGTTAATAATTGTCAGTGTTGGTCCCTGCCAGGCAGAGTTTCACATCCCAGTATCTGCATCAAAGCTGGCAACTGCTGTAGCATCTATTCTGAAGTGTCCTAACTGCAGTGAAACTCCATCAGGGGATCTGGCCACACCACAAACACATGGGCTGGGAAGCAGAGGCCTCCTGGTTCTTTGCAGGTTCCTATGGATACAGCGCCACAAAGATCCACTGGGATTTGTCTGCGTGGGCAGCTGCCAATGCTGGCTGGGCATATACAGCGAACAGGCGGGCAGGGAGGGAGGAGGAAATGGAAAGGACAAGTAGGGGGGGGTTGGGGAGAATGGAGAGGGAGCATATGGGCAAGAGTGTGGAGGGAGGAGGGTTTGGTGTTGGTTCCTCTAGAAGAGAAAATGTATTGGATAGCTGCTTTAAAATCAAACTTGAGTCCCTCTTGCTAAATGTGAAAATCACCCGTGGAAAATTGCCTCCCTCTCTGCCGCCACCGCAGAGCTCCTGGATCTGTGTTGATCGGAAACTTCTAAACACGTTCTTCACAAACATAACTAGGCAGCCATGCATTCTGATAAGGGCTTAAGGCAAATGAGGCAGCCAATCTGTAAACATGTAATGTGGTATCTTTTCCTCCCTTGTGATCGTTTTACTGATAGACCTGTACATTTATGAATACAATGATAATAGTACTTTAAAAGGCTGGCACTTTAGAGTTCATAAAAATTTTTTTTTTTTGCTTAGAGTTTTCAACAACCCAGTGACCTACACAAACTGGATATTATCCTGTTTCCTGACAAAGAATCTGAGGCATCGATTAGATCCGTTCATTGTCCCAGAGCAGCTAAGTGGTGGTAGAGCCAAGACTCACACCCAGGGCTTGAGTTTCCAAGAATGGGATCCCCACATCCTCTTCCTTCTGCCATGCCTGGCTGCCAGCTAAGCCACAGGCCACTTCCCAATCAGCAGAAGAGATCAAAGAGAATGGATGGCTTAAGGAGGGGTGGGCATGCGGACAAAGTTTTTAGAGTCTCCTGGTTTTTAAAAACCCCGTGTTAAATACATGGATGTCTACTAATCAAACCACTGGCTTATAACTCTTTTACTCATCATTTTCTCTGAATTTATAAATTTGGCTATCTTCCCAATACATTCAGGACTTTTGAACATGGTTCCTTCAGTGGATCAGTCTTCAGAATGGAGATTATGGTTTCTGTCCCATGGGGACCTGGAGGTTTAGTTCTATGTGGTGGCCCGTAATTGCCCCTCTGTCCCCATGAACCACAGGAAGTCCCTGGATACAACTGGTTCTTTCCTTTTTGACTGAATTTTATCTGTTTCTTCAATATCTGTATTTGTGGGCACAGTGATGACAACACATTATATTTACAGGACATTATAGTTGAAGAAGAGCTTTACTCTTGCATATGCCCTACCCCCTGCTTCTCCTCCCCACAAGGTCCCCTACTTGGCCATGAGGTTGAGAGCATGTGTCACTATTGTAATTTGACAGATTGACATTTGGAACATGGAGAGACTAAGTACTGTGTCCATTTAATACAACTAAAAAGTGGTAAACCAGGAACCACTAACTCCTAAGCTTCTAATCCCAAATCCCGAACTCTTGCCATTCTGCCTGTTGGTTTTGTTGCCCTCTCCCACACCAACCACAAAAACTCTGCTAAGCCAAGGATAATCCATCATGATTGACAAATACAACTCCAAGCACATGCTGGACTATTGGTAAGGCAATAGGGTCCTCCTTCTGGATAGAAAGTGGGGCACTTCCTCTTCTGTGATCCCACAGCACCTGGACACATCTCACAGCTAGAACCTGCTACTCCATGGTGATTTACATATACTTATCTGTGCTTCTCAAGGGAATAGAAGTCCTTAAGCCTGTCCATTAATACTTGATGAATACCCTGCAGATGAATATTTTTTTTCCTCCAAAAGGAGGTCCACAGTTCTTATGAAATCTAACTCCTACTCTGAAAGGAGGATGAGAGAAGTTAAAAATCACTGTTCCGCTCTGTAAGCTCAGCAAACCTGGTGTGCCCACTTTTACCACAGGTACTTTCCTGTTCCTATGCTGGATGGATGCTTGTATGCATGGCTCCAAGCTTTCTGTAAAGCTCTTGTCCCACAATTGACTGAACTATTGTGCAAACTAAATGACACTAGACAGGACCCAATCGATGGGACAGAATTTTGGGGAAAAAGATTTGAAATTGGAAAAAAAAAAAAGTTCAACTCTCAATCCTATTATCTGTTCTATGACTGACTTACACCCACCATTCTTCTCTCAGTCTCCCCATCCCCCTCACTGTCCCCTCTCACTGAGAGGAGGACTCACACATCCCCAGGCTCAGCAGAACACATGAGGAAATTAGATGGTCTGTGTTCCAGCCCTGACTGGTTATACGTTTTACATTTTATAGCTATTTCCCTGTCAGAATTATAAATCTACCAAAAAATAATCTTAAATGAAGCCTATCAGAAAAGTGCAGCTCAGCAAAATGTCTTTTTCTTTACAAATACTGAATAAGTAATATGTACACACTGTGGTTTCAGAGAGTGTCCAAACTAGGGGGGTGATTTGAGACTTCAGTACCTCATCCCTGAGTGCTGGACTGATTTCAAGTAGATAATTAAAGTCAATGGTAACTGGCATGTGAAATCTAACACCCATCCTCTACCCTCTGGGTTTCATAGGTCAAAGACAATAAATCTGTCATAAGTCAAGACAAAGGGCCACCAGGGAGTGACAAACGGCTCTCAGGTTTAAATGTTGTCAGAATGGCCAGTGCAGGTACAAGACTGGTAAACACGCCAATCTTCCCTCTAACCTAGGCTGAACAGCCCTGAAGGAAAACTGGCCAGGCCTCTCAACATGTTGGCCATTGCCAAGCCCTGACAGCCTGGAAACAAGCAGAGAATGGGAGAAATGTGCTGGAGAACGGCGCTCATCTGTCCTGCCAACACTCAACATCACTGGGGCCAGAATCAGTCATTGGGGATTTTCGTACAGCTGTGGATAAGCTGTACACTAGAACTACCTGGGGGCTGACCCTGACTCTGGATTTGGTGTTAAATACCAAAGGGTATAAAGTATCCTGCCAAGGACAAACATTTACAACCCTGCATTCCTCTCCTAGTGATTCGTATTCTTTTCCGTGTTAGATTAGAAAGAGGCGGCAGGGTACAATCAGCAGATTGAATGTCAAATCAAAAGTCCTAAGGTCGAGGATCTATTTAACTGGTGGACAAAAGACATCCTAGTATTCAGGAGGTCGCTTGGACTTCTTTCTTACACCATTATGATAAGAAGGAGGAGAATTCTTTGTAGTTTATCATCTCCTTTCTACATTATCTTATCTTCGCAACTCCATGAGGTAAACAGAGCTGGTGTTATGGTTCTGAGTGTGCAGATATGAAATTGGAGATCAGACTTTGAGTAGCTTGCCGAGGTACACATAGGAATTGCTAGAGCTGGGTCCTAAGTTTTCCGACTTCGGGACCAGGATTCATTCCAGCACGGTCTTTCCCTAGCAGATTGTGAGCACTCTGCCAGTTCCTATAGTCCTGCTCAGATGGTCCCTCACACCAGCAAATGCCCTTATTCCTGAAACTCCTTTATAAAGAGGACCTGGATCTAAAAGGTACTCCTTTGGTAGAATAAGCTTTATTTTTAGTAGTTTAATTATAAAATATTGCCACACTTATCATTATGTTACTTTAACCTCTAGAACAATAACAAATCCTGTCGAAGGCATTTGAAAAAATTTAAAACATTTGGAAGTCATTATTTATGAGAAGTTTGCATTGTTCATAAAGTTCCAAAAATAACTCTTAAGGGCCTACCAGGCACTGCCCGGGGCGTTAGGAAGAGACAAAGTGGTCAAGACAAGGTCCCTTCTCTACAGAGCTTAAAACAGAGGAAGTCAAATAAGAACAGGTAAATGCATATTTTGCACAAATACCTATATCAGGACAAGGGCAGAGGATTCTGAAAGCGCCAGGGAAAAAAGGGCATTCGGTTCAGTAGTGGTAGTGAGGGAAAGACTTCCAGGAGGAAGAACATCAATGCCAACAATTTTGGAGAATAGGATTTGGGGGAACTTTTCTAGCTTTGTCTTCCCTCTAGGACCACTGGAGAACATTGGCCAACATAAAAGCACTATCCTTTCTCACTTCCCTGTTTTACCCATACCATCCCTTAGGCAAAATGTCTTCTCTTGAATTTAATCCTGTGTCTTCTTTCTTATCTTTCAAGGCTAAACTGTTGCCTTTGCTAGGAAGCCCTCTTAGTTTCACTTCTGTTTCTTAAAATAAGAAAGATTCTAAATTCAAGTTCTATTACATTCTCTTGGTCTTTCAGAAACCCTAGGCTCCTCAGTTACATTTAGTCATTAAAAGGTCACAATGCCTGCCATGTCTATTTTTTCCTGTTTTAAATAAAAGACACTCTATGCTCCTTGAATGTTACTGGGGAAGCCTAGTGGGGAGAATTATGGCCAGACTTCTAAGGCTTGTGTTATTACAGCCTCTTGATGGTGAGCCAAAGCCAGAGGAGTAAGAGGTGAAATTGCCCTTTCTCTGTTCCTTGGATCCCAGTTGGGGTATGTGAAGCACTCTGAAGGGTAACCACCATCTGGATCTTTGGTCAACTGGTGGCAAATTTGGGCGAAAACAAGTCAACTTTGCCAGACAGAAGACCTCAATTTTTTCATTCGAGAATTATATACCAGTTCTTTCAGCCATCAGCAAATCTTTACAAATGGGACCAAAACAACTTTCTTCAGAGATACCGTGAGGACTAAAGAGAGAGACAATATTTATAGTATAGAGTTTTGCACACTCTAGATGTCCTAACAGTAAGTTACAGATGTTTAATCCTAAATTCAGCCAAATATGGTATGGACTCTACAAATAGCAATTTTCTATAATTTGAGCTACCAAATATTTTCCTTAGTGCCCACTAGAAATGGCTGACAATGGTTCTGCTCTGTGAAACACCTCCGTCAGCTCTCTTAAAGACAAGATCATTCAGAGAAGAACAATGGATTTTTACTTTTTTAAATAGAGTTGATAAAGAAACTCTAATTTGAACTTTGCTATTGACATGTTGGTATCCCTTTATAATGGGGGTAGTAATAGAAAATCAAGGGGTCTATGTTCATTTTTATAACAACTCCATTGAGCCATTTCCTGGCTTTTCATATTTTGTGTTATTGCCTTGTTCTCCTTTATTTTGAAAAGAAACTCTTTTCCTGTGGCATGCCATTTTATCTCTTTATTTGCTTGCAATAAGATATCAGCCTAATATTGGCAGAGCAACCTACTACAATGATTCTTTGTTCTGGAGAGGGAAAAATGCATGAATAGTACATTATTAAAATAGAGAAGGAAGTGTATTTCCTTTCATTTGTTATTTACCTAGTGGATATTGTCATGGTAGCAGGTGCTTTACAAAAGACAAAGTGAAGCAAAATACAGTGCACTTAGATCTTGTGTCTAATATGAAGATCTCAGAGTATTTACCAAACACCGACTCATAAATCAACTCACTTCAGGTACAATGCAAATGTTGCTTTAAATTTATAGACAACTTTATGGAAACCCCATGCTATCAAGCACTGTATAGACCACCTCACTTGGTCTCTGAGGAAAGGTGAAACCAAAGTAGGGGACTTTTGAAGAAAAACTGGTTGGGGGGGGGGGAGGGACAGAGGTAACAAATAGAAGAGAAACACGGGAACTAAAAGCTAAACCAATGAATTTCATAGACAACTGACAGATAGCTCTGGATTCTAAATCAAATGCATACTTAACGGCTGTCAGAGTCAATGTTTTACTTATCTTAAACTTGGCTCTTATCTGTGTCTAACACATTCATTACATCCAAAGCTGTTTTTTTTCTGCGCAGAAAATTCTTCTAAATTTCTTTAAGATATTTATAGCCTAGATTGTATTTTTATATTCACGAAGCTGAAATAATAATTACATATAATTTGCTACACACCCTGTTGGTGTCAAAATTGAAATCACGAAAACCTCATCATTTCTGCTCTCCCTAAATTCTGAATTTGTGAGAAGATAAACAGAAACCAGTGGAAGATGATGCTTGTGAGGTTTGTCAGATAATGCTTCAAAGGGCCCATTCCTGTGATGGGGTAAAGACTAAAGGTGACAGGCAGCAGCCTTTTAGAGGGTCCCAGACTTCAGACCCTTACTATTGCCTCTGTAGACCTTCATAAAGAGGGTAGTCACATCTGATCTCTTCTGGGGAGAGTGTGGTGAGCCCAAAGCCCAGAAATAAACTGGAAAGCAGAGAGCCCACAGACAAGTCTTCCAGTGACTATTTCAGGACAGGCAACCGGAGACCATGGCCATACGGAGGCATCTGAGCTTTAGCTGCCATCCACTATTGGGGTTCAGAGCTCTCTGGATCTGGGCTGGTGGCTGTAGCCTAGTGAATGAATGTCTATTGCCTCAGGGCTGAGCAGCCTCCTGGGAACAGTGCTGGAGGGTAGAGAGTCTGGGCCCACTGCAACCTGGTGGAGTAGCAAGCAAAATTCCACTCTAGAGGAGGACCGATGAATTCCAGGAAGCAGCTCATTCTGCAAGGAAGGAGCCAGGATTAGGGCCCAAGAAAGTAACAGAGTCTTAGGGTTCCAAGAGAATATGGGAGGAGTCCACTTTCTGGCAGCTTGGCCTTTATCTATGCCTGGCCCCACCCCACAGGCCACATGTTTAGATAGCTCCTGGGGAAAGAGAACAATAGGACCGAACCTTAGAACAGCTGTATCAATAAATACTTTCACTCAGTAGAGCCTACACCTCACATTCAGCACAGTACAACCCAAGGAGGGGAGCCCTCTCCCCTTCTACCGTAGATGATTGCACCCTTTGAACATGGCTATGCCTGCCAAGGTCAGCATGAGAGACCCCAGGACCTGGGAGAACAAGGCAGAAGAGATACAGCCCTGGGAGTGAGACCCCCAGAATGACCTGAGGGAGAAAATGGAACATTATTAGAGTACTCATGAGGACTGTGAAAAAATAAAGTATTTGGGGTTCAGATTCAAGTAACTGTACTTCTGAACATTTACAACTTCTCCACATTTGCCATTTTCATGATCCTCTGTTTTATAACCAATAAATGACAAGGGACTGTGTATTTGTTTGGGGAGAATATGAGGAACTAAGACCAAGACTTACTTCACAAACTTACTGGGAAGAGCAGATCAAAGGAATACAGAGAATTGCTGGTAGGAAAAGGGGTAATAGACTAAGATTTTAGTTTCTGCACTAAAAAGCAGAGTTTGTAGACCCTGAAGATCCCTTACAAGGTTTGCTAAGAAAAATAATAGAGGGGCACCTGGGTGGCTCAGTGGGTTAAGCCGCCGCCTTTGGCTCAGGTCATGATCTCAGGGTCCTGGGATCGAGTCCCGCATCGGGCTCTCTGCTCGGCAGGGAGCCTGCTTCCTCCTCTCTCTCTCTCTCTGCCTGGCTCTCTGCCTACTTGTGATTTCTCTCTGTCAAATAAATAAATAAAATCTTTAAAAAAAAAAAAGAAAGAAAGAAAAAGAAAAATAATAGAAATGTTTTTAAGATCAGGGTAGGAAATGGATTTTTAAATTTCATATAGGAACAGACTATATAGAACCATTTGCATAATTCTTCCATTCAACTAGCATGCTTGTTTACAAATAAATCTTGTATATATAGAATCTGACCATGTACTAGATTTTTTTCTTTTAATTTCCTACATATAAACTCCTACTAATGTTTTTTGACAAAACTATGATTCCAAGGCCCTATAAACCTTCTATTGATAACACTTCAGACCCATCAGTTGAGCTGAGTTTCTATGTAGGCTTTAAAGGACTAGAATCCTATTTCCTCTTCTATTTAGACTCTTGTGGGGATCTGAACAGCTCCTTCCAACCATCAGGACCAGTTAGGGAGGTGATACTGTGTCTGAATACAGACTGCAAGAGGTTTCTGTGACAGGTCAGGAAACCCAAAGGGTCCAAACAAAATGGAACTTTCTTGGGGCCCCTGGGTGGCTCAGTGGGTTAAGCCTCTGCCTTTGACTCAGGTCATGCGCTCAGGGTCCTGGGATCGAGCCTGCATCGAGCCCTCTGCCCGGCAGGGAGCCTGCTTCCCCCTCTCTCTCTTTGCCTGCCTTTCTGTCTACTTGTGATCTCTTTCTCTGTCAAATAAATAAATAAAATCTTAAAAAAAAAAAAAAGAACCTTCTAAATGCTAATGGGGCTGTGCATATATGTGTGTGTACAAAGCAAAGCACTCAAAACAGGCAGCCTCCTCTTGCCCAGCTTGGTTTTCCAAGAAGAACAGTAACATTCATGATGAGGGTACAGTTTATGCTCAATGCAAGCTCACCTTACTCTTCTTGTTTACATCTTTATAACTTGGGACCTTCTGGTTGTGTTCTCTTCAGGGTCTGTGCAGTGGTCTGTGATGGCCGCTGTTAGAAAGTGGGGACCCCTGCCTGGCAGGAACCAGTAGGACTACCTCAATTAAATGTGTTAACTTCAGTGTTGAGAAACAAATCAACTATTCCACAAATGCTTTCTGTGCCAAATCAGATTTTTCCTTCCTTGTACTTCCTAGTTCATTTCCATCTGTTGGGCCCTCATTTCTCTGTTTATGATCATCCTTCTTTTTGCCCGGCTGCCCAAAACCTGCAGCAAGCTGCCTCCATGCTAACCGGCAGAGGAAAGGAAGAAACAATGAGAACCTTCCACCTACCTTTTGACTTCTTTGCCTGAACTCTTTCCTTCCCTTTTTTATGTCTCTTGACTTCCTTAAAACACTTCCACCTTCTTTATTTGTATCCAGTGAGTTAGCCTTTAGCACCGTGAGTCCAAGGTTAAAAATCAATGTGCTCATGAGGAAACATTTCCATTTTGATTATGTTGCCTGTTCCTCGACAGGTTCTAAGACCTATCCAGAAATGAACAAAGCTATTATAGGTAGCCTTGCAACTTTTTAAACTTTTTTATATTCCCAGTTCTTCCACAGTTGTACGGCATATAATCTCTCTTCAGCTCTGTTTCCCCAAATGACTTTCCAACTTTAATACAAAATTGGAACAAGAACTAGAACATGAGTGCTTCACTTTGAGCAAAAAGAAATCTGGTCAAGATCCAAGAATCCTGAGGATGGGATCTACAAACAGACGAGCTACAGATTCCATCTCTGCACTGATCTATCTCTTTGCCCATTTACCCATTCTCTCTGTCCCTCCTGTATCTCCATCTCTTCTTCTCCATGCTGTCACTGTAGCGTCTGCAGCTCATAGTGCTCCCTGTCCTCCTAGACTGTAACTGTCACTCAGGAGCCACTGTCCCTATAGAGCTTAAAATTCTCAAAGGCAGACTTTTGCTCTCTCTCCCACTCCCTGCACTCCAACCTCTTCCCCTACACTTGTAATCTCGAAGGACACAATGAGTACTGCCCACCGATCCCCCCACTGCAACAGGGGAGAGCCTGTCTGAGAACACAGGCAACTGTGATAAAGTGACCCAAGAGATGGAGAAGAATAAGGTCCTCAAGAGGACAGGGACAATCTGATACACTTGTGTTTTCTTCAATATGAAGATGGTCTCCAGAAAAATCTTACCATCAACTTTAACCATCTCATTTTTGATACCTGACAGTTTGGCATCTGTTTCAACATGCTTTTTCTCTGTTGACTTCTTTTTCTTCTTTTGTTGATGCTAAGGGTGAATCTAAACAGGAACACTGCTCAAATTAATGAACTAGGCTGTCTGCCTCCTTTTCATACAGTTTTGAAGTCTCGGGCACATCCTGATCTCTCTCCTATAAAATACAATCTTCTAGAAAACAAAGGCAACTAGATTTTACAGGCAACCTCAGAGACATGCTCATCAAATTCATTCCTGTTTAATATGTTTAATATTTCTTAATTGTTCATCTGCAAGACCTAAAGTTGTTCATTGTGAGAAGAGGTCTAATTTGGGTGTTAATTTGCAAATAAAGGTCAGGAAAAGTTTGTATAAATGATTTCTGTGAATGTATGTATGTAAAATATCTTCTAAAATTTTAGCAAACCAGCAATGAAATCTTCCTGGGAAGAATAATCCAGAGATAATCACCTTGCCTTGGAATAATTTTATCACAGTCCATCTTTGTGAGCTTCTTGAGCAATCTAAAGGGTGAGGTTAGACCCTCATTATGAACTATTTACATACATCGTTTGAGATGATGGGAAAGTAATTTCAAGAATTCAGAGACTGGTAATGAGTTTCCTTTGAAGTTGGGGAGGGGTGGGCAGTGGGAACAGAATTTGAGGTAATTGCTAGTTGTCTCCAAGGAGTCCAAATGTTGATGAAGCTTCTATCCTTAATAATTGAAGATGCTAGCCTCAGAGAGAGACAGAGGGATGTCGTCAGTAACCCTCTGGACATTTCAGAAGCCTGCATCCCAGTCTGTCAGTGTACTATCTTAACCCCCCTTTCACTGTTCCATCTCTGTACTTGCTGTGCCTTCCACTGGAGGCATGGAGAAAAACAGCCAAAAGCTTAAAGAATGTAAGAATGAAAGCTTAGGAAACTTGGCTCTGACAGCATCCCACAATGCAGTTATAAAACCTCCGCCTCTCTGCCCAAAGTGACCTTCTAGAGGACAAGGGTAACAGGGATACCTCTTCCAGGCATGTTCAGGAAATCAACAAATGTTTGCCCCACTCTTTGATGTTTATGAGCTCTGCATCTGGGTTAAGTCCAAGTAAGGCATCCATAAGAAACCCTTTCCTAGGAGAAAAGTACAACTCTGGGCATGCTTTTTTCTTCCCATTCATTTAAGTCTCTGCTGTTAGACTCGTGAGAACTTGACTCCAATGAATCATGCCATGCTCAGAATATTCTCCCAGGATCTGCTACTGAGAGATCTCAAAGCCCATTTCCAGCATTCTGCGTTTGGCCTGGGTCAGCCTTCATCCAATTGAAGTGACTTTTGGCACAGCTTTGGGGGTTAGGGGAATTCTAATGGGAAAGTACAAGGAGCTGTGGTCATCTCTTATGCCAATTCCCTAAGCATCTCCGATCTAAAGGCATTTTATAGCCATACCAGCAAAGCACCTAGAGGTAATGGAGAATGAAGAAGATGGCCACAGGTTGCCCAGAAACCAAGACAAGGACATGACTTCATCTTAACAAAATGCATCTGCAATGACTCAATTTCTAAACAAGTTCCCATTCTGAGCTAGCTAATGGAGGTAAAGATTTCAACACAAAAAACTGGGGTGAGGGGAGGACAACTCAGCCCATGACAATATCTAAATCTGTGATTCCCGAATGCTGGTCCAGGACTGAAACAGATCAAAATGCAACCTCCGTGTCAGATAAATTTCTCCCAGAGAGTCTTGTCTGCTGCATTAGCATCTAGGTTTCACTACATCACCCTGAAGGTCCTTGCATCCCTGTACATACTTTGCCCTGGGCAGACCCTTGGTCTGCAACTGACTGCTCCCCCCACTCCCCAGCCCACCCCACCCCACCCGGACCCAGGGAGGGCAGGAGAAGCAACTGGTCAGGTGGCTCTTTTTTCTTGATTTTTGGGGCTCATGCAAGATTTGGACCCTGTCAAGGAAGGGGGCCAACAGAACGTCCTTTCTGAGCGACAACCTCTTATACCACAGGAGTTCTTAAAATCACTTAAAGTGAAACAATACAAAGACAATTGTATTTACCAGAAGGAATAGGCTGGCTCAGCCCTCTGAGAGCACGTTCAAATCACAACAGACGTCTCTCCGATTGTCTTCATGGGAGAGTAACTGATCCGGCCACCTAAAGGATTTAGTTTTGTTGAGTAGGATATTCAAGGTTGGGGGCACCATTTAATTGTTCAAATCAATCAAAGCAAGACTGACTTCTGCCACAAATCTTCCTTCTCTGCCCTTCCTCGACTCATGACCACCCCTGTCCCATCCCCCCATCTTAAAAATGGGTGAGTGTTAATCTTACAGGGAATATAGTAATTAATTATAGTATTAAATATATTAAATATTAGTATTAGTAAGTATTAGTATTAAATATGGTAATTAATTAAATAAATAAATTTAATTAATTACTATGAATATAGTAATTAATTACAGGGAATATAGTAATAAATTGTCATGACCTCAGACACCCACAAGTACCACCCGACCCAGAACAGTCCAAGTTCAATGAAATTACACCAGGAACGAGGTTCCCATTTACACTGACATTGTTTTGAGAAACAGGATTTGGGCACTGAATATGGTTTTTAAATGTAGCTCCTAGACACTGATATTGGGGCTCCATTTCATATTGTAGAACACAGATTTTCAAGTAGACAAACTTATAACAAGAAAACAGGCATCTAGGGGCGCCTGGGTGGCTCAGTGGGTTAAAGCCTCTGCTTTCGGCTCAGGTCATGATCCCAGGGTCCTGGGATCGAGCCCCACATCGGGCTCTCTGCTCAGCAGGGAGCCTGCTTCCACTTCTCTCTCTGCCTGCCTCTCTGCCTACTTGTGATCTCTGTCTGTCAAATAAATAAATAAAATATTAAAAAAAAAAAAAAAGAAAAAGAAAACAGGCATCTAAAAGGTTATGTGATTAGCTAAAATGTTCTTTCATCATTCTACATTCCAAAATTTTAAATCCATTTTTCTAAATACATGTATGAGTTTAGAGTTGTTGACTGTGTCTCTCAGGAAGGATGGGCCTTTTCCCTGCTCTTTGGGATTAAACTGCCCTTTCAGCAGTACCTGGATAGCTCAGTTGGCTAAGTGTCTGCCTTCAGCTCCGATCATAATCCCAGGGTTCTGGGATTGAGTCCCATATTGGGCGGGCTCCCTGCTCAGCGGGGAGTCTGCTCCTTCTCCCTCTGCTGCTCCCCCTGCTTGTGCACACTGTCTATCTCTCTCAGATAAATAAAATCTTTTGAAAAAAATTCTCCTTTCATATATGAAACAATGATGAGATTTTCAACATATGTTCCTGGTAAAACAAAAACTAGCAATCCTAAAGAGCTCTGCACCCCCGCCTTCCGTTCCATACACACATCACTAGCTTTGACTTTTTTCATGAGGGTGTGATATCCAGAAATCTGGAAGCACTGGTTGAAATGACCAAAAAAGGAAAAAAAGAAAAAAAAAAACTTAAATGGTTTACATGCTACCGTCTACTGCCAAAGATGTTAACCAATGTCTGACGAAGGAACAGAACAATAGAACTGATTTGAAAAAAGAAAAAAACAAAAACAAAAAACTCCTGAAAAGCCAGCCCTGCCTAACTCCAAAGAACATTGTTTCTTAACCCCCTCCCAAACTGAATCTGTGAGGCCAGGGTCTTTATTTCTGCTTGTGGTCCTTGCCGGCTACCATGGGTTTTACACACACTATAATGTTTATTTCCCTCTGTCTGCGATTGCTGGTTGGTGGTGAACAGCCTGTCTCGGACTGTCTAGAGAGCAGGAAGCAGATGGGAAATAAATACAGTTGCAGAGCTCTGGGGGCAAAGCATCAGACAAGACAAGAAGGCCAAGAAATAAACAAACAGGGAGGAGACTGGTCTTTCTGTCTTTCATCCCTGACTCTCAGAGATAAGACCTAAGCAGCAAGAAGTCAATTGGGCTCAGTTTCAAATTCTACCCAGCTAATATACCAGGGTAGTTTCTCCCTTTGAAAAATCTCTCTGTGCATTTTTAAAAAGGGATGATTTAAAATAAGCTCTTAATAAATGATTACAACTCACCTCAGATGCTGTAATCATTACATTAGAGATGTACGGTATGTGAGAATTTGCAATCCTCTCCAACACCTATATGGCACATAAAGGTAGAAACATGTACTTAGATGCATCTTAGGTCTATTAAAACAGAGCTTCAGGCCCAGGTCTGGAAAAGGTCTTTGAATGACGGGAAACCATGACACGACTGCTTCATCATTCTCTCAGTGCCCCTTCTTCTTCCTTCTTCCCTCTCCCCTTGTCAAACCCAGATTTAAGGGCAGAATCTAAAACCAGTCATGGATAGCACATGATAGACTCAAGTCAAAACACGGTCTCTAACTGGAAGTCATTATTCTTACCATAAATACTTTACCCTCAAAGTCCATTTTTTGTTTGATTTTCCTCAGTGAGAATTTCTTCCTTACATTTTCCAGTTACTGTGTAACCTATCTTCAACACTGCCCACCTCACCCCTGGACCAAATGCCGCCTCCTTGGGGTTTGCTGAGGTGATCACCGTGAATATCAGTTCATGCTCTCGAGCTGGGGTGTCCAACTTCTAATCCTGAGTTCCCCACATGCTAGTTGATGAACTCCATCACTGAGTCTGAGCCTCAGTTGCCTTATCTGCAAAATTAGGATGGCAGCATTGCCTTCTTTGTGGGATTGTCAGAGAGTAACCGGGGTAAATGTAAAGTTCTTCGAACAACACTTTGGGTATTAGCTGGTGTTATTACTTTCATTGTATGGTCAGAAATTATTAATGTGAACAGATTTTTCTTGATATTAAAAAAAATGGACATTTAGGGACATCTGGGTGGCTCAGTCAGTTAAGCCGCTGCCTTCAGCTCTGGCCATGATCCCAGGGTCCTGGGATTGAGTCCTGCATCGGGCTCCTTGCTCCACGGGGAGCCTGCTTCTCTCTCTGCCTCTGCCTGCCACTCTTCCTGTTTGTGTGTGCTCTCTCTCTCTCTGACAAATAAATGAATAAAATCTTTTTTAAAAAATGAACATTTAAAGCAATGGGCTCAGCATAAAATAATGAATAATTTAAGAAATGTTTTATTTCTTAAGGTCAGCATCTTACAGGACTCTGTCTTCATGGTCATTTTATGTCCAGTAAGACCATCTTAGTTACATTTTCTTAAAAAGAAAAAAAAACATTGTATTTTAAAGAATCTTCAGGTAGAGGGATGCCTGGGTGGCTCAGTCGTTAAGCATCTGCCTTCAGCTCAGGTCATGATCCCAGCGTCCTGGGATCGAGCCCTGCATGGGGCTCCCTGCTCAGCAGGAAGCCCGCTTTCCCTCTCCTAGGCTCCCTGCTTGTGTTCCCTTTCGCACTCTGTCTCTTTTGGTCAAATAAATAAATAAAATCTTAAAAAAAAAAGAATATTCAGGTAGAATACATGTAGACAGTCTCAACTTTTCATCTTTTTTCCAATATAGGCAATAATCATCTATTACTAATCTAGAACCTAGCATATTTAGTATATATTTTTTAAAGCTTTCACTTATCTATTGATTTTTTAGAGAAGGAACAAGTGAGCAGAGGGGGAGAGAGAATCTTTTTTCTTGAAATTAACATATAATATATTTGTTTCAGGGGCACAGGTCTGTGATTCATCAGTCTTACACAACACCCAGTGCTTACCACAACACATACATTCTCCAGTGCCCATCACCCAGCCATCTCATTCCCTCACCCTTCTTCCCTTCAGTTACCCTCAGTTTGTTTCCAGGAGAAAGAGAGTCTTAAGCAGACTCCCCACTGAGTATGGAGCCTGGGGCTCCATCCCAGGATCCTGAGATCATGACCTGGGCCGAAACCAAGAGTCAGATGCCTAACAGACTGAGCTACCCAAGTGCCCCCTACTTAGTATATCTTGATTCAATACATGCCATAGTTTCTGCAGAATCTGTTTCAGTCTTCTCTCTACTAATTTAAATGCTGTTGAATGAGAATTTTTTTGAAGGGAAGGAATGCCATTCAATGAGTTAGCAAAGCTTAAAAATAATTGGCCATCTTAAAATGCTTACATGTCACAGCGACAACCCAGCACTGATGTCACCAGAGAAGGAAATCCTGTCTGTTAGACAGATGGTATGGCTTTGGTGAGTCCTGGCCTATATTTTTAGGCCATATTGTTACTCTAGGTAATTGAATAAGATGCATTTTGGTAGCAAAGTCTTACCTCAAACCACTGCCTTTAACTGTTAGAGGGATGGTTAAGGATCGTGAGGGGCGGGATCGGAAGCTGCCATATCTCAGCCATCACCCAGTATAAGTGGTCTTCTGCTCTGTTTTCACCAAAAAAGCTGGCAAACAGGATTCATTCTGATGTAAGTTAACTGCTTTTTATTTGGCATCAGATATAAATTGTTAGTTAAAATCAATTTTCTTAGGTTTTATTCGGTAACGGTGAAAGAGCAAACTTTGAGCCATAGTGCAATGAGACTTATGTGTCTGAAGGAAGGGCCTTTCTGGGAATGTCCAGTTCAACCACTGCTCTGGCCAAGTCCTATAGCTTCCCGTGTGTCCCTGCTGCAAAGCTCAAGTCTGACTATTTCATTCTGTACAAGAGATGTTCTATGGATTAAGTGGTCATGTTGTTGAGAAGCAGATAGTGTTTGTTCAGCTTACACGTATTATTACATCTGCTCCGTAATGAGACCACCTCAAGTCTCAATATTTACAGAGACCAGTGTTTAAATTGTATCGCAGTTCTACAATGTCCTCCAAATAATCATCATGTTTTAATTATAAAGTCTTGAGTTTTCAACAGTAGCTTCTGAGTCAAACTTGAGGGTCTGTGTTAGAATCAGAGAGAAGGTAATCTGCCTAAAGCCCTAAGTTTGGCTAGTAATCACCAAGGCATCATAAGCCTATGAGTTGTAACAGACATTTTAATAGTTAGTTTAAGGGAAGAAGATCAGATGGGAAGCTGGGAAGAAAAGCCAGGCTGAGGGGAAAGTTGGGGTGATGACTATACTCTAAGCTCCAAATTAAATCCAGCAGTTGGACCAAAGACCTTATAAGCACTCTAGAAGATACTTTTTAAAAATATAGACTTCACAATTTCTTTGATTTCTGTCTCTATGACTCTAAACATATTTGGAGAACAGTAGAAGAAAAACATTGCAAGTCTCTCTGTCCTAATATAACATTATGTTAAGTATACTGGAAATAAAACTAAAAAATAATTTTTTTAAAAAAGGCACGCTGCGTTTACCCAGTTTTTCATTACAAAAAAGAAAATAAAGACTACAAAATGCTCCGCTACAAAACGAACCATAAAATGTCCAGCTCCTTTCCCACCTTGGCCTTGACTCATTCAGAGTTCCTGAGCAGGTCCTTCAACCTGGGTCTCCCTCACATTCCCCCACTACCAGAAAAAACTAAATTAAACCCTCCAACTTCACAAGGAAGTTATAAAGATTAGAGTTAGAACATTGAACTTCAAAGATGAAAGGCTCAATATAAATTCCAGCCTTATTGTCAAGACATCAGTGTGAACGGACAGTATGTGCTGCTTATGCAATTCCCACCTGTCAGCAGATCTAAACTAGGATGACCTTGCTATGCAGAGAAAAGGGCAGAAGTGCCTCAACTGGGAGGCACATTATCTCAGAGCCAATCCTTGTTATCACACCGCTTAATTGTCGGTGCTGGGCGGCTTGCCACAAAGATGGAATGCATACCTGCTACTCTCCCCATCCCCAGCAAGCAATAAACACTTAGCCTGCACCTACAATGTGCAAGACTGCCTGAGGCACTTGAAATATGGAAATGAAAGAATACACAGTTCTTACCCCTTCAGAGCTCAGACTTACTGTAGGAGACCTGTGCATTCTCTATGTAGCCTAGAGAGCAGTGAGGCTACTGGTAGCTTCAAGGATCCCACAGAGAGATCCTCCACAAAAAAACTACCCAATAATTTTGTAGCGGACTTTCTCATGAGCAATGACAATATTAGGCCATGACACGTACTGTGACAAATCCAAATTCTGCACCTTTTGTTTCTGTTTTCAAATCAAAAGGACATTAGTGCTCTTCAAATCCACAAGGGCTCCAAATGATCGCTGAAGACATTTTTAAAGAGGCAAAGATGATGGCTCCTTCGCTCTGCTCTAAGAGTCAATAAGCTTGAAGGGATCCTATAGCCCAGATAACAAAGGCTTACAGCACTGCTGGGAAGCTGGATAGCCTCGAGATGCGTTCCAGCATGGCCAGAGATAGAATACTGTACACGTGTGGGTATGGCCCTGTGTGTGTGTGTGTGTGTGTGCGCGCGCGCATCCACACGGGAGGCACGCGCGTGCACACACACACACACACACACCCCAAGGACAGCAAACAAAATTACAAAATTGCCCTAGCCCTGCCTAGGGTCCCTGCCTTCCTCCTGACTCTTCAGTAGTGAATAAATGAATGACAAGTTCAGGCATGGTCTCAGAAAGCCCATCAGTCTCAGCCTAGTTCATTTGCAGCAGCTATCCCAACCTCATTTTAAAGATCCAGGCGCTGACCTCCCCCGGACATGTAATTTTGACATCTGCCCCACATACAGGTGGGAAAGCCTTCCCTATGTGGAAATAGAGAGTAAAAATTCGGCTTACTTTCTGCTAACCTAGAGATAATTGTCCCACCTTTACCTTTTCAACTTCTAAAATTAGAGTTCAGCTTTCCTCAAAGAACGTCTAATAGTTTTTTCTTCTCCAGATTCCTTCCAGTTTTTCTCATGCATCTTTTTAAAGCCACAGATTGAAGCTAGCTGGGTATCCATTTAGAATATGGATGAGAAGGCGGGTATTCATTTCCCCATCTGTAATGAGACAAGATGATTCTTAAGATTCATTTTGCTCAAGGAATTAAATTCCTGAGAAATTCTACATGATCATCTAAAGCAGGAATCAGCAGATTTTTCTGTCAATAGCCAGTCAACACTTTCGGCTATGTGGCCATAAGGTCTCTGTGGTGTCAACTCAACAGTGCCATTATTGGGTAAAAGCAGTCATAGGCAATACAGAAGCAAATGAGTGTGTCTGTGTTCCAATAAGGCTTCATCTCCAAATCTAGGTGGTATGTTGGATTTGGTGTTAGGGCCATAGTTTGCCAGTCTCAGGTCTGAGAAAACAACCTGTTATACTATATCTCCATGCCCCCCTACCTGTCCCAGCGTCTGGACTTAGATTTTATGACATGACCCACAGCCATTCAGTAATCAGGGGGCTCTAAAAATCCTTCAGTTGCCTATGTATAAAACACATGCGTGTGTGCGTGCGCACGCGCACACACACACACACACACACACACATATGGAGGCAGATGGCTGGGAGCCAAACCTGAAAAGCAAAATGTCTTTTGTTTTTACATCAACCCATGTCTGACTCTCACGATAAGTGAAAGCGTACATTTTTATTTACTGGGTTTTGTAGTGAGCGTATTTTCCTCTCTTGGGCCATATTTGCCAACAACAATGACAGTATGGTTAATGAGGGAAGTTCTTGTGTTTCCTCCTCCTGAAAGCATGGTCCCCAACCAGCAGCTTCAACATCATCTGGGAACTAGTTAGAGATGCCAACTCTTGGACCCCACTCCAGATCTACTGAATCAGAATCATCTGAACCAGATTCCAGGTGCCTCCTCTGAACATTCCATTTTAGAAGCACCATCATTTGTGATGTATTAGTCAATATCCTGCCAATAAATAGACATCAACCACCACGGGTTGAGCAAAAGGAGAGGTGCGATGAAGGGGCCTCCTAGGTGGGTGTGGCCAGACAGAGAACTCGCAGGGATGAAGAGGAATCTTTGGAGAAGAAACAGATATTGCTATTACAACCCTGGGGGCTGAGGGAACATGCAAGTGATACTTGAGCCCAATTTGTGCTAGAACCATCAAGGAGAAGCTTCCTGGTGGAGATGACTTCCAAGAGGAAGTTGCCACTTCTGGAGACCTCCCCGAAGCAGGGAGAGAGCAAAAAGTAAATATCCCAGCCTCTCCTCCCACTCTTGACCAAACCCAAGTGGAAGATGGAGTGCAAAAGAGCTCAGAAGGAGCAGTCTTCAAGAGCAGGCTCCCAAGACACAGAGCAGACGGGAAGAATAAGGGAAGGTAGCAGAAGATCACCAGCAGAGAGTGCTTACTTCCCCCTGGGGCTCTAAGCTGGTTGCTCTCCAGCTGGTGGCTACCATCTGCCATTGTCTGCCTCACTGGTAGGTCTGTGTCCTTAGTTAACACCGTAATACTGGCTTTTCCTTTTATTCAGAATTCAAAACTGTACAACTTCTGTTATTGCCCAAGCTAAAACCTCATTCAGAAAAAAAACTTTATTATCTCCCTACCACCTCCAGAAAACCACACTTAAATTGTTTCTTTTTCATGGTCACCCCACATCCCAATAAAATTAAATCAAGCTTGTTTTATGCCATACAATGGGAAGTACTTCCTGCTGTAACTGGCAATAAGTTTGACTCAGACAACCTAGCTCTGCTCTCCCATCTGCAACAAATTCCCAGAGATAGCTTTCAGACAAGACTTCACTTGACATACATGATGGATCTCGTTATTTCTTAGCAAAATACAAGAATCAACAGTGTTGAAAAGAGTAAAAGGAGGCAATAAATATACTTAAAATGAAAATCTACCTTAGTCCAAGCTGTCCATAGGCAAATCACTTATTAGTTTCAATACATAAAATGGAGATACCATGTGTATTGTGGATAATGATAGTACCTATCTTACATGTTTGGAAAGAAAACAGGAATGCGTCCTACAGCTGAAATGAGATGATGCGGAAAGAGCACTTAGCTGGACTATTAGCTGTAATGATGATTACTCCTGCTGATATCGAGCAACATTTCGAATGCTTCTAGAAGAGTTTTTCATCACCCAAACCAAAATCTCCACTTGGGTCATTAAGAAAGGGCCAATCAAATGTCATCTTCACTGAGGGATGGTATGTCTACCCCTTTCACTGTTTTGCCAGTCTGAGTCAGATAACCTAGAAAGAAACTTCCTGTCTCTCTGGGAAGTGTTAACAAAAACCCTGAAGAGGGAGCTCCCTTTGTCCTAACCTTCTGGCCTCAATTGGACCACTGACTCTTCAGAGGCAAGGTATCCTTCAGGTATAAGCACAAAACCCAGTCCCCACCTAGGCCACCCAGCTATCTCAAGGAGAAAGAGTAAGGACTGCTCTCCTTTGGGGGCCATCCATTTCTTGCTAGGAAAGGCTTTGGTGTGCAGAAGTTGAGGAGAAGCATTGACAGGAAAAAAAAAAAACCTTGCTTCAACCCCCACCCTGTCTTCTCTATTTTCAAATAAATCTTAACAGCCACTTGGCCAATTCCTTCCAGCACCCTCTACATCTCCCACTCCATATTATTGTAACCACCTCTAGTCCTCACCTAAAGACATCACAGCAAAGTAGGACAGACAATTGTATCTGGCATTGAGTTTTGTCAAAATTGGATGACATGAGAGGCAGGCAAAGCAGTACTCAGGGTGTATGCATTACAAAACAAAGCAAAGAGAAAAGAAAGGAGGAAAAGGGAAGTATGGAAGGAGGGAGAAAGGAAGGAAGAACAGTACAAAATAGTTATTTGGATATTTCAGATCTGTTCTGAATGAATCACTAGGGCAAAATGCAGAATTTGTTGGGGCTCCTGAAACCTATTTCATGATATTTTTATTTTAAACTGCATTAAAGAGGTGCTTCCATTCTCACCATGCCTATATCCTAGTTTATGAAAAGTAGTGCAAGCCAGGTTGCCCTGGGAAGGTTGGGCAGCTATGATGGTGACCCCTGAATACCTCGACCACTCCAGCATATGCTGGCTCAAACTTGCTGGCCATCACCCGACAAGCCCACCGGGTCCTCAGAGCATCTGACCATTAAATCCGTGTGTATGCCCTCCATACAGCAAGCTCCCATTCCTAGGGGGTAAGCTGATGGTATTTCTCTTTCAGAGGTTCCACATGACAATTAGCCACAAAAATGACCTAAACCAAGAGGCATCAGACTGCTTGCTTTGTTTCAGTCAAAGCTCTCTTTCAGAGCACCGGCTACCTGGAGGTCACATACTTTCAATGTGAAGTAAGGGAGCCCGGGACAGAAGTGTTCTATAATGCACGTGCATGAATTGCCAAATCCGGGTTCCCCAGCACAGCTCCAACTAGTTGCCGCGGTCCTCAAGTTCACTTTTACTTGTAAATGTGATAAAATTTTAACCTCCTAGGGACTTCTTTGGGGAAGATTGAAACTGTCTTCACCATGAAAGTATACAGTATAACCTCCCAAACAGTCATTTGGTAGCAGGAAGAAGGAAGACCAGCCTGGGTAGATCAGTAAGTCTCAGGTGGGCCACCTGGGTGGTTGGTGCTGAAAGGGAAAATGCTAGAAAAAGCTGAATGGAATTTCTTTGATAAAGTCATCCAGGACAGAGACAGGAAAAAAAGAGGCGCAAAGAGGGTGGCTCCCAAATGGAAGAGAAATGGGATTAGGGCAGGAGTGGGGAACAGGCCCTCCGTGGCATCTGGACGTACAGGAATCCAAGATTGGCAGATTTAGAATCACCAAAAGTATGGAATTTACATGCACCTTCTCAAGTGTTGTCCCATGCAGAGGAAGATAGGAAGCAAAATCCCCGGTGAGACCCTAGCCATGGAAAAGACAACTCTCAGAGGAGCTCCGCCAAAATCTCAAAGGTGTGACTGGGATCCAAATGGGAAACCTTCTCCTTCCTCCAGAGGTCAGAGAAGGTCCAAAGGCTGTGCTAAAGCCCAGGCCTAAGAGCAGAAATTAAGGGCAGTCTCCGAAAGGACTAACCCTAAAAGACCCAGCACAGAGCATCAAAGAGGAACACATACACATAGGGACTATACACCACTTCCAACAAATAATCATGCCATGTGAGTTAAACAAGATGTGACAAAAGATCTTTCTTGGCTGGGTCACCTCAGAAGGCCTCACAGCCCACTCAGGTTCAGTCACCCACATAAGTCAACTATTCATGCCGGACTTGAGCAGGCCACAGTGTCAGGCAAGAAAATGGCCAGAACCCAGGAGTCTGGGGATAAAAAGACACTTCCTCACATTCCCTCACAACCCATTTTTACCTTCCGTTGCTACCACTGAAGGGAAACACCCAGGTCTTACCAACCCAGAAATGGCAGATCTACTTCCTTTGATCCATCCCACCTACCTGGCACTGATCTCACCAGTTGACTCAACTAGTGGTTGTGTTCTTACCCCATGGTGGGCGCTGTACCCAACAGCTGAGACACAAAGTGAGTAGAACGATTCCCTGCCCTCAGAAAGCTCACCTCTAATGAGGAGGCAAATAATTAAAAAGACAATTACAAGCAAGTGACCAGGGCTCTGATGGAAAGGAATTCAGGGAGAATAAAGGGCATGCAGGAGTTTTAACCTAAAAGGATAGAACCACCGGCCAACTTCCTGTTAGTTTCCTATTGCTACTGTAACAAGTTACCACAAATGTAGCAGCTTAAAACAATGCAACTTGATTGTCTTAGCATACCAGAGATCAGAAATCCAAAAAGGGCCTGAGGGGCTAAAATCCAGGTGTCTGCAGGGCTGTGATCTTTCTGGAGGCTCTAGCAGAGAATCCATTCCTTGCCTTTCTCAGTTTTTGGAGGCCGTCTGCCTCTCTGGCTCAGAGGCTCAGGGCCCACTTCCAAGAATGGCATCCTTCTGCCCTGTGCTTCTGTCCTAACATCTCCTCCTCTCTGACTCTGACTCTGAACCTCCTGCCTTTCTGTAATAAGGACCTGTGATGACATGGAGCACACCTGGGCAATCCTGGATAATCTCTAATCTCAGATCCTTAACTCAGTCACCTCTGCAAAGTCCCTTGGCCCACACATTCATGGGTTCCAGGCATTAGGACTGGTCTCTTTTGGAGGCCAAGAGACCTGATTCTGCCTACCATCGAGTTAATTCCTAAAAAACAAAGCCCTTTGCTTCAGTGGGTCCTATCAGCATTATTCTTGTGAAAAGACTAGCCTCCTTTCTTCTTGACCCAAAGAACTTGGAAATTTTCTTCTACTTGAAAACTTGCCACAAATTATGTAAATAACATGTTAAAATCCTTGTGGATAACATCAGCAAACATTGGAAATCTGCAAAGCCTATGCTGCTGTTACCACCTAAAGTTTCTCCAACCTGCTCCTAGGTGAGTCACGCCAATTCTCCCCGTGCTGGTTTTGCCATTTTCGGCTCTCTTCTCACCTTTTCCCTTACAGTAGAAACTAGTGAATCCCCAGAGAAGACTTAATTTTCTGCGAATTGATAAAAACACACATTAGTCAATTTTGTATAAATTAGGCACAAGAATGGAATTTAGAATGATTTTCTACAGTTGATTTGTACCTATAAAATCATAAGCTGAAAGTCTTAAATTTCTAATATATTTATGAATTCTGTTATTGTGCTGGGGGATGGTTAGGGAGAAAAATTGAACCAAGAATAAACTTTCCCACAGTCACACAGTTTATGCTAAAACCTGGCAAAAACCTCAGCCTCTGGACTCCAGACCCAGTGCTCTTCATACTAGCCACACTATCTTGTCTATGTCCTTTTCCCCTGTGAGATAAAAAATTTGGTGGGAATTCACTTTCAAATTAACACTGGGTTTACATCCTTGTCCTGATTTTCCTCTTCATTGAGAATTTCCCATTAATAGTAATAATCCGCGTTCCATAAAGAGTCCTTCCTGGAAAAAAAAAAAAAAAAAGAGTCCTTCCTGTTGGTTGATGTTTGATTCTGTGAAATATAAACAAGTTTCAACAAGAAGACAGAATATGTAATCAATATACCTTGGCTCTTGTTCAGGAGGGCCATGCGTCTGGCACTTGATATCTTTGCAGAAAATGGATATTGGAAAGGAAGATCACACTTCATTTAAAAGTGAACAACAGATGTAGGGGCGATGGTGTCAGTGAGAATCAGTTACGTATCTGATGAAAGTCTTTGTGAATCTCAAGTAATCACAATATGGCAATCCTTTTGTTTCCCTCTAGAATTCCCCAGAGCAGTTCTGCCAGACAACCCCCCACAACAGTCTTCCCCTCAGAGCCAGATGGCCAAAGCAACTATCGTGTGGAGGAAATAAAGGCCAGCCCCACCTGCAACCTTGACATTCCTCCTCATCACCTCAAAATCACCCTGACCTTCACTCAGCTTCTCTTCCTTCCCCCTCAGTGATCATCCCCTCATCTTTCTTCAATGGGCTGCTTCCCCTTGATCTACTCACACATTAGAATCCAAAGTCTTCAGCATAGTAGGAAACTCATACGTTGCCTTCTGCCTCAACGCTACACTCCTTGCGCTCTCCACTCCAGGCACACTACTCACTAAGCTGACTCCATGCCTTTGCATCTGTTTCCTCTGCCTGCTACCCATTCCTCCATTCCTTGCCTAGAGAACTCCTAATCACCCTTCAAAGCCCAGGTCAGCCTCAGCCCCTGTGATGCTCTTGCCAACCCCTGCCTCTCCCCAGTAAAGATGACCACTTCTTGCCCTGTGTGGCAAGGCCCTTGACCTTTCCTCCCCCAGAGCTCTTAGCATACAACATGAGCATTATCTGTGTACTTTCTATCGCCCTCACAAAGTTCCCAGATGAGAGCTCTTCAAGAGCAGAGACTGCTCCTTGTATCTTTAAGTCTCTAGCACTTACCACAACCCTCAGTACTTAATAGACACCCAATGAATGTTTGTTGAGCAACTGAAAGAAAGCTCAAGTCTTAACACCAAAAAAAGAAAACCCAACTCTCCCTCTGTTACCTTCTAGAACTGCTATCTACCCTCTGCATCTCGGCTTCCCTGCTTCCTAAACCTCTCGTCACCCAGTCTCCACCCTTGTCCTCCTCTGCAAACAGATTTCTGGTCCCACCTGGATGGTTTCACTGGTGCTGGGTGAGTCCGCCATCATCTAGTCAATACACACAATAAATACGGCCGCTCCGTGATCCAGTTACCTGCCCCTCGAGCGCAGGCGTGTCTGATGCTTTTGGGTTCCTTCCTTTTGCGCCCCACCCCCACCCCGCCCTCTGAGTTTAAGTCTTCCGTTTCCTCCCCATGTTTCTGGCTTCCCATACACCCTCTTTGTCTGAGCATCATTCTCTTTTCCAAGTCTCACCCTGCCAACTCCATGAAGGTTCCGGCCCTAGCCACTCTCCGGAACCCCTGTGTAGACAGCCCAGAAACATATGTGAATTGAAATAAGCCTCCTCCTCACCAGGCTCTGGAAGCTAGTAATTACAGGAGGTAATTGCCTATGCACTTAGCAGAAGGCCTTAGATGCTCAGTGGGCTTTGTTCTCCTCCCTCCTGAGCAGGCTGGCTTCCAAACTGGCCAGCCTGCTCCTACTTCTCTTCCCTTTAATTCCCTCTGAGCAGCACTACTCTATTTCTAATGCAGTGTTAGAAGCCTCCGAGGAGCTGCCTCCCACATTTACAAAAATGAAAGTTTTTAAAATAAGTAAAAATAAAGCCTAATGAAAAAGGACGTTTTCCCAAATGTCCACCAAGGCAGAAGGAGCAAGATGAAGGCAGTACAGGGAGCTTCTGATCACATTACATTCCTTCAGCTCAGGAAATCTTCTATTTCTGCCTTCTGTATTAAGATGCCCTTTCCTCTAATGAAACAGTGGCCATCTTCCTTTATTTCACTACCCTTATTTGGGAAGATAAAGAGTTCATAAACTGTAATTGGCCTAGATTTTCTGTTCTGGAAATTAGATGAGCTAGTCTGTCATTCTGGATTTCCGCAAGGGCCCTCTTCATTCTTACCATGTTGGATGGAGAGTTTGTGATCACTTAACAGCATTTTAGAAGTCAAACACAGGTAGAGACAAAAAGATGTTTATTACAGTAAAAACCTACTTGAGAGGTCCACAACCCTCAGTTTCTTTTCAAGAAGGTATGTTTCATCATAATATTGAAAACGCAAGGGCTAGAATTTTTTTCTGCCGTGAATTGCCTCCTGTTGTGTATTTGGAAATAATGCATTAAGGAATGAGATTTCCTTGCTGCTTCTGTCCATCAAGAGGGGCATAAATGTCCAAACAGCATCAAGAATCTTTTTACTTATTCACACCTTCTAGTTTCTTAAGGATTATGTGACTTTAGTTTGCCTTTTAGTTTTGTAGGCACACATACTAATAGTGACTGTCATCAAACACACACACACACACACACACACACACACACACACACACATACACACACACAAACACACGTTAAAGCGAGCAATTAATCATTTTCTCCCCGAAGACCATATTTTACCGTCAGAAGCCAATTGTCAGCACACATGCTCCTAAATAAACCAACACACGTACCAGCTAATAGATTAATTCACATGGAGAAGGCGTCGTGGGAAGAAAACCTGCGGTCCCAGATTTCTCAGGCAGGTGCTCTGCCTGTTAACATAAAGATCAGTCTTCCTGGCTCCAACCCTTTGGGCACACTGCCCAAAATTACTTACAATTTCTAACACAGCTGATGCTAAGATAGTTCTGCAAAATGAGAGCCTGGTTTACACAATGTAACCTAAGAACAGCTCACTCAGAAGGAGCCAGTTTGAGCTTTGAGTTTAGGGGAGGGTTTTGTTGTTGTTGTTTTGGCTTTGTTGTGTTTTCTAACATCTGACTTTTCTAATAGAAGATAGCCACGCAGCAGTACTTCCTCCACATTTCCTTGCGGCAATCCTCTGTTGTTCTTCCAAATCCCCCTGTCCATGGGGAAATGTTGTGGGGCCCCAGGAAACAGACCTATAGGCATGAGTGTGTTCAGAAGGGAGAAGGTTTGCACATGTGTGGGTGCATTCACACGTGCACACACATTCCCACTGACCCCTCCTCTACCATTCAGAGCTGCCCTGGGATCCCTTCTCACTTCCTTACCTTGTGGCTCCAAAGCTCATCCCTTAGCCCACGCAGGCTGCCTTTCTGAATGGAAGGTTCAGCTCCTCTCTATATCTCTTCATTCAAAGAAGGGACCATGGTAGAGGTTGCTCTAAGCTCCAAAAAGGGGATTTATTTTTTCTTTTTGCTTCACCAAATTGCATTTTCCAGAACAGTGCTATAAAGGATAGCATAGGGGTACAGGGATTTGCATGACAAGATGTTAGACTTCCAAATTTCTGTAAAACATCCTATCAACAGTATTCACTATTTACTTCTAGTTTTCAGAAACAAAGATCATCCATACCCTTCCAGACAGGATTCACAAAAATGTCAAATATGGCTGCCATACACCTGCCCACTTTCTTCCCTTTCTGGGTCCTCAGTGAAGAAAGGATGAGAGCCTGAGTAAGCTGCTCCTGAGAAATGGGCTGGAGGCACAGGGTGCTCCCCTGGGAATTTGTTTCCCCAGTTCAGCCTAGAGGTCCAGTGGGGGGGCTGCCTCCCAGTGAGGTGGTGACTTTTGGGTTTACCTATTCCTCTATTGTAATCCTTCAGTAATCCCACCTGTTTGCAAAGACACCCTCCTCATTGTTCTTAGCTCTCACCAAAAAAAGGCAGGGGGGTGGATTAAGCTCCAGCTAACCCAGCAACTATCTTGTTCTGGCACATTAAGAAGTAAAGGATTTCACTTCCCTTCCGTAACTGGAGCAAAGCCTTCCCTCCCTGCAGGGGATATGGTCCCATTCTGTAGCACATTTCCTCCAGAGAGTCAGCTTTTCTGAACAAAGACCCAACTGTCTGGGCAGTATGGGAAACTATCTGTTGATGGAGTTTGAAGCACACCCTGCTACAAACCCAGACATGCACAAAAGTTCTGCATTTCACCGCAGGAAGCAAGACTGGTGGCTTCAGGCATCATTAATCATTTTGAAGTGATTCTTCTTAAAAAGAAAAAAAAAAACAAAACAGGGATGCAGTTTGAGTTAAGTCATGCCCAATAAAAATTAGCACTTCTCAAAGTAGCATTCCCCTGATTCCTTGTGGAACATTAGAGTTTGCTGTACTGACAAGGCCTGGAGTAAATTAGAGAATCTTCCTTAGTTGGAACTCTAACAAATACCTGGGACATGACTTGGTCTGAGGGAATCTTCTAGAGTTTCAGACTGAGGAAGAGAGGGGTAGGGAGGAGGAAGGGTCCTTTGCCTTCCCACCCAGGCATACACACAGTTAGGAGGAAGATAAAACCAGAACAATTTGCTTCCTACAGTGGAGAATGCCCCTTCCTTCCCCCATCACAAGGCCTTCCAGCCCAGCAGGCAGGCGCCCAGTGAAGCTCTGCTCCCTAGAAGGGCTCTTCTCCACCCCCCAAGGGGCTTCCACCTGAAAGGAGCCAAGTACCAACCAGTTGTTCAAATCCCAAACACACATTGCCCTAGTCTATGCCTTTGAAGTAGAATTATTTCTCTAGTATGGGAGAAGCGGTAACTCGAAAATGAGATCTTCAACACCACATTTCCTGGGAGAGTACATTTCCTGCTGTTCTGGGTTGAGAGGAAATTCACTTACATAAAATTGGATTATTTTTTTTTTTTCCCCTTAAGTCTCCTGGTCTACCAGAAGGCTCTTCCGTCAGTTGCCCCTTTCTGAACCCTTGGCAATTTCCCAGTCTTCATTTATCCCCTAATCAGGATATCTGGTTTTGGAGTCAAGATCAAAACTCGGAAAATAAAGGCAGAAAAGAGTATGCCCCTTTCGTCCTGGTCCAGCCACCTGTGCATCCCTTGGGTTTGCCTTCCCTTGAGTCAGGTGTGAACCTAGCTACACTGGGCTTTCGTTTCCTTCTCCACCAGTCAGCTACTGGGGTCTCACAGTGGAATCCTATCAGTTGTTTTGAAATGCAAGAGAGGGGGCTCCTGGGAGGCTCAGTCAGTTAAGGGTCTAACTCTTGATTTGGGCTCAGGTCATGATCTCAGGGTCATGAGATCCAGCCCTACCTCCAGCTCTAAGCTGGGTGTGGACACTACATAAGATACTGTCTAACCCTCTCCCCTTCCCTACCTTCCCCCTCTCTCTCTCCTTCTCTTAAGGGGGGGGGGGCGCGGTGGCAAGGAGGAGAATCAAGTTTCATCTTAGTACTCTTAGATACATTTTTTTTAATTTTATTTATTTATTTGACAGAGAGAAATCACAAGTAGATGGAGAGGCAGGCAGAGAGAGAGAGAGAGGGAAGCAGGCTCCCTGCTGAGCAGAGAGCCCGATGCGGGACTCGATCCCAGGACCCTGAGATCATGACCCGAGCCGAAGGCAGCGGCTTAACCCACTGAACCACCCAGGCGCCCTGATACATTTTTTTTTTAATGTAATACATGTGATTAGAAGGAGGTTGGCTTCTTAAATTCAGTTCAATATACTGAAGAGGAGCCTTTGAAAATCTGCTCTGAGTTCCACTGTCAATGTCGGAGAGAAAGCCTGACTGAGCAGGGTGAGGAAGGCCTCTCCCTAGGAGAGGCAGCCTGGCGTGGGGTACTGGGGCCCAGTCCCGTGAAGGAGGATATCCACGCGGAGGCATGCAGGGTCAGCCAGGCCTGGGGAGTCAGAGCCCCAGTGGGGTGAGAGGGGTGTAGCTCGGGCACACACAGCTGAGTCACTGCACACAGTGGGGGGGCAGGGCCTGAGCATCTATGGAGAGAGCCTCTGGAACCTTGCAGATGGTAGCTTGGTTATGCACAGGGGGACTGACCAGGTTAGTAACATTATAAGGATGGCAGAAACGGAGAAAACTAGAATGGGGCTGTGTATTAGTGGGCTGGAATGGGATGTAGTGATGTGAATAAATGGTTTTCAGTACATAGAAATATAGAAATATAGCTCTGTCTACTCGGTGGGCCTGGGAGCAGTGACGCTACAGTGACAATGAACACAGCCAGTGTGTCCTGGATAGTCATTTCTTTTTTCTTTTTAAAGATTTTACCTATTTATTTGAGAAAGAGTGCCCAGAGGGAGAGGGAGAAGCTCCCCGCAGAGCTGGGAGCCGAAAGTGGGGCTTGATTGAGCTGAAGGCAGACACTTAACCAACTGAGCTACCCAGGCACGCCCTAGATATTCACCTCTAATTACCGTCTTCCTCAAAAAGAAACCAGGGCTCCTTGGAGAAACACCTGATTTCAGAGTTGGAGCAGGAAAAGTACAAGATAAGTGGACTATCTTGTCATGCCAGAAAGCCAGAGTTCAAAGAGGGAGGTAAAAATGTCAAAAGGACACAGAGGCCAACTTCAATGGACTCCCGCTGGCCAAATCAGGGACAGCTAAACACTGAAAGACTATAATGACAACAGATTACAACCATTGACTAAAACAGGAAACAATGAGTGCGTCCTGAAATAAACAGATTGGAAGCTTGTTGAGGAAGAGAATTTTTACATAGTTTCCAAGTACCTCCCCACAAAGTGCTTATGAATTACAAAGAAGTAAAGGATCACTTTCTAGTAGGAAAGGCTGGCAGACACCATCTTAATTAAGTGATGACCAAAGACATCAAAGGATAGAACAACTTGAAATCTTGTGCTACTCAAGGGGTGCCTACTCAACTCCGTTGTTGAGCGTCTGCCTTTAGCTTGGGTCATGATCCCGGGGTCCTGGGATCGAGCCCCATTTTAGGCTCCCTGCTCAGCAGGAAGCCTGCTTCTCTCTCTCCCATTTCCCCCTGCTTGTGTTCCCTCTCTTGCTGTGTTTTTCAGTCAAATAAAATCTCTAAGAAAGAAAAGAAAAGAAATTTTGTGCTACTCGATAAGGCACAATGAAAAGAACATAGAATCATTTCTGTTATTCCCAAAAAGGTACAGCTTAAATCTAATCATGAATGACCATTGAATGGGGGCTGAGGATCAGATGGTAGCGATCTGTCACTGTTACTTCCTTATTTGGGGGGTTGGATTGTGCTTATGGAGAAGAGTGTCTTTATTTTCATAGGAAACTCTAAAGTACTCAGGAGTGACGGGTGATAACTTATTCCCCATAGGTAGGGGGACAAATTATATTACATTTCCAACAATTTTTAAGTTTATTGTTTTTCAAAGTATTCTTAAAATTTAGCTCTTAAAAAAGGTTGGGAGGGGGGAAGCACCATCCCATGAGCACTGGGGAAGGCAGAGACTTTAGAAATTCATTTTTATCTATATCCAAACATGCCAAGTCCGGGTGAGTGCTCGATAAATATTTTCTGAACATTTAAGTTCTGAGATAAAGAAGGAACACAATGAAAGTGCTTCCGCTAAGGTTTAGGTATTTATTTTAAAAACACAAGGCTTATTACGTGCCGGACATTATTGTAAATATTTTGCAAAAAGCTCTATGAGATAGGTGTGATGAACATCTCCACTTTATGGAGAGGGGAACTGAAGGACAGAGAGGTTATTTGTCCTCCTGCCCAAAGTCATACAGCCAATAAGTAGTGCAACTGAGACTTGAACCTAAGCAGACCTTCCAGGTCTGCTCTTAGCTACTTTACTATGAGGCCTCTTCAAGATCCCACATGCAGAAAGTCTAAGATCTTCCCCATTCAAAATACCCAGTTCTCAACTGTCCATCTGTATTGTTTGTATATTGTCAATTCACAAGGTTACATCCTGTTCTTTCTTACATACTGCATAGCACGAACCTAAGAGAAGCTCACTCCAGAGCTGGGCATTCATCTTTGTGGGCAGTGCTGGTCCACCAGCTTTGAACTTCACATAGATCCTGGTCACTCAAGTAGACCTTTGGTTCTTAATTATCTTAACCACAGCTTCTGTGGCCCCAGTTTGTTGGTTTTGTTTTTTTTTTTTTTTTAATCTACTATGCATTTCCATTTTTCCTATGGTTGCATGGGGATTGTAACATAGAGTAGATCTATCTGGATATATCATGGGACAGCTGATTTTCCATATGGCAAGGAAAGCCCCATTAGCCACTGACCTAGGCCCCTGCATGATGACTCCTCACTGTCCGATTTCCCTCCCTCACAGGAGGGCAATGAGGCATCAAATCAACTGTGTCTCTTAATGGAATGGAGATTTCTATAGCCCCTATGGAAAAAGCTGAAGATACCCTGCCCTATAAAGCCTTCTCTGCCTCACTTTCTCTCTCCTGCGAAATGTGATAACGTTGTTTTATGTTCATTTATTGTCTAGGGACAGGAGCTTTGTCAACAACAAGGTGCACCATCCATTAGATGTCCCTTTACAGCAAATGGCTCACAAAAGCTCCAATAAATAAATACTTTTCTTTATAATTTGGTGCAGCAAGTTCCCTAATAAAACTAGAATAGGCATAAAACAGTGAGTTCTTGCTCATGAGAATGATTTGACTCTTTTTGTAGTTTTCAGTGTTATCACAAAAACGTATCCCAGGTCTCAGGTAGGTTTAGAGCAACTTCCACATTGTAAAATCATCCCTTTTAGTATTTTTATCTTCAAATAATGTTTAGCCATAAGAACAAGATCTCCCATTTGTTATGCCCCATTTCCATGGGGTGAAAACACCAGCAATAACAGGAAGAAAGCAAACTTTTATTTAATCTTAAGTGCTATTTATTTTTCTATAATAGAACTGTGATCTTTCCCTATACTCCTCTGTGCCAATCTCCAACCATCATTAGACATTATTTCCTCAATAAATAAAATATACATTTATGTATTTATGTGAATATGAATCTGCATGCACACATGTATGTGTATGTGTGCGTGTCCTCCGTTCTCCCATCTCCACCGTAAATTTCTTGCAGGTGTGGGATCATAATCGCAGTGTGATCAGTGCATGCTCAGCATCCCCTAAGCCTTATCACTCTGTTCACCTGTCCAACTTGCCACTGCAGCCCTAGCCTTCCTTTGCCACAGTTGGCTTTCATATTGCCTGAGCCCACTGTGCTGCTCTGCAGACAAAGTATTCTAGAAAGAGTCTCCCCAGGAGCAGTGAAACCCTTCGTGCATAAATACCCCAGCTCTCTTGCCCTTTGGGTAGAATGATTTTGAGGGAGTATTTTCAATACTTGCTGAATTCCAGTGGAAGTGAATTCCAGTCAACCACAGTGATTGATGGCTGACTTGATAAACACCCTAAACTGGTTGCCTTCTCGTGTTCCTGTCACACTTCCCCAGTCCCCTACTGGAGTTGCCTACACTAACTACTTGCACTTTTTTTTTTAAATTATTTATTTATTTATTTGACAGGCAGAGATCACAGGTAGGCAGAGAGGCAGGCAGAGAGAGAGGAAGAGAAGCAGGCTCCCTGCTGAGCAGAGAGCCCAATACGAGACTTGATCCCAGGACCCTGGTAATCACTCTCCAAAGAATATGGAAGCTGACCAAAAACCACGGGACAAACAGCTGTCCTGCCGGTCTCTGTTGTTGACTCTCCCTTAGAAGAACTTCAAAGCACAATATGTACCCAGGCCTTCATTTTTCCCTACTTCCTCTCATATCCCTCTCCTTCCTCTACCTTCTGCCAATGTTCAGGATGCTGACGATAGTCCCTTCTTCCCTATTTCTCAACAGCTCTTACCCAAAAGTTGCATTTTCCCAGTAGTCTGTTGTCCAAGATGTCCACTGTCTGTGGCATCAGCCACACTGGCTCTTAGAACAGTGTGCTTACTCTCTGCCTATGCACAAAGATAGAACCTACCATATGTTTATTTCCACCGGGGTCACTCTGCCATCTGGATGGTGGAAGCTTATGCCCCAGGGAAGACATAGCCATAAGCCAATTTACATTAAGACACAGACTCTAGACATACAGTCTAAGTTTGGACCCAGAGCTGACTCCAGCTGACGAGGCCACCAGACTCTGATTGATTTCATTCCCAATACACGGGGGTCCCTGTGTCTCACAGACAGAGGCAAAGACCTTATTTAGGCTGCATGACTAATCCAATTGTTTAGTCCCTTGCTGTACTCATCTTTATTTGATCTGAGGGCACCAAGTCCAGGATAATAGTTTCGGGTGCCCCTCCCCATTCAACCCTATCCAGTTCCCTCAGGCTTGGTTCAAAAGGGGCCAAGGATCCTGGGCCTGTTGGTCAGCATTTTCTTCATGGCTGCTCTTGGCATGGCTGGGACTATTAAACTCTTTGTAAAAAATTGAAGGGCTGGTTACACATATAAAAATTAAAGTCACTTAGCAACAGTTTTTCACAATCTCTCTTGTACCCCAAAATACAGTAGCGATGGGGTGGGGAGAGGTGAGGCCGGGGCAGGAGAAGGTTGACCAGCTTCTGGTGACCTAATTTCTGTCTCTTATCCAAAGCAAAGTTCCTGCTTTCTCTATTTTTTATGACCCTGTCATAGATCTTGTCAGGATTTTTAGCAGTCACTCCCTTTACCTCCCTAGTGCTTCATCCAGTGTGACCCCAAAGGTTCCTTTGGAGCCCGGAAGCAAGGAGGAGTAGACTGCCCTATCAGTAAATTGTACTCTCGGAGTCCTCTCCGCTCAGTGGAGATTGGAATCGTACAGGAAGAATGCTGGCATTCCCCGTGCCTCTGTGCTGGTCAGACGCAGACCCCTGCTGGCCCAGCTTTCTGGCCATCCAGCAGCCCTCCGCAGGCAAAGCACCGCCTGTGCGTCAGAAGTAGCTTCATTAATTGTTTTCTCACATGCACATGTGCACACATGCACCCACACACACACACACACACACACACACACACACACACACTTTCTTTTAATCAGCCTGAAAAGTTCTTGACATTTTCCAAATCTAATCTTAGCAAGAACTAAGTGGGGTATTCTGGCAGAGGACCTGACCTATAGCAAGTGCTCTCTAAGTACCTACGCCTTTATCTCTCTACCCTTTGAATGAGACTCCAGGCCAACTAAGAAGAATCCAGCAGAAAGATGCCACTCTTAAAATATCGAAAGGCACTATTACTTTAGACTTTCTAAATATACTACTAAGTGTAAGAGTCTGTTAGTGTATTCAGCAATAACTAAGGAGTCATGATGACAGGTCATGAAAAGAATCTAGGACAGAGACATTTCAGTTCCCTGATAATGATACGTGGAAATTTAATCCATGGGCACCAAAGCTGTACCTTCCATCATTAGAAGGGCAGCCTCCTCGTACAGCTCTATTATTCTAAGAACTGATGATTTCCTTGTCTCCTCAGTTCCTTGGCAAACAGGACTCTGCTAGGTTGTTTCCACATCCCCAGTGCCTGGCACAATTCTCCTGCATCGGAGCCATTCAGCAAAAGTCTGGTGAATGAATGAAGGGATCTATCATAGGACACAACTAGGTAATGTGTGTCAACGGTTTTTGAAGACCTAAGGAGGTCTTTTCGTAGACAGGCTGAAAGATCTCTCTGATCTAAGGATTGAATTAAAAAGCAGCCAGGGACCCATGGGGGGATGTGCTTAGCCAATGACTAAGGGTCTTAAGTCAAAAGCCCAAATTCCTGGTCTGGTATTGAGACACCTTCTGAGGACAGAACAGTAGTTCCTTTTGGGATCAGGCTGAAGGTGTCATCTGAGGGACCTTCTGGAAATCACACCTTTCTCCCCATCACACTTCTGTCACTCCCACGCCAGTTTATTCTGAGAACACCTCCTTAATGAACTAGTAACACATAAGGGAAAAGCAAATTAGGAGAAAAGGACGGATTCTGTGTTGAGAGATCCATGCATAGATGGTCTCATTTCCAGGAAATGTTGACTCACCGCTTCCCCTTGCCTCATCAGCGAAAACGGGTCCTGCCCAGTCGCTCTCTCCCCAGTCATCTCTCTGGGTCACACCCACTCTCTATTTCTGGTTATTTTCCCCCAAACCCCACCCTTTACTGCTTCCTACACACACATCGCCACCCCTGAAATTTGACTTCTCCTCCTGCTTGTAATAGTTGCTTGATGGACCCCGCCTCTCAGGACAGGAAAGCCTTCACCCCATTCGGCCTCTAGTGAAAGGTAGAATAAACCATAGCTCTCGAGTGGCCCACCTGCCTCCATGAGCAGGTATCAGACGAACAGGGCACCTGTTAAGAAAAGGCAGAGGACTCCTGTTGTGTCCGATGCATGATAAAGCTTCCAAACAGGGAGAAGGTACAAATGGGAAAGAAAAAGTACAAATGGGGAAGAAAAAGGTACAAATGGAGGGGCTTATGTTATGGAATGAGGAGGTGTGCTAAGGCTATTCCAACTCTTTTTTACTGAGAGAGGCAGATCTACTTGGACAAACTCTAAGTTACAAAATGACTTTCTTAATCTGTCCCCATCCTCTTTCTCTACAAGGGACCTCTCCTGGTCACTTTGTAGAAGGCCCACACTAGGCTGAAGGCAGCATTATGGCTGCTATTTAGTCACCTGAACTTGGGTAATAACTTTCCCTGAGCAGTATTGGCCTGATCCCCAGGAAGGTGGTGGCTTAGAAGGCTATTTGATAATTCAGCTTGGTAAGTCACCGCAAGGTTACCATAGATGGAGACAGCTATGGGACCCATTCTTTCTAGGGTCACCTGATATAGTCCTGTAGATCCTTCTGGATCCTCTGTTTTGGTTCCCAGGGTAGAAAGCAAATACTGGAATCTACATTTCTTTCTGAACAGTGTTCAATATTTCTCTCATTTAGCACTTCCTCCACTTTATATGCATACTGGTGGCATTTATAGAGAAGTATAGCCAGATGGCCTATTGGTGGTGTCTCCTTTTAGAAAATGTGATTCCTCCACCTGTGTGGTTAGACAGCAAACCCCAAACTCTGGACCCAGGCCAGGCCCATTAAATCAGCATTGAGGACCTGAATCAAGACAGGCCTAGGCCAGCAGATAGGACTTAAAAATATGGGGGTGGGTTTTGGGGTCTAGTTCATCTCTGTTGGTTGCTTGAACTGAGAAGAGATATAAAGGTGAAGCTGGGGAACTATGGCATCTCACAAGAAGATGAAAGTGGGGGTAGAGTGTGCTGGTGATGGAGAAAGGAAACAAACACGCAGAGAGGCAGAGAGGAGCAAGAACATGGCCTCAGTCAGACAGAATAGTCATCCAGCTGGGCCAGTCTCTCCAGGGATCTGGCTAAAATTTCTGCCCTCGGGTTCCATGACACACTCCATATCCTTCTAATAAATTGTCTTCTTTGATTAGGTGAGTTGAGCAATTTGGGGTCCAGAGAAGAGAAAAAAGAAAACAAATGTAAGACAGGAACAGGAAAACATTGAGACTTGGTTTTAGTTTTTTGAATACCATCTCCAAGATAAGAGAACATTCTGTAACCAGTGAATTTTTTTTTTCTGACTTATCAGCATTGTACTTTAATCCTTTATTTGTAGATCTGGAAAAAGGTCCCTGACATTTAAAAGAGACTTTGTAGCATCTTGTCATCCTAGGAAATATTCCTGGGTGAGAGAACCAATTCCTGATTTCCCAGACAACTCAGCAGGGTCCCAGAGACTCTCAAATCAACATATCTAGTAACTGTTATTGTACCATGTCATGAACTGATAAATTCATAAAGTCTAAAACACTGCAGATGAGAGAAGAGGTGGAGAAATATGCTTATCTCCCTTTTGAATTAGCCTGCATTTCAGAACTAACTTCATAGTGCCAAGAATAACTGATTGTTCTCCCTGTGATAAAATGTCCTTTCCAGCAATATTGAGTCCTTCCCACTAATACTGGGTTACGATGTCAACATGGCTTACTTATTCTCATGCCAACATGAAGGTTGACCAATTTATTCAAGTGCCAACATGAGAGCATGGTCCTCAGTTTCTCTTATGGAAGCGAGAGCATGACCACCCCGATAAACAAGATACCTCTTACTGCCAAATATCCCTCCACGGGAGACCGCTAACCAATGCCATCTGAGCTGCACTGCTTTCTCTTCCGGAATTTGATGTAGATTTCACACATAGACTTGAGCTGTTTTTGCCAGCCTTTGGCAATTTCTAAGTTTCCCACAGATTAATGACAAATCCAGCTGTTTCCAACTATTTGGAACAGAGCAATACGTGATAAAATGAGGATAGAGGGGAATCTTTATCCAATTTCTCTAGCAGCCAGAGAGACTTGGAACATATTGAGAAGAAAAATTGCAAGCTCAATTGTTCAAAGATTAAAAAGAAGAAAGAATGCTTTGTATTAAATTTCTGAGAATGCCTTTTATTTACCAAACAGAGAAAGCTAAAAAGCTATTCTTTGATTAATCAGGTATGAGCTCATTCTGCCTTCCTAATCCAGCCTGTGAATAATTGTAATGGAAGGTGAGTAGCTGTGGCTCACACGAGGGACATTTGGACATCTTGACAATCTGAGAATGGATCTCAGGGCACCAGCAAATGAAACTCTTGTGTAAAGTCAGTGCTCGTCAAACCATCCTTGTTGAAGGACCACTCTTTTTGCTAATCTAAAATTTTTCACAGAATCTTTTCAACAAATAGTGCTCAACTGTATACATATATACCCCCCCAAAAATCTACACTTCCCACCCTTTACAGAAATTAATTCAAAGTGAATCTTAAATCTAAATTCAAAATCTTAAACCAAAAAAACTTTCCGAAAATTGGCTATTATACCGAAAGCATGATGCATAAAGAGAAAAACTGATAAATTGGAATTCATCAAAAATAAAAACTTCTCTTCAATAAGCTTAGAGAATGAAAAGACCAGACAGTCTAGGAGACAACATTTGCAAAGCCCTTCTGTGATGAAGAACTTGTATCCAGAGTATATCAAGGACTCTCAGAACTCAATAATAGGGGGGATAAAGCTATTTTTTTTAATTGGCAAAAGATTTGAACAGATATTTCACTAAAGAAGAGATAGAGATGATAATCACATAAAAAGATGCTCAACGTCATTAGTCAAATACAAATTAAAACCATAATGAGATCCTATTACACAGGCTGCAATTTTAAAAACTGACAGTACCCTGTGCTCATAAGGACACTGAGCAACTGGAACTCTGGTACATTGCTAGTTAGAGGGTGGAGTGGCACAGCTGCCTTGAACAATAGTTCTGCGCTTTCTTATAAATTTAAACACAGACTTGCCATTAGAGCCACTAATCCCCTCTTGTATGTTTACTAAATGTAACAAAAACCTGTGTTTAAACAAAGAATTACATACCAATGTTTATAGTGGCTTTTTTCCAATTACCAAAAAACTAGAAAAAACTTGTATCTCAACTGGAGAATTGATAAATAAACTATGGGTATCCATGGAATACTACTTAACAAAGAATATTCACAATAACATGGATGAATTTCACATATTTTTATGCCAAGTAAGATAGGCCATACTCAAAAGGCCATATAATATATGCAGATAATCACATTATAATGTACACCTGAAAATAATAAGTCCCATCAAAAAAAATAAATTTTTAAATACAATAAAATCAATTTTTGTAAAAGACTACATGATGGGTGATGCCATCTATATGGTATTTTTCACAAAGGCAAACTCTAGGGACGGAGAATAAACCAATAGTTGCTAGGAACAGAGAGTTTGGTGAAGGGTTGATGACAAAGGAACAAGAAGGGATTTGGGAGGTGAGAGAACCTCCCTTTTGCTCTGTTTAGACCTTCAACTGATTGAATGGGGTCCACCCACACTATGGAGAGAAACCTCTTTTACTTTAAGTCTACCAATCAAATAAGACTCTCACCCAAAAACACTCTCAAAGAAACAACCAGAATAGCATTGACCAAATACCTGAGTATCATAGGCCAGCCAAGGTGGAACATAAAATTAACCATCACGGGCAGATTTTAGTCTTAGTTTATAGATGAAGCGATCAAGGCTCAGAGAGATGAGGTAACATGCTGAAGGAGATAGAACAGCTAAGGTGGAATTTGAACTCAGGTCTGTCTAAATCCACGGTCCCTATCTCCCCATATGGTTTTGTGCTAGTTCTGTAGAGAAATGGATTTGCACAGACATTGTGAACCCAGAGAACGGGTGGGAATACCATGGGCCCAAGCATCTTCCATAGCAATCAGTGCCTTGCCATAATAATGCTTAACACACACTTCAGAGGTCAGTGGGGGGCAGGGAGGGGAGGAGGGGATGGACGGATGAAGTAAAAATTCATCAACAGAAAAGGAATGGATTCCTGGTATTTCTTCACATCTTGGCTTGGCTTTAGAGCTGGGCAGTTCAGAACAGTCATTGTTAGGCACATACACCCATGAAAATGTTTAATTTATATTAAATTGAATAAAAATTCAGTTTTTCCACTGCACTAGCTGCGTTTGGACAGCTCAGTAGCCCCATGTGGTGAGTGGCTGCACATTAGATGACCAGACACAAAACATCCCATCATCGCAGGAAGTTCTAGTGGATGGTGCTGCTCCAGCAAGCCCAAAACGTCCTCCCATCGTAGCACTTAGGCATGTCTCTGTGAACAGAGTCCTTGTTTCTTGGAGATGAATTAGGAGCAAGCTTGTAACTGAAAGCCTAACCAGTCTCCCCCTTGGCCCAGACTTTTCTTACACAATGCGGATCCGTGGGGACCTGGCCCTTGGGGGCCTGTTTCTGCACAGTAACCGCTTTCTCTGCTGGATCTCTGCAGAGACCAAAGGTGCCATTGACATTTGGCTCCCTTCAAACTATAAACATCTAACAAGCTCCAGATGCGCAAGCAGTAGATTTAAAGTCCCGTCAATATGGACACTAAGGCCTGAAATGAAACACTTGGCATTCAAGTTGACTCAAATGTTAAACTCATAATTTATTGGTTCAATAAAATATGAATGCTAACAGCCAATTTTTAGGTTGGAGTCTCTGCACGTGCCGTAGGTATGTGTAAAGACAGTTTTTCAAGAGAAAGTTACCAGCAGAGTTAGAACACTGGTCTTCCAGACAGAGCTTTGATGAATTTTTAACGGGTCCAAAATTGTATTCCTCATAGCATGTTGACACAAAATACCCTTTCCTGAGTGGGGTGATAAAACTGCTGACTAACCACAATGTCTGTGTGGAGTAAGGACATGGACGGCAGAAGAGACTGCAAGTGTCAGAACAAAGGAGCCTCCCCTAAGTGACTTCACCTCCCAGCATTTCCCCATGGAAGGGCTCGCTACAGCATGACAAGCTCCAAACGACTGGGTTTAATGGAAGGGGAAACACGGTGAGCTTTGTAGCTATGGAGGGGGTTTAGAAAGTGGTAATAACTACACCAAATGTTTAACTCAAGGTAAGCATGACAGCTAAAAACAAAACAAAAGTTGATTTTCCCAATCAACAGGAATCATTAAAAATAAACAAAAAGGGCACAAATTTATTCTCTGACATCTATTTCTTCTCTTCCCCTTCTATTTAAAACAAAAACATGGGAAGGTGGCCCAGACTTACTTTTCCCTATTCTTCCCACTAACTGTAAGAAGAAAGGGGGAAAAAAGCTTAGACATTGTATATAAGATAAACATGTACGATTTTGAAAGGTAAGGAGAAAGGAAAACCATTAGGGAGCTGGAGACCCAAGGCACAAAGTGGCAGTAAGTTTCCTGGGTTGTCTTTTTGCCTCCTATATCTCAGACTGGAATCTAAAGAAGCTAGTCACCCAGAAACACCAACTAGCTCAGGCCAAAAACATCAAAGCCTATTCTCTTTAGCCAAAGGACTAGGAAAGGAGTAGCCTACTAAGACAGAAACCTTTGAGACAGTAATCCAACAGGACACCAGAGAAAGATCAGAGAAAGATTTATGGCCCTCCTCTACCCACACCAATAAAGGCTAAGGTAAGCTTAGACTTTCACCTTCTGGAGGGTGTAATGAGGTGCCAAGCAGGAAGCCAGGACTTTCATCCCTGCTGAATGATAACAAGTCCCTCCTCACTTCCAGGGAGACCACATACAGAGCCTGGACTTCCACCCCCACCCAGCAGTAATGAGGCCTTCCTCCCTCCCCTGCTAGAGTGATGGCTAGAAGACCTAGTTGAGAGCCAGGAAGTTCATCATTACCACCGTCATTAGCAGTAAGAAGACAGTTTCTCCTTTCATCCTGTCAGTAGAGACCATGTGGGGAGTAGTAACAAGGCATCTCCACTACCTCAACCAGGCAGGGAGGTTATCCATGAAGGCAGGATGTCAGAGCTCCCAGGCCTGCCCAGCAGTTATATGGAGAGCCCTTGAGTGTCAAAAGAGACATAGTGGAGAACCAGGACTTCTACAGGCTAATAATGAGTTGCTTCCTCCTCTCCCCTTTCTGGAGTGGTGACAAGAGAAAACCAGCTAAAACAGAAGGTTTAAATAAGATTCAGAACCCGATGACACTGTATCCAAGATGTCCAGGTTTTCATCAAAAATCACTCATCAGACCAAGAACCAAGAGGTTTCAAACTGAATGAAAAAGGCCATCAATAGGGGTGCCTGGCTGGTTCAGTCAGAAGAGCATGTGACTCTTGATCTCTGGGTTCTGAGTTCAAGCCCCATGTTGGACATTGAAATTACTTAAAAATTAAATCTCAAAAAAAAAAGATTATGAACAGATATGAACACTGAGAGGACAGAAATGTTTGAACTGACAAAGATTTTAAAGCAACCATCCTGAAAGCTTCAATAAGCAATTATAAACATGCTTGAAACAAATGAAAAATAAGGCTCAACAAAGAAAGAGAAAGGCTCATTAAAGAAATAGAAAATACCAGAATAAACCAAAACTTGGACCAGATACCCTTCAAATTGTATTGTATCCACAATGTGGAATATTACTTACTAATAAAAAAAAGCGTGTGTGTGTGTGTGTGTGTGTTTTAAGATTTATTCATTTATTTATTTGAGAGAGAGAGAGAGTGAGCATGACAGGCAGGGCCACAGGGAGAGGGAGAGAAGAAGACTCTTCAAAGTATGGAGTCCAATGCAGGGCTGGACCTCACAGCCCTGAGATCATGACGTGAGTCAAAAATCAAGTGTCAGATAGATGCTCAATGGACTGAACCACTTAGACGCCCCAGGGATATACTATTGCTACATGCAGCAACCTGGATGAGTCTCTGCAGAATTACGCTGAATGAAAAAAAAAATCCGAAATGTTAAGTTTTATAGGATTCCATTTTTATTACATTCTTGTAATGAAAAAATTATGGAAATGGAGGCCAGATTAGTGATCATAAAGTGTTAAGGAAAGGGTGAGGATAAGAGAGAAAAGGGCAGCTTGAGGGATCCTTGTGGTGTTAGAAATGTTCACTATCTTGAAACTAGACCCCTGTCTTACACCATACATAAAAACTAACTCAAGGGACTAAAGACTTGAAAGTAAGACCGGAAACCATAAAATGCCTAGAAGAAAACACAGGCCGTGAGCCTTGGCCTAACACTGGGTGATTTCTGGTGTCTGACTACAAAGGCAGTAAAACCAAAAATAAACAAATGGGGCTACATCAAATTAAACAACTTCTTCACAGCAAAGAAAACCATCAATAAAATGAAAAGGCAATCTACCAAATGGGATAAAATATTTGTAAGTCCTGTAACTGATACAGGGTTAATATCCAAAATGTATAAAGAATTCCTACAACTCAATACAAAAAAAAAAAAAAAAAAAAAAGGGCAGAGACTCTGGGCCAGTACGTACAAGAAAAACTCAATTATCACTCACTCATCAGGGAAATGCCAATCAAAACCACAAGGAGATAACAGTTCACAACTCTTAGAATAGCTATTATGAAAAAGACAAGAAAAAACAAGTGTTGGTGAGGATTTAGAGACAAGGAACCCTTGTGAACTGTTCCTGAAAAAGTAAATTGGTGCAGCCACTATGTCAAACAGTATGGAGCTACCATATGATCTAGAAATTCTACAGCAGATGTTTATCCAAAGAAAATGAAAACACTAATTTTAAAAAGATACATGCACTCCCATGTTCACTTCAACATTACTTACGATAGCCAAGATATGTATATGACCCAATGTCCATCAATGGATAAATGGACCAAAAAAAGATGTAGAATATATATCCTGTGGAATACTATTCAGCCATAGATGAGAATAAATCTTGCCATTAAGGACAACAAGGATGGACCTTGAGGACATCCTGCTAAATGAAATAAGTCAGAGAAAGACAAATCCTGTATGATTTCACTTATATGTGGAATCTTAAAAATAAAACAGAAGTCCTCACTCATAGATACAGAGAACATATAGCTGGTTGTCAGAGGTGTGGGGTGGGTGGTTGGCGAAATGGGGGAAGGGAGGCAAAAGGTACAAACTTCCATTTATAAAATACATTAAGTCCTGGGAATTAACAGCATGGTGGACAACAGTTAATAATGCTGTATTGTGTATTTGAAAGTTAATAAGAAAGTAAATCTTAAAAGTCCTCATTGCAAGAAAAAAAATTTGACAACCATGCAGGTGATGGATGCTAACTAGACTTTAGGTAGTGCACATTCTCCATTGTATGCAAATAATGAATCATATTGTCGTATACCTGAAACAAATATAATATAATGTTATACATCCATTATACATCAATTTTTTAAAATGTTCTATCACTTGACTGTGTTAATGTCAATATCCTATTTATGATATTGTACTATGATTTTCCAAGATGTTAGCCCTGGGTAAAGGGTACATGGGGTATCTTCATATTACTTCTTGTAACTGCATGTAAATCTATAATTATCCCAAAATGCAAGATTGAATGTAAAAAATGTGAAAAATGCAGCTTCTTAAATAACCAAGTTCATAAGTTATGACCAAAATCTAATGATTTGGGATCCATTTCCCACCCTCCAATCGAATACTCATTAAAGTACAACATTTACTCTTACAAAATTGTATTAGCTGACAGTGGAGTACAGAATTCATTAGTGATTCAAGGAAACACAGCTCAGCTCGGTTCTGCAGACAAAGGACAGAAGAGGAAGACATATGAATAAACAGCTGCACTTCTTGTCTGGATATTCAGTTCAATTCAACACTTACAATTCTTTAGGCAGAGGAAGAGCTTAGTTTTGAAGATAATTGGTGCATTAATTCAAAAGCATTTCTTGAATGCCTGCCATATGCCTGAGGTTTCTGCTTGTTTATTTAATATTTCAAACCCTTCAACAACAAGGGGGTTTGACTGGACAGTCATGAATTCCCCCCACCCCATCCCAAGCTCTAACACTTGTAACTTCAATTCCCAACCATGCTGTTATCTCAGAACAAACTGTCAGGAAGAGAAGAGTACCTCAGGATCAGGACAAAATAATGCCATTATTTTGTCATTAACAAACAATGCCTTTTTCCTTAAATCATATTACTGATGTACTGTACACAGCCCGAGATAGACATAGATGAGTTACCGGACAATGAGAAGGGAAGAAGTACTGAGAAATTTCTCTTTGTACTCGTCTACTGCCTGGAACCAATCTGTGTGTCGTACTTGGCCAAAAGAAAAACCAAAGAGAGGGACCACAGAAATTGTTTTTCCATGGCTCTGGCAACTGTATGCGAGACCTAAGGATGGAGAATAATGTTTTCTAAAAAAGCATGTGCTTTCTGGAAAATCCTTTTGGGAGTTGTACCAAAATGATGGCCTCTAAGTCAAATGCAAGTAAGACAGTGAGAACTTACTTTGCGTTGTTCCAACCATGCCATAAGCATCACAGATTTGGAATTGGGATCCCATCCTAACCATCCCCAAATCCAAATTTCTTTGTGATATATGAAAGTTTGAAATCGGTGTTACATCTTATGAAGAGAAATGTTTATAAACTATCTTCAAAGAGTCTACAAGATATAACAGCTCTTACTCAATACAGCTTCTGGAGGAATTAAAGTGTAAATAAATATTAAAATGGCCACGAAATTCTCATTCAAATTCATACACATGGGTCTAATACTAATAATTAAAAGAGGAAAGCTGGCAAAACACATGTAGACTTTAGCCAAACCCAAAATGCTTGAGAAATAAGTCAGACTTTCTGAAAACATAGAACACTGCTGGGTTTGCTCATCCCTAGTGACAAGAAACTGAAATACTGAAACTAACTCCATTTAAATGTACTCTCTACTCCCAGCAGATGCTACAGTTCATTCCTGCCAAGGAGCTCCACAGGCTGGCTCTTTATGCCAAGAACAAAGCATGGGTCTCCACATGCCTCCCATTCTGTCAGGGCTCAGATGCCATCAGGGCAAAATTTTCTCCCCTCCACCTCTAACCAGATGACATGTTCAGGCAGAGGTCTCACTTGCTTTTTTTTTTTTTTTAAGATTTTATTTATTCATTTGACAGATAGAGATCACAGGTAGGCAGAGAAGCAGGCAGAGAGAGAGGAGGAAGCAGGCTCCCTGCTTAGCCTGATGTGGGGCTCGATCCCAGAACCCTGGGATCATGACCTGAGCTGAAGGCAGAGGCTTTAACCCACTGAACCACCTAGGTGCCCCTCACTTGCTTTTAATATTTAGTTTCTCACCTCTAGTTCTTGAAGGGGCTATCAGCCCGTACTTTGAGGTTGAAATGCTGACCATCGAGCCTCTAGAACTCTCAGGTTATAATTATCCTGTGGTGGAGTCCCGTTGGTGATTCTGGTAAATTCATGAAAGAGTTCCACACTTTATAAAATATATTTCTCCACCTGATGTCTTGTCATCTCCACAACAGTCCTCTGAGTGAGGCGCAGCCATTCACAGATGAGAAGACCATGACTCAGCCAACGGCTCGAGAGGGGCTTCTCAGGTCATGAGTCCAGGAGTCCTCTGTCCAAATTCAGCACTCTGTCTACAATAGCACTGTTGAGGGACAGTGGAGTCATTCAAGACTCCAAAGCCGATAGGTGACCTTCATGAATATCCAATACTTTAAACACAGAACTTAAACAATCTTAAAAGACTCCATGCTCTCCTGGAACTCTGCTGCTCAGATTTACACTTACTAAGCCTGCATCTCAGCATCACCAGGAATTGGGTGGTATTTTTTTTTTTTTTAATTTTTTATTTTTTATAAACATATATTTTTATCCCCAGGGGTACAGGT